>NC_136907.1:61378397-61563292 GCF_949606895.1 Notothenia rossii
CTCGCATGCACTTTGCTCGGCCATCATTGGAGCATGCTGACGGGTAGGTACAACCTGGTTGGATGCTTGAGAGAAAGAAGGAAATGCGTGGAACAGATGTCTTGTTGAACTCCTCACTGTGAACATGCACTTTCAATATGCTCATTCATTTTCACAACAATTTGATATCTCTATTGCATCTTCAAAGAGCTGCATCAGATTCTCCAATGACATATTAGTTTTCAAAATCCAGGCAAAGCTTTTTGAATAGTTACAAAAGTTGTTTATTATCTCATGACGTGAATATGGTGACATTTATTTAATAACTCTTTTTAGTTTGCATCTATGCTCTCCTTGGCTCACATGTCTTTTTTCAGCATCTTTTCCTGAGGGTACACATTGTGTAAGGCCTCTCACAGATTCTTTGTACGAGTTTTTGTTGACACTTTCGACCTCTGATGCAAAGACACAGACGAGATGGTATTTTGAATAGTCTGATATAAAATTCCATAATCAGAAATCTATTGATGCAGCTACATTCATGCAGTATATGAATGCTAGAAACTGCTGCAGGGCTCTCTTTATGGTTGCTTTTTTCTTTATCTGACATTCCTGCTTTGTCTCCCTCAGGCCAGAGGAGAGACCTCCAGCTCGCTGTGGTTTGGTAAAGGCGGGTGAGTGTCTGCTGCCACTTCTTTTTTTCTCTAACATGAAACAGATTACATATCACATATAAGTCAATCAGTCCATCTGTGTCTCGCTTTTTAGAAAATACTTGATTGCAAAGTTATTTCCATCATCTTCCAGATATTTGGTTACTTCAGGCTTTAATGCATATTCTTTTACTGTTGTACAAGTTAAATTAATAAAATATCAAAATAGAAGACACACAACTCAAACCAGCTAGAACAAACAAACAATCCAACAACAAAGAAAGAAAGGGAGAGGTATAGTGTAGGAGAAGCAGTATTGGGGTTTGAATGTCTTATAACCAATCTTTGACTTTATTGATTTAATGTAAAGTCTATCTTTGGGGTAATTCTTATTTAGCTTATGTATGTGTCCTTCAGGATCAATGTATTTGATGGTTTCCACAACATTGTCTTCCGCTTCATGGCCATCACATGCAAATTATTAATAATATTATCTTTCCAAGTACCAAAAATATATTTTAAAATGCGTAACCTAGTTATGATCAAAAAAGTACTTTCCTCATCTTCTTTCCAAAAGGGTTTGAATAATGTTATAGACATGTAAAGAATGTGTGTGTGTGTACGTTGCCAATTGTTCCCCACATCCTCTCCAGCCTTGCTAAACAAATGAATGAATTAAACTTGATTAAAGTTATGCTCTGATCATTGTGGAAACCTGCCACCAACCGCCCCATTAGATTAAAATGTCCTTCTTTGGTCCGGGAATCCTCCCTTCTATTTCATTCTGATCCACACCCTCCTTCCGCTCATGGCATTTGGCCAGTGAGTATTGAGCGGCAGTGGGCTGCCCTGACTTAGCTGGCAGGTCATTTGTAGATGAGGCAGACCTCAGAGTGGAACTGAGGCTGCATAATAAAGAAGTGCTAAGCTAGCCAAATGGAAACCCAGCAATTAAAACCGTGTGAGTGTGTGAGTGAGTGTCATTCCCACTATTTGAGATGAGGCAGTCTGCGTAATTAAACTCTCCAGTCAAGTCGTTGAATGGAGTAGCAATAGAAACAATCATAGGGATAATTACATCTGCCTCATAGTAACAAAATGTGATTTCATTTAGTTGTTTTATCTACTGTAAATATTACTTTACATATTTATATAAATGTATAATTGTTCATCTATTTCTTATACAGAATGGGAGGCGCACTCTACAGTATTGACAGCATGCCTGACCTTCGCAAGAGGAAAGCCGTTCCTCTTGTCAGAGATCTGGTGAGACTCAGTCATGGACACACACACTAACAAGCAATAATACACAGCGGTATTGCAGGTTGCCTTGGAATCACTTTTGGAGACATTATTGGTCCTCAGTTGAATCTCAGTTCCTCTAAAACCAACATCTCTATTTCTATCTCTTTTGTTTTATAGTAGGTTTATAGCTATAGTACCTTTTCCCGTCTTACGTCAACATGATTTCACTTCTTTGCGTATATGTGGTGGTTACTGTAACTACAGCCATGTGTACATTTAGTTACACTGTCCTACTATCTATGTTAGACACACAATGCATCATATTTGCTTGTAGCGTTTGTCTTATTACATTTCTAAAATATTCTGTTTCTTTTACACTTTTTCATCACTGACCAGATTCATCAGGCAATGGTGAGTGTTTGTTTAAAATATATATATAAATCACTTAATACATTCTAAATCTTAGGTTTACAGTTCATTTAAACTGTTCTGTTTGCCCTCTTGTTTCCAGTCTCTCGTGCAGAACTCTCGTAAGGCAGGAATCACCTCCGCCATGGCCTCCACCACCCTCGGCAATGAAGAGCTGGTGGGTTTCCTCCTCCATCTTCACAACGATTCTGTTCATCGTGTTTTGTTTTTTTACTTGAATCGCTGCTGGTTATCACATTTCTCTCTTCTGTGCCCTTTGCAGAAAAGTCATGTTTATAAAAAGACTCTACAGGCTCTGATCTACCCCATCTCCTCCACTACGCCACACAACTTCGAGGTGTGGACCGCCACCACCCCCACCTACTGCTACGAATGCGAGGGGCTGCTCTGGGGCATCGCGCGACAAGGCATGCGCTGCTCTGAGTGCGGCGTCAAATGCCACGATAAGTGCCAGGATCTGCTCAACGCTGACTGTCTGCAGAGTAAGGACTGAAGCATCTTTGCACACATGCACCAACACACACTTTTTAACATATGCACATTTTTTACTTCAGTATACTCGGCCATCCACACAAATCCCAAGCTAATTTGAGCTCCTCCTCTGTATCCTTCTGCCTGATTGACATCGCATACTCGTCCTCTATCCGCTCTCACATTTTGCCTTCCTCTTCCTTTCTAATTTGTCTCCTGAGTAATGTGCTGTCATACCCCTGCCTCTCTCTGCCTTCTACCCATAGCCTTTGCATCCATACTGCTTTTTGTCATTCAGGCTCCACACGGCGTGACTTATCCAATTCCCATACTGATTTTGGAGTCAATCTATGCAATGCATAATTCATCACTCTGCTGTCTCCAAAGAGTCTCGTGAGATCTTGGAGCCAACAACATCTGTTGGTCCTCCACTCTCTGACTTTCTGCTATTTCCTGACCAGATCAGTGGTTGAGTGGATAACCTTTCCACCATAGTATTGGAAGGTTTGATCCCTGGCCAAGAAATGTCAAAGAATCTCAAAATCGAGTGCCTTAACTTGGCACTCAGCTTTAAGTAGATGCGTTAGTTAGAGCGTAACAGGAGTTAAGCTGCTTGAAAATATTTGACACGTTCTTACATCCTTCTCTTTATTCCTCTGTCCCATCAGGAGCGGCAGAAAAGAGCTCCAAACACGGGGCGGAGGACCGAACCCAGAACATCATCATGGTCCTGAAGGACCGCATGAAGATCAGAGAGAGGAACAAACCAGAGATCTTCGAGCTCATCCTGGAAGTGTTCGCCCTCGACAAAACAACACACGGCGCGCAGATGAAACAAATCAAGCAGAGCGTGCTTGATGGGACGTCCAAATGGTCGGCGAAGATCAGCATCACGGGTGAGTTAAGGGTGTCATACTGTATGCTACACATGTTACATACAGGGCATTCAGGAAAATGTGAGATTGTGGGATATAGCGATAAAACATGCTGCTTGTGGTTGTTTTCTTTTGAAAACAATGATATATAAAAAATGTTTCAAAAACGATAAGTATGAGTCAGACAACTGTATAGGTTTTTGTTGAATGGTTTTGATGTCTTTTCCTCAGTGGCATGTGCTCAGGGCCTGCAGGCTAAAGACAAAACCGGCTCCAGTGACCCTTATGTCACTGTTCAAGTGGGGAAGACCAAGATTAGAACCAAGACCATCTACGGAAACCTCAACCCCGTCTGGGAAGAAAACTTCCACTTGTGAGTACAGTCAAATGCTGACACTTCATTTGGTGTATTATGATAATAGCATAAAGTGCGCCATGCTCTTATTCAAGGTTATATCTTAGCAAATGTGTAAGAGACTCTTTTTTTGTCCATGTTTTTATTGCCATTGTTGACTTCCTCTTTTTTGCCCCTAAAAACTCTGCCTCATCCAGTGAATGCCACAACTCGTCGGACCGCATCAAGGTTCGCGTGTGGGACGAGGATGACGACATCAAGTCTCGTGTAAAACAGAGGTTCAAACGTGAGAGCGATGACTTCCTGGGCCAAACCATCATCGAAGTGCGGACTCTGAGCGGGGAGATGGACGTTTGGTACAACCTGGGTGAGTTTTCGAGAAAGATAAGAGAAAAGACTGCCGGGAATTAGAGACGGATGAGAGGAGCAGCAAGTGGAGCGTAGATAACAGAACAAGGAGCAGATCATTGAAGTGCTTGTCTCTTGTAGATGGAACAGAGATCATCCAACTAAGGAAGCATGTATGTCTTACTTTGATTTGACAGACAAGAGAACGGATAAGTCTGCCGTGTCAGGAGCCATCCGGATGCACATAAGTGTGGAGATCAAAGGAGAGGAGACGGTGTCCCCTTACCACGTCCAGTACACCTGTCTACACGAGGTCGGTCTCCTAAAGGAGTTCTGGTTATTTGCAGTTGAAATAAAACCTGAATTATGCAGCAGCAACCTTTAGAGTTAATGAGTTACAGTCAAATAATTCTGCCTTCCAGATTAACACAACTAATCACTTTGTGAATGTATGTTTCTGCTGTAATACCCAGGGGAATTGCGCTTTTTTTATATAGATAAAACATTGCCAACATGACGTTTATCCTTACAGTTGACTTCATTTGTAATTGTCAGAAATTATTGATCAATGTACACCACTATAGGATAGAAGGAGATGAGTTACAACCCTGACTTTAATGAAGAACTGGAAAACGGCATTAGCCTCACCTTTTTTTTTCCAGACTGTTATTTTGTATTTATTGTTACCAGACGCAAAACAAACACCAAACATAACACAATAACAATATTCAATTCCCACTAGGAAGCAAATCATCAACAATCTCCACACAAGTAAAGACAGACAGTTCAAGTTTTCAAAACGTTTAGACGCGTACCAAAACTGTCTCTCTCTGTCTTTCAGATGTATTTTTTTTTTACAATGTGCATTTGTTTTTTAAATTTCCTGTCCCTTGCCTTTGTTCAGCATCTGTTCCAGTACACCACGGAGGAGCAGAATGGCGGCGTGGTAAAGATCCCTGACGCCAAAGGGGACGATGCGTGGAAGGTGTATTTTGAGGAGACGGCGCAGGAGATCGTGGACGAGTTTGCCATGAGATACGGAGTAGAGTCCATCTACCAGGCCATGACGTACGTGCCTCAAGCATTACTCTGAATCTGAACCTACAAATTACATAAGATCAAATCCTTATTCTGAAGAATTGGTTTATTCACTTATTTGTATATAGTTTCATAATGCATACATATAGGTTATACTTGTTGATTATAAAGAGCATTTCCTTTTTGCCACTCCCCCCCCCCCCCCCCCCCCCCCCCCCCCCCCCCCACAGCCACTTCGCCTGCTTGTCCTCCAAGTACATGTGTCCCGGAGTGCCAGCAGTGATGAGCACTCTGCTTGCCAACATCAACGCTTACTACGCCCACACCACCCAGTCCTCCAACAATGTTTCCGCCTCGGACAGATTTGCTGCATCAAACTTTGGCGTGAGTCACTTCTTCATAAATGTCACTATACTAGCTATAACTAAAGAGATGGTTTACTTTTACCTTTAAGGAGAAGCTCGGACAGAGAAGGTCAACTTTAGAAATTAAATGAGGATTTTCTGAATGTGTCAAAGAGGCACAAACTCTCTGGAAGGAGTTTGGATGAAAGTATTTGTATTTGTTTCTTTATTACATCAAATAAGAAAAAACACTTTGCTGGCGGAGATGCCAAATGTTGGAAACAGTGTAGGTTTCGGGGAAGCCGATCCCTGGGGCACATTTTGGAAGTGATGAGTGATAAGACTTTTCTTGGCAGAGTTTCAAAAAGGACTAAAAGGCAAACTGCCCTATCCATTTTCCCAAATGATTTAAAGGAAATGTTGATTTTGAGTCATGTTCTGTTGTGAAAAAGATACGTTTGTGAAATGAAAGGAACTCATGGTCATATTTTGTGGAGGTATTAGATTCATTACTTTGTACATTTAGTTTTATTTATTTAATTTATTTAATTTATTTAATTTATTTAATTTATTTAATTTATTTTATTTATTTTATTTATTTTATTTATTTTATTTACGAATATCTTCAATCATTTGTATTCTTGTAACTCTGTATTCTCCCCCTGAAGTATTTGTTATTGCTCATGAATGCACACTTTACCACTCAAAATGTACAAAGTAAATTCTTACATTTAAAAAAACAATTGTGTGGCAGAGAAAATAAAACAGCTACAAAGTCATGTAATGTAGAACTGCTGTCCCTAAAAAAGCAAATGAGTAACTCTTGGTCCCCCTGGGCTGTAGATGAAAGTCTGCTTAACGTGACGTTGCCTACTTATCCGGACGTCCAATCAGCTGAGCCTCGTCAGTTTTGGCCTCGGGTTTGTTTAGTTAAATGGTAACAAGTGATCTTTCAGCAGTGGCGTTGATTCTGAGTCTGTTCTGTTTTTTTGTCTGTCCTGTTTAGAAGGAGAGGTTTGTCAAACTGCTGGATCAGCTGCACAACTCCTTGAGGATCGACCTCTCCATGTACCGGGTACTGACTGCTTCTTTCTCTCATGACAAATACAAAACACATTGTATCTTCATTTCTTGATGCTACAATCCCTGCCTGTTTATGCTGTTTCTGTGTGGACATCTATGAGATTGTCTATGCTCTCGTGTGGCCACTCCTAATATGTATTCCCTTCATCTTACTACCTGAAGAAAGGGAATCCTTAAGTGAACATGTTCATAATTATAATGTTGAATGTGCTTTTAGAATAACTTCCCTGCCAGCAGTCCTGAAAGACTACAAGACCTCAAGTCTACAGTGGATCTGTTGACCAGCATCACATTCTTCAGGATGAAGGTAAGGATGACTGAAAGATGGATCATTTATTTCCGTTCACATTAACACTAAACTCCAAAAAACAAACATGGAACACTTTTCCAGTACTTCCTGAAAAGTGCCCTGAGGCTTCAACTGAGACTCATCTTCACATTTCCCTATCCAAAGTGAAGCTATTATCATGGGACAGGGTGTGTCAGCTTGGCTTGGTCAGGCTGTTAAATCATTTTAGTTTGACTTTTTAAGATCAGTGTGTGTATTCAACCATATGTGTAACATTTGTGTTCAGGTCCAGGAGTTGCAGAGTCCACCCAGAGCGAGCCAGGTGGTGAAGGACTGTGTGAAAGCCTGTCTCAACTCCACCTATGAGTACATCTTCAACAACTGCCACGACCTTTACAACAGGGAATATCAGACGGACCCTGTAAGTCTGTGTGTATGAAGCAGAGATACTGTGTATGTGTGCTGGCGAGTGATACCACCAAGTTTTTTCTCACTGCAAGAAATTCTTGATGGATGCCTTTGTTACGCTAACCATAATCTCTTCTCTGTCTCCAGTCGAAGGCAGTCCCTCCAGATGAGCAGGGTCCCAGCACCAAAAATCTGGACTTCTGGTCCAAACTCATCACCCTCATCGTCTCCATCATAGAGGAGGACAAAAACTCCTACACTCATTGCCTTAATCAGTGAGTCTCATATCATCGGCCTTATTAGTCACATTTTGCATGCATCTAACAGCACGTTTAGAAAAAGATCAAGACTTTTTGAGCAGCTGTAGGGGATTCATTTAGTAATAGAATAAGAGGAGGGAAGAGAAAACAAGCCAAGCAGTCAAAAAAGCTGCCTTGTACTTACTATAGCTTAGAACAGGGGTGTCCACACTTTTTTCACCGAGGGCGGGGCCCCTCACTAGAGGTGAGGTATACTGCCTCATAAGTTCAGTTATAAGTTGGAAAAATCAATCCAATGTAGGCAAATTATTCTTGATACTTGAAAATGCTGTTAGAAAAAAATGGCCTACATGACAGCTCTCCATAGGGTTTCATTCATTGTGTTAGCAGCTCATCTCATAAAGCAGGAGCCTCAGATCGGTTATAATAAGAGGAAATATGAAGGGTTTATTTCAAGGTTGTTAAGAAAATAATTTGTTGGGCTTTTTTCTGATCAACTTAGATTTATTAGAAAATGTTGAATTGACTGCATTCATTTGAAATTTGGGCTTATTAACACATGAATACTGTGTAATGTATTTGAACATATATTTAAGAAGCACAATATAAGACAAGCAGACGTTTATTATACTTAAGTCATTATGCTTTTTGATTTGCTGAGGGCCTATTCAAGTTGGTCCGCGGGCTGCATTTTGCCCCCGGGCCGTAGTTTGGACACCCCTGGCTTAGAATATCAAAATTTTTAAAAACCGAGCCTCTAACTGTATCAACAATGTATTTTTAATCATAAGCATATTTGCACTTACAATTCGCACTTACGGCAAAGGCTGTGTCATCAGAGTAGTCATTCCTGTAGAACAAACACTTGATTGGGTGGGGTTAGTTTGGATTTGGATCTAATACTTCTATGAATTTAGATAAACTCAAGGCTGGTTTGAGGGTCAGTGAGGATAAAAGTGTCTAAAATAAAGAATACAGATGAAACACTAATGGAGTTACATAATAAAACTGGGTTCTCTTGTTAAATAATAGAGTAGCATTGCTGGATACAGAGGGGTGATTTAAGCATGAGTACTGCCTCTCACAGGTTTCCCCAGGAACTGAACGTGGGCAAGATCAGCGCCGAGGTCATGTGGAATATGTTTGCACAAGATATGAAATACGCCATGGAGGGTAGGTGTTTGTGTGTGTTGTCGTGGGGGGTCAACGGTCATTTGTTTGTGTCTGTATATAAAGTTTATATGGAGAAACAGTGGTGACGTGGGACTAATTCTTTCTTTCTCTTTGACACTCAGAGCATGAGAAGAACCGCCTGTGTAAAAGCGCAGATTATATGAACTTGCACTTCAAGGTGAAATGGCTCTACAATGAGTACTGCAAAGAGCTGCACACTTTCCAGAAGCACGTACCTGAGTATCCAGCGTAAGTGTCTTATAAACAGCATCCACACCCTGCCTTTCACACCGTGGGACAGACACTCATGCTGCCTCTGCTCGTTCCTTCCTCTGCAGCTGGTTTGAACCGTTTGTCGTCATGTGGTTGGACGAGAACGAAGAAGTGTCAAGAGATTTCCTGCACGGAGCTCTGGAGAGGGACAAGAAAGACGGGGTAAATGCTTTCATCCGCATCCTTCATATTTCAAATGCTGACATACTAGAATAAGCAATTAACAGGGGTCGTCACAAAAGAAAGAAATAGTTGGTTGCTTGCATTTTTGCGAGTGCTTTAAAACACAACCTCTAGATATAAGACCACACCCAACAACGCCTTATTGTTAAATCTTTAGTTAGTTTGAATGCCCTGTTTAAGGTTTTCTAACCTAATCCCTAGTTAAAGGCTACTTTTACATTTTTGGAAACACTTTTATTCGTCTCAAAAAGCTAAGAATGATACCACTCACGCATCTGTACAGTATGAAGCTTGCTTCGGCATCTGACTAACCAGAAGGAAAGCGATATCAATCTTACTGACATAGTGGCCATCTTTGTTATGTCTTAACTTTTCCTTTAACTAATAATATTGGCTTTTTACATCAAAGTGTGCAGAGAAAGAGGAATCTCCATGTTATTCACACTCTCAATCACACACACACACACACACACACACACACACACACACACACACACACACACACACACACACACACACACACACACACACACACACACACACACACACACACACACACACACACACGACCAATTGCCATGCAGCTTGAGGGATGTTGCCGCCCACCCAAAAAATGAAGTGAAAAGAGATTTTTCTTGAAAGGAAAGAAACACCTCGTCATGCGAAACTAATGTTTGACTTAAATTCAACAATGAAATTCTGCTGAGACGGTAAGAAAATAAAGTATTGGAGCCTAAACTTGACCCTCCTACCTGCAGCTTCCCCCCAAAAAATGTATTCATGTATTTCTCATGAAAATTCAGGCAGACTGCACCATCTCTCCCGACTCAGCACATTCAAGGCTGAGAAGAGCGGCTTGAAGGCCTCAAGGCAATCAATAATGACTCGATACCAAAGGCAAATGGAAAAAAAAACTTTACCTCGGAGAAATGCAGATGCTCCACACTGGGTCTCATTGCCTCTACATATCCACACAGAAAGAAGGTCGATGCGAGCAGCTGAACATCCTCTCAGCTCATATGTCAGCACTCCTTTGGGTCCAATTACTGTCGCCAGAGGCAGCTTCTGCATTCCTGTGTCAGCGAAAAACAGCGGTCCCCCAGCCGCTTCACATATCATAACACTATTCACTAATGGCCGCCTGTTAATGAGGGCCCTGCTCCTCATCACAACCCTGTGATCACCTCCATTGCTTTCAGAGAAAATCACCTCACAAATCTTTTGATCACGTGCAGCTGGAGAGGGGTCAGCTTCATTGTCTGATCATCTCCCACGGGTGTCCCTCAGGGGAATTCAACCCCTTACCTCCAGTGTTAGACGTGCTCAGATTACTTGCAGCATCAGCACCACATAACAGCTCCTAACACCCCCCCCCCCCCCTTTCTTCTCGCTCTGCAGTTCCAGGTCACATCGGAGCACGCTTTGTTCTCCTGCTCGGTGGTGGACGTGTTCTCTCAGCTAAATCAGAGTTTTGAAATCATTCGCAAGCTGGAGTGTCCCGACCCTCAGATTGTTGGCAACTACATGAAGAGATTCGCCAAGGTGACTTTCACCTGTTCACACTCTCACAGAATGTCTGAGTATTTTCTTCACTCTAAGTTTGCCCTCATGCCATTATGTTGTGTCCTTTTCTTAGACCATTGGCAATGTCCTGCTGTCTTATGCTGACATCATCGAAAAGGACTTCCACAATCATGTCAAAAAGGAGAAAGTGGTAGGTGTTAGAGATGTTGTAAGGCAAGAAACACAGTTCATGCCATGTTAAATGTTGACATGTGGGGCTTTTTGTCAACCTAAAAGAAGTTGAAATGAGATCATGTCTCATGTGCTCAATTAAACATAACATTTCAGAAATGTGTAAAGCCATACTCTTATTGTTATAAATGAACCGGGGAAGTTTCATGGTGATATCTATTAGTCAAAAAGATGTATCATATTCATTTGAAGTGTATGGTCAATTGGTTTGAATTTTAAAATGCTTTAAAAGGCTTGTTTTTCTCATACTTCTCCTTATGTAGCACATTTTATTCCTGTCTATATTCTGCAGGCAATCGTAGCCAGATTCATATGGTTTAATTCCTAGGAACATGGCAACAATGAATTTCATGTGGCTTTAACAGTATTTTTTTATTTATAGAGGGATAAAAAATATATATAATCCTAAATGCCCCTATAACCAGATTTATATACGCCAGAAATGTATGCAGATTTGCACATTTTAATAGCATATGTATGTTTTTGAAATGGATCTCCTAACTAAAATCTTTATATTTTCTTTGATTCGATGACGGTGTGTAGAAAGTTTGGCACAACACACTAACAGATGGATATATTTGTGAGAGCTGTGACTGATTTAATGGTTTAACTTGAGCTCCATCAAGAGAGCGCATTAGTGTATGTGGTCAGGATTGTTTTAGCACAGTAAACTGCTCTTCAGTGTTAGAGCCATTCCCAGTGTTTCCACGTGAATTAGAGTTGAGTAATTAGCTGAATGTGGTGTAACCTCGGGGAAAGTGGGCAGCTCTCCCAGAGGGACGAGGGTCCCGAGGAGGAGTAATTACTGATATCTCCTGCTCCTCCTGCCCTGCATCACCAAGGCTTCTTTTCGCCAAAGAAGCAATACAAAAAGTTAGGAGGACTAACCCTGATTGATTACGATAAAACGCTGGGAGCAGACGGAGGAAGGGAGAGTGAAGTGTGATCGTAATGATTGTTCTCTTTCCCCCCTCAGCCGTGTATCATCATCAATAACATCCAGCAGCTCAGAGTTCAGTTGGAGAAGATGTTTGAGGCCATGGGGGGCAAAGATGTGAGTTTCCATACATGCTCTTATTGTTGGGATTGTGTGTCTGTGATATGACTCTAATCATCCCATTTGTCTTTTTACAGCTCAATTTAGATGCTAGTGACTTCCTCAAGGAGCTGCAGAACAAACTGAACAGCGTCATGGACGACCTCAGCCGCATCTTTGCTGTCAGGTGTGTGTTTGATCCAAACTGAGAGATGCTGGGCCAGTTTCTCCTGCTGATTTCACAGTCTGTTTACATGTTGTTGTTGTTGTTGTTGTTGTTGTTGTTGTTGTTGTTGTTTGGTGATGCAGTTTCCAGCCCCAGATCGAGGACAACGTCAGGCAGATGGGAGATATCCTCGCCCAGGTCAAAGGTCAGACGGTCCCGGCCAATGGCAGCGTGGTTCAGGATGCCGACAACGTCCTGCAGCCCATCATGGACTTCCTGGACATCAAGTAAGTGCGGCTGGATATTACAAATCAATGCGGCTGAAGAATTGAGCTGAATGTGTCTCAGGCAATAAAGGATTCTTCAAATAATATCACATTTCCATGGAGATAATGACTTAAAGGAGAGGTGTCATGGCCATTTCCACTGATCATAATTCCATTGTTGAGGTATAGTAAAATAGAAAAATACTGTGCAACTTTCCAAACTCACATTGGTTTCGCATACAGCATCTCTGTAAAGTATGTGTATTCAGCAGTATTCCCCCCCCCCCCCCCTCCCCTGTGATTTCCTTGTCTAGCGATACACAGCCAAACACAGCCAAACTCAACCTGAACACACACAAAGTCACAGCCGCCGAAATAAAAACAATAAGTGTGGCTTGATATTGAGTAAGAAAAAGGTTTATAGGTTGATAAACGCTGTGAAAATGGGTCTCCAGAGAGAATGTAGCGCGATCCCAACTGTCTGTTATCAGCCTGCAGCACGGAGCAGAAATCAGCAGGGCTGCCTGCACTGAGTGTGTGTGTGGATTGGTCAATTTGGACCAATCAGCGGGGGCTTAACGTAACTTACGAAAGCACGTACCCGGAAGAATCAAATGACGATGACGTCATGATGACGTTTCACCAACGAGGCGTTTTGGGGAGGTATTTTCTGTGTTAGAGTTTTACTCGCTACAGGGTGTACTTTGAGGGTTTTGACTCTGCAGACCGTTTACATGCAGAAAAACCTTCATAACACACAAGGGGACGGGTAATAACCGGAAAAGCATGACATGTGACCTTTGAACCTTTTAAAACCCAGTTCTTGAATGGTTACAAGAATATATTGAATGCCGTTTTGTTACAAAGACAGCATTGGATTTGAAGAAGATAAAATGATTTTCTCCAACTCAGCAACTGAAAAAAGGTGTTTTAGAAACTGAAACTATTTTCTTTTTAAACAAGTCTCGCAAGTGAGCTATTGTCTGTAACTATGGGAATGTTTCCATGGCCTCAACATACACACACTCCAAAAACAAATGGAAATGTGTGTGTCAGTTCTGCCCTCATGTCTGGCAGCTGAGAGATTGTGTTTCTGTGTTTCAGCCTGTCGCTGTTCGCTAAGATCTGCGAGAAGACCGTCCTGAAGAGAGTGCTGAAGGAGCTTTGGAAACTGGTGATGAACACAATGGAAAAAACAATTGTGCTTCCAACTCTCACTGACACGACGGTGTGTAATACATTAAGACATCCACTCTTCTTTTTTCTCCTTTTTCTTCTTCTCTGCTTCTGAATTTCCATGCTTTTCATTGCTTTGTTCCATTTTAATGTACCCATCGCTCCTGCCATTAACACCATTCTTTCTCCCTTCCTTCCTTTCTTAGGTCATTGTAAGTATGTGTATGTTGCCCTCTGTTAGCATGAGTCTTAACACCACCCTCTGCAGTCTTAAGTTCTCCTTCTCTGTGGATAGCAGTGCATCCAACCTGAATTTAAATGGCAGCACACATCACCAGAGGCATAATGACCCCATGATTCCACACCATGGCACTAAAGCCTATATTGTTTTTCAAGATGACGTTTCTTTTCATTCTGAATGTTTACTCAAAATATAGATAGATTAGTTGACCTTTGTAGTTTGACCCAATTCCACCTCACTCTTCAAACCCTTGTTTCTGCAGCTGTCTGTCCTCACTAAACCTCTTGAACTCACCTCTCACTCAACATATGCATATCTCTAAAACACCACCTTTTAGGTTTCTTCACTCACCTGTCTGTCCGTCTCTCAACCACAGGGCACTCAGATGATCTTTAACGCTGCTAAGGAGCTGGGTCAGCTTTCCAAACTCAAGGTGATAAAAACAGAACGCTGCAAACAAAGCAAATGTACTAAGAAATATCTACTAAATTTTAGTAAAGCAAAAGACTGACCCCTGTTTGATCTGTCCTGCAGGAGCACATGGGACGAGAGGAGGCCAAAGCTCTCAGTCCTAAACAGTGTGCAGTGATAGAGCTGGCTCTGGACACTATTAAGGTAGAGTACACTGTGTCCCACAAACACAGCAGCCAAGGAATTGGTGCTGGATTCTTATTTTAATAACATTTTGTGTTTGCTTAACGTGAAGAAATACTCAAATAACAGAGTATGTCATATTCTGTGTTCAAGAGAATGAAAAATGGGATGCTCTTAAACCATACAATGGGGTTCAACTGAAAGATTTAAATGTCCAGTGTGTTTGAATTAGTGGCATCTAGCGGTAAGGTCTCTGCTTTCAACCAAATGAATGCTCAGCCTCTACCTCTCAAGCCAGTGCTTGGGTCCCTTAATAAACCTGCATTCTTTATTTTATCCAGCAGGGGGCGACTCCACTGGATGCTTGGGGAAAATGGCACGTCTCACTTGACTTATCTCTCGTATAAAGTCATAACAGGCCCTTTCTAGAGCCCGTGGAGGGTTTATTTGTTATTGGCTACTGTAGAAAAATGATGGGCCCTAAAGAAGAGAGCCCTTTGTAGAGATAAAGAGCTCAGTCTCAGATTATCAAAAACAAAAAGATTCTGAGTTTAAGGTATACAGTAATACAAACAATGTATTTAATTTTTGCTAAAACAAATCATCTTAATCCTACATACTGGTCCTTTTTTAACTTCAGTCATTCAACACGTTTATCTGACCTAATAGGACATATGCCGTATATCAATATAAATAAATAAAATCAGAAATAAGACAATGTTATTTTCAACATAATTTAGCTTAGAGGTGTTTGAGTTGCCCAGCCTGCTTTACACCACCTTCTCTCCGTAGCTCCAGGCCTGAAACTAGTTGTGTCACATTTTTACATTTTCCACTTAGACTTCTTTGTGTTTTAGCCTCTGTGTGTCTTTCTGGTTCTCTACAATACGCGTGTGTTGTCTCATCTGTTACAGCAATACTTCCACGCTGGTGGTGTGGGCCTGAAGAAGACGTTCTTGGAGAAGAGTCCAGACCTGCAGTCTCTGCGCTACGCCTTGTCTCTGTACACCCAGGCCACAGACAAGCTCATCAGGAAGTTTGTCCTCTCGCAGAGCGCTCAGGGTACGACCTCAAGTAGAAACAATACACACACACACACACACACACACACACACACACACACACACACACACACACACACACACACACACACACACACACACACTCTGTCACAAAGAAGCCTTTTACACAAAAATTCTTTGGTGACTCTCAAAGATCTCTACTTCTTTTTCTTACTTATGGAATCAAAAGTGGATTGTGAGTTTAATAGAATAACTTGCCTACAGTGTTGGAAGAAAATGTTTGGCTCATTGCGTTAGTGAATTACAGTAGCAACACCAACGCACACTACACACTATTTAGATCATGATTATCAGAAAACAGGAATAATAAATACTTTAAATGTCTTGCTCAAGGACGCTCTAGTTGTCAAGTATTTAAAACATCAGCACAACACTTTCATTTGCAGTATTTATAAAGAATGCTTTCCACATGTTGTACTTATGAGCATTTTCATCCTCTAATGCTTTATTTCCTCTGCCTCCTCTCAGTCCACGGAGGGAAAGGGCTCAGGTGCACGGCAAATGAAGACACACCACCAGAGAAACGTAAGTGTCAGCAGTGTGACGTCACAGCTGTTTGTCCCCACGGTAACCTGCAGCAGCTCAGACACCTGAGAGGGCAAAGATAACCGGAGCAGCGTTAGCCCCTCGGCACGCTATTTCTGGGTTATACTTTCCAGGTTGACCTCCTATGTATCAGCTGATTGAGAAAAGGCACAAAGAACTGTCTGTGGTAGATGAAGCATGTTATACATGAAGAATGCACAGAGGACGATATTGACCAAATCAGGTGAGCTGGTGATGGTTTGAAGTTAAGACTCAGTGAACAGAAGACCATGTTGTGCAGAGACTGTCAGCTGATGAAAAGCAGTTTAGCTTTTGTCCAGGTTTTTGTGGGGCTTCTTTCTCTTTTTCTTTCACTGTGAATAAGACAAATGACCAGCCATTACTGCGTTACAGTTTGCCTTTTGCTCAGCGGTAGAACTGGCACAAAAGCTGCCTTGCCCAGCCAAGTCCTGCTCCTCGTGTGTGTGTGTGTGTGTGTGTGTGTGTGTGTGTGTGTGTGTGTGTGTGTGTGTGTGTGTGTGTGTGTGTGTGTGTGTGTGTGTGTGTGTGTGTGTGTGTGTGTGTGTGTGTGTGTGTGTGTGTGTGTGTGTGTGTGTGTGTGTGTGTGTGTGTGTGTGTGTGTGTGTGTGTGTGTGTGTGTGTGTGTGTGTGTGTGTGTGTGTGTGTATTCTGCTGACGCATCCCAATTCCTCGAGTCATAAATACGGTATCAGCTGTGCTACATGTTAGACTGCAGACACACTGGTTATTGTGGAAAATATGGCACACAAAGTCATTATATAAATAAGAGTAATCACTGAGCATGTCTTTACAGCATCTGGAGTGGATGCTGTGGGTGAGGTCATCATGTGCGTGGACATTTTACCCCAACCGAATGGAGAGCACAAGATCGGCATCAAAGGTAAAAACAAAGCAAATGTCCTTGTATTCTCCTACATTGCTTCTTTACCTTAACCTCTGTCTGTCCCTCCAGTGGTGGCTGCCAACGACCTGAAGTGGAAGGCTCAGGGCTTCAGGCCCTTCGTGGAGGTCTACATCATCGGCCCTCACCTCAGCGACAAGAAGAGGAAGTTTGCCACCAAGTCCAAAAACAACGCCTGGTCCCCCAAGTTCATTGAGAGCTTTCAGTAGTGAGTGTCATCCTGTCTGCTCTATGAATTACATATACTGTATACTATATACTTCATACTATATACTATATACTATACGGCACTGCAGTAAGTAGTGGGAAAAAAGCAACTTCTTTGTCCATTTAACATTCATCAGGTTCCTCTAAATAACTTAGTAAAAATGCAACAGAGCATATTAACTTAACCCTCTTACTATAAATAGACAAAATAAAGAATACAGTGAAGACGAGATAAAAACAACATGTGTATCATTTATGAGTTAATAGTCTCAGGCAATGTACTCCATAACTTTTTTTTAACTTTGTTTTTAGTTTTTTCTTAGTTTTTTGTATAATAGCAGACATACGCACACACCGGTACATTCGTATACACATGTATCTACTTAAATTCTCATATGTGCTTACGTGTACACATATTTAGACACACACTCTCAGAGTCTCCTCTCTTTCAATGTTTGACCTTTAGATTCTCTCTCCTGGGTCTACCATTCTTCCATTTATAGATTAGGGTGCGTTTGCTTTGCCTTAGTACAGGGTTAAGTCAAAGTGTATGATAAAGACATCAGCTGGGTTCCAAATGTAGCAGGTTATTAAAACTACAGGGTGTGTGCTCTTTTGGTTGACTCGTATGTACCGGAGAGTTTGAAATGTTAATTCTTGAGTGTTAGTCAAATGCAGAGGACGTGTAGTAAAACAAGGATATGACTGTGTGTTTCAGCGCGTTGGGCACGGAGGTGGGTCCGGAGAGCTACGAGCTGCAGGTGTGTGTGAAGGACTACTGCTTCGCCCGAGAGGACCGCACGGTGGGCATGTCCGTGGTGCAGCTGAAGGACATCGCCAGCAAGGGCAGCGTGACGCTCTGGATGCCGCTGGGCCGCCGCGTCCACATGGACGAGACGGGCCTCACCGTGCTGCGCATCCTCTCTCAGCGCAACAACGACGAGGTGGCCAAGGAGTTCGTCAAGCTCAAGTCGGACCAGCGCTCAGCGGAGGAGGGTCGCAGCTGAGGGGGGGGGGGAGAGCAAAGACATGCGTGTGCGCAACAACCCAGAGACATAGCATTATGCACACATATAGAAGTCACACCTGCATAGATAGACAACCATGTGCAATTCACAAGCACACACATGCTCTATTGTACATATATCTGCATACATTATGCAACATTTACATTGCAATGTTATCAATGCAAAACATGGAGGAATATGTTTATAATCATTCATAATTAATTTTTCCACTTCAGTTTAGCCTCACATTAGAAAGCACTTGTCACTCAATCTCTCCCAGAATGCATCACACCTTTTATACGCTGTACATTTAGATGTGATATAATGCAACGCAGAGCCACAACTGAACCTTGTTGATAGTTCGAGGACGACCACTTTGCACTTTTGCTTCTCTTTGTCTTCAGAGAGCGGTTCTTGTCTAGCTCTGTTTGTCCGTCCGTCTGTCCGCTTGCCTGCCTGACTGTGTGTCGTTCTTCAAGTCTGTCAGTCTTTCTCCCCCCCCCCCCCCCCTCGTCGTTGTTTTGCTCTGCGTAATTTTCCCACGGTGTGATGTGTTGTGTAGGTCGGAGGTCAGGCACAGATCTAAGATCGGCACCCTTTTGCTCCAAAATCAAAAATAGAGAGAAAACAATGACCTTAGATCAGCATCCAGGGGGGCAACGTCACTTCTAGTCTGTCCTGTAATGTCCTGCATGTTGAACCCAGGAACACTGTGATTCACGTTGCTGTATCCCCCCCAACACAATATTTTACCTGTGAGCATGGTGCATACATATATATCCCTGGTAATAAGGTTTTATAACCCAACTAACCGTGATGATCGTGGAGAAACTGATGATGTGTAGAGATGAAGGTTGTGGCCACAAAGTTTATATATACAAAAAAATCTTTCTTCACATCATGATAAACGGAGCAATACCCCAGTGTCGAACACATCCACACCCCTAGAGTGCACATTTACTCCAAAAAGGGCTACAGGATGATCAGCGGACGGGGGGTCACTTTACGCACTATACATCCTTTCAAAGATTCAGTTGATAAAAAGACCAGGAGGCTTCCCCACGTGCCCACCCGTCTACATAAACAATACCACTCTCTGCGATTGTCTTTCATGAATGACACTGAGGAGAAGCCCAGAGGACGCCATGCTGAAGGACACGGCTCCCGATCGCCTGCACACCAAACTCATCTCTTTAAGGCAATAGTGGTTTGTTCCTATGTTCTTGTTACGAAGAGCAAACCCCCTGTTTCTTTTGTTATCGTTTGTGTGCATGTGTGTGAAGGTGTGTGTGTGTGCGAGTGTGTGGGGGTAAATGGGCTCTGAGATTGTGAGCAATATATTGTATAGACACCCATGATGTATGTGCCGTCAGTATAAATACAGGAGCACCAACTGCAATATCCAGATCCAAGGAATGGAAAACTTATGACTCTTCTTTATTCTATCTACCTTTATTCATGGAATCATAAAATTCCCATTCCCGGTGGAAGTGTGTAAGATATTTGTCACTTTTTAAATAAGAGGGAACGTGTTTTGTCCTTGAATTCCTATTTGCCTTTAGGAACAAATTTGCACGAACCAGAGCTCATGTATTTTTTGGGTATTTTTTCAAAGAAAGAAGCCATCGGAGTCACCGCCAAGCATCTATGTTGTGTTGGTTTCAGTCTTGTCATGTGCATCAATAAATCTGTTACCTTTAACTGCATAAAGGTGAGCAACACTCAGAGGTTCTGATGACCTACTTAATGAGGTCAGTGCTGGCCTGTCACATGTTGTCTTTACTGAATACTGTTTATTTCTACCAAAAACAAAGCTTCTGAATGTCACTTATCCTCAGCTAAGCCTTCTTTCTATGATCTGAGGGACATTCAAATCCAAAACCACGAATAGCACTGGGACAGCAACTCATGCCTTCAAATTAGGCGTTCAAATTCCACTTAAATAAATTGGAATTTTTAGGAGAATCGGCTTTTGAAATAAGCTTTCCGTCCCATTTAACAAGCAGTTACATTGTTTTTAATGAGTTGATTAAGTAATCCCAAGGCTCAAGATTAAACTCTACATTTCACGTTAGAAAAGTATAAAAAAATAACATGAGCCATTATCCAGTTTGGGGCTCGTTGTTTGCCTACTCCAGTACTCCATGTATGTATGAACACTGCACACACACTCGCACACTGACTACACACACATCTAAACACCAATCTCTGCTCAAGCACAAAAGGGCACATGTAAGATGACACGCATGCATGCACGCCGACACAACTCTGTGGAGACCAATGACGCCCACCCTGTGAATAGAATCAACTGACAATTGCATGATGGGAAACTTTATCGTGCCAGCACGCGTCTCTGATGTGAATTATTTTCCCTTTTTTCAAAGCTATGTAATGATAATTCATCAATGTTTTTTTCTTTTTCCAAAAGGCTTGTGAATACGTCATCAGTAACCAATATGAATGTAGTGTGAACACAGAACTCGCATGAGAGAATTATTTTCTACTAAAGGATGTTTCTAATTTGTTTCTTATCATTACTGATTGTTCTTTAATGAGGACGAGGAGGAACTGGAATGCAACCTGATTGTGATCTGCTTCCTAATAAAAGGGCATTTGTGTCACAATCTATACATCTGCTTTTTATTACCTTCAGCAAGGAGCTTGTCAGTCAACAGGACAAGGGGAAAACCAGCCAAATTTAAATAAAAAAGTTTAGAGCATTTGATGACATAACCAAACATTTGTCTTTTTTAGATGAAAGAGATGAATCATACATTTTTTAGGCAAATAAATACAAAAGCACTAAAAATCGAATACATGCGTGTCCTATCAAGTGTAGTAAACCATTAGGCATTGTTTTGAATTTACTGTCACACGATGAGGAAGCTCTTAATAAAATCTAAGAGATTTAGAGCAGGAAGAAAGAGAAAAATAGCAGGATTTTCTTAAAATGTTTATTTAAAATAGTAAATCCAATAAAAACAGGTGTGTCTGAATGTGAGAGTTAACCAGCCGTAGACAGCCAACAGTCTGTGAAACTGAGAAGAGCTCCTTCTCTGCTTTCTTAAAAGGAAAGGAAAGTTGAGTATCATCAAGACTAAATATAGGTAGGGAGAGTTTTTCGTAACATGGTGTCATTAGTGTACAAAACAGATTTCACTTTTTGTACACTATGTTAATGAGTTTACTGGCTGGGATTTAAACCCATCCCCGGTGAATGGAGTATTTGCTGAGGGAAGGTTTGAGTGGGTAATCTGGGTGGTTGATTAAATAATTGGGCTAAAACATGACAGAAAATAATTGTCTATTTCCTTCAAATTGCTTATTTCTAAAGGTCCAAATCCTACCATATTGCAGTTTAATTTATTGTTGAAAGATTTCCACCCGATGTTAGTGTAAGATTCAGGCTCAACCTGATGTTTTATCTTGATCTGAAGGTCTAGACTCAGATTACAGACAGCCTGAACTGCAGATTTCTCTCAGACCATTATTTATGGAGGTGTGTTTTTACTGCCCCCTTGTGGCCAAGACGCTCCAGTGTGATATACATTTCCACTTGGAACAGAACAAAAGACACCAGACACAAGTTCTTATTTTACAGTAAAAAAAATGAAACCAAAACAAGACTTTATTAAAGAAGCATAAAAAATAAAACTCTTGATACATTTCTCATAACCGTCAAGTCAGCTCAAATTATACGATTATACAACTTTTCCGGCTCACGGTTAAAAGGTCCATAAACTTTCAAATAAAATATATTTCAATTTTAAAATTTCTTCAATAATTTTCTCATTTTGTTATAAATTGCCTATTATGTAGTACACAGGAAATAAGGAAAATAAAAAAATGGAAAATAAAAATAAATTTGAAGTAATAAAAAGGGTCACATTATTGTCTGGGATCTTTAGGTAGGCAAATAAATTGTAAAAAATAAAAATGTGTAAAAAGTTTTTTTTTTATCTTAAAAATTATTAGCTAATGCCAGGTGGCTTGAAGACATGCAGATGGTTAACTTACAAATAATGATACATGTTCTTTAGAAACTACACTTATCTTATTCATTTTGCTTTTGAAAACAAGAGCCCAATGATTGTATTCAGGGAATATACACACAGGTCAGGCCTGAAACCTAGTTTGCCAACGTTTTACATTTTGGTTCTGCATACAAAAGAGAATTAAAGCAAAAAATAGGAGAGCGGCAGCTTGAGGGGTGTCTGTCACCCCTTACTGGCCTGGCTCTCTTCGCATCCCCCCCTCTCATCACAAAAAAGGTCAGAGGTCACTGGCTAGCATACCTCAGGAAACCCTGTTTTCAAACCTTTCGGAAGGAAATGGGGGAGGGGATAAGTTTGGCAACAAAAAAAAAAATCAGCAGTCAATCTGAAAAACTTTGTACCTTTTTAACAATGAAAACTACTGTACACTAAACCCTAACAATTTCTCAATGGCCAGAAACACCCCAGTGCAACACCAGGGTGTGCATCAGAACCATCTGGTAAATACAACACGTTTATTTCCTTTAACACGCCAACGTGGACAGTTTAAAGAAGGGCTCGAAGATCGGCCTCATCAGACTCACACAGCTGATCAGTTCTTTCAGATGCGTTCAGGGCCCTGCATCTGTTCTGAGTGCACACGATTAAGAAACAAAATGTGACGTTTGACATCAGAGCCTGACAGCGAGGCGTTCTCACAGGAGCGAGAACAGGGTAGTCATGTTTACAGTGCAGCGCCGCAGAAGTCTGAACACTAAGAGGCCTCCCGCTGCCAACTGGGTTTGTTCAACGCTGCGTATCAATAGGGAGTTGCCCCAAAGCACCATGGGAGAGTCTTCACAAAGACTCCTGTTTCAGCTCCTGGGCAGATTTCACGTACACGTATGGACACATGAGTGAGTGCACTGCTGCGCTCAACCAGGACAGCGGCTTATTAGATTCCTCTGTGCAGCTGCTGCCCTCGTTACCTAAATAGCAAACGAACAGTCAGGCAGCAAATAAGTTAACATACTGGCTGGAGCACCAAAGCACAGCAGAAACTGCCCATTTTCTACATTTCTTTTTTACTCTCAGTAGAGTTACCCTTTTTCCTTTGACATTAAAACCCTACGACCCGTCCTGATCTGAGACTACGTCCAGAGAGGACGACAAACTGTGGCTGCAATGCCCTACTGACCGGATCCGAATGTGATGGCTGTGTAGAGACAGTTAGAAAATATAGTTTAAAATACAACAGCAAAAACATTCTGCAGCTGCTGGGATTTGAACACAAAGTGTCTGGAAGCCCTGGATGACCTAGCTACTAGCTGCCATAAAGGATAAGTTCTACCTTCTGCATGTGAGCCTGAAAGCGTGATCATGTGACTGTGCAGTCAGAGGAAGCCCTTGAGAATTAGGTGTGTCGATTAAATTCTGTCGGCATGGCTTGTCTCATTCTATGAGCTGATTCCGTGCATGTTCAAAAGGGCCAATAACGGCAACCGCGTACCAACTACTTCGCCCAAAATCATACATACAGTATTAACACTATAGGAGGCAGTTACTGCAAACTCAGACTGAATTCTTTAAAAACCACTAACACAAAACAGGACGCAACTGCCTCATCAGTAATGCTATGAAAACATGGGACCAACCTTAAACGACTAACCACTTAGTGCACCACATTTGGCCAGAAGTACAGCGCTATATGGGAATGACAGTGTGTCATCTGAGAATGCCATACAGCTTTGCTGTGAGAGTGGGGTGGAAGACCAAAACTACCAAAACTAAAACAGTAAGAGCTGTTTTTCTTTCGTACTAAGAGGGACTGGGAGTTACAGCGCATGAAAAAAAGGTTCAATTGATCCACTTGTTATTATTTAGTGTGGGAGGAGCAGCCTTCTCCATATCCTTACAGCACAAAACATTCACGTGTGACATCAGAGAAGCCCTATCTCATCCTAGAGTCCAAAATATGTCTGCGAGCCACACACTTGACAGTCAAGAGTCAAAAAATAGAATAGAATAGAATAGAATAGAAAAGGCTAAGCGACTGATCTGAGTGTAAGAGACATGATGGGATGGATGGACCAGAGTGAATCCTTCCTTTAAGACTGTGGGAGTGAAGGAGGGGCAGCCGGACAGACACCAGACCTTCACATGGCGACACATGATGATGCAGATGTGAAAACAGCATGAGTGAGCGATATTCACACATACACAATAGAGAGATGTAAAGGGATTGTCAGGCAGCCCAAACGTACAAAAACAACTGACCTCAGACCCATTCCCACTGCATCACAAATGGTACGTTTCTCACTGATGAATGGGTAATAGAGTGGTGCAGGGATGACTTAACCCGGAAGTGAGCTCAATTTCAAGCTTTTCTCCAAAATCCTATGGAGAACAAACGCTAACTCACTTTAGGACTCGTCACTGCACCACTCTATACATGTGAATCTAAGCAGCAGCCACATTTGCAATGCAAATTCATCCAACAGGTTATTAAATTTGATCAGAAATTAAAAGAGTTCTATTTAATAGCATTCATTTGGCATTAAAGATGGCTAAATTTGAGTGGCAACGAGAAACAGGAGGTCTTCCTAAGATGGCCCTAGGGTGTGCCGATAGGGGCCTGATCACATCGCGGATCTTTAAAAAAGTTCCAAACTTACAAAAAATAGCAACCCCCACTCTCAATGTTACAGGCAACAGCATGAGTGAGAGCAAGAGGAGAAGGTGAAAGGGCGGGGGGGGGTCGGTTTGGAACGGTTTGCCTCCTGTTAAGAAACATTAAAATAAGGAGTAGAAAAGTGCAGGCCTTATTGACAGCTTCATCGAAAAATATCTGTTAAGTACAAAAGTGTCAAAAGGAAAGGCTGTGAGAAAAGCAGGCAGAGATCTGAAGAAGCCAGAATGAAGAAATGTCGAGACAGACCGGCAGCGCCGGGTCAAAATGAAGGCCTGAAGAGAGATAAGACACTAGTTTCCTTCCATAAGTTCATCACTGACCGTCTGAGGCAACAACTGTCTGCAGACCAGTTTCAATCAACTTCAGTCATTATTATTATTATTATTATTATTATTATTTTTGACAGTTATCAGCAATAAATCAACATCCGTATAGTATCATCATCTCTATTATGCGTTTATTATGGTCCATCATGTGTGTGTGAAAGTTATTAGTGTGAATCCTTCCGTCTGCCACAGCTGGTGCCCCGCTCCAGTCTTCTCCCCGCCTCCCTCGTATTTCACCCTCCGCCCCGCCGCTCTGCCGGAGCATTAGGAGAAGATGCGGATGCACTGTGTGGTGGGGGTGTGGCAGACGGGGCACTCCGGCTCGGCTGACTGGCAGATCTGCCCGGCGCACTCCATGCAGAACAGGTTGTGGCCACACGGCACCAGGGCTGCTGTCACCTCGCTCTCGAAACACACAAAGCAGTCCCTGTTGATCCCGACGCCGACGCCGACCAGACCTGCGACCCCGGGGCCTTTCAGACGACTCAGCATGCCAGAGCTGAGACCCCCGCCGCTGCCTCCCTCGGAGTCAGTGGGGGAGCCGCCGGGCAGGGAGGAGGCCGAGCAGGAGGAATAACCGGTGGACGAGCCGGCGGAGCTGGAGCTGGACGCTCCGGAGAAGGAGCCGCCGCCTGCGTTGCCAGACTGCAGCCAGGAGAGAGTGCTGAGGGGGTCGCTCTGTGCACGGCGGGCTAGGGGGTGATCCATGGGGCCCACGCCCGTGTCCTGAGGGAGAGTTGGAGACAATCGTGGGGTGATGGCGCCACCGCTGAGGCCGCTGCTGTTGCGACGTAAAGGCTGCTGCTGGGCGGAGCCGGGCGTCTTATTGCCTGCTCCACCGTTAACGAAAGGAGCCCAGATGTTGGCGGCGCTGAACTCGAAGCCCAGTTCATCGGAGGAGGGCATCCCTGGGGTGGAGTCTCCCCCGAAAGTGAATCCTCCTCCCGCACTGCTGGAGCCTGTGCTAAAGGGGCTGGTGGGGCTGCCTGACTCATTGGCCTTGCGAGCGTTGCTGAAGTTCTCTGAGTTCATCCCGCCGTTGTGCGTGTGATAGGCTGCTGACGAGGACATCTTCCGGCCGGAGGAGTGGTGCATGGACATGGGAATAGGAGGAGGTGGGGAGCCTGGAGGTGGAGGGGCCGCAGAGTGGTGGCCAGAAGCCCTGGACCACAGAGTAGAGGCCAGCCCCGCACTCAGGGCGCCCAGGCCTTCAAGACTGACATCAGTGCCGTTGGAGTGGAAGTCGTTGTCCCCCTGCAGGTCTACAAAGGTTCCAGTTCTCAGGGTGATGTGGGTCTCGATCTCCTCTCTCGCTCGGTCCACGTTCTCCGGCATGCCGGTGACCTCGAACACGGGGTCTTTCTCTCGACTGGGGGTCACGATGTAGGTGTGAGTCTGCTGCTGGATGCGCTTGATAGTCGCTCCCTTTGGTCCAACAACTAAACCGACTACTCTGTAGGGCACCCTCACCTGGAAGAGAAATATTTCAATCTTACTATGTAGGTGATTTGTAGTTTATTTTAACACACATTAGTTATCATACATCCAGAGTAATAAGAGCTAAGCCATGGGGGGTTCTCTACCTGTATGGTGGTCTGTCCAGGTAAGTGTGGAGGTCCAGGAAGAGAGCTGGTGCCAGTGCCCGTGCCAGTTCCAGTGCCAGTGCTGGTTCCTCCTCCTCCTCCTCCTGCCCCGGGCCCTCCGGCTTTGCAGCGGGATGCCCGGATCATAGAGAAATGCTCGGCCGCAGAGACAATTTCACGTTTAGCCATTTCCACATCCTCCCTTCGCCCTGTCACGATGAATACTGGCTCCTCGCCCCTGACTGGAGTCTTTATGTAGGTATTTGTCTTCGCACGCAAGGCCTTAATCTTGCAACCTGAAAGATGCAGAAGTACATTAACACCATTATTAAACACATTCAAACACGCATTTATAAATTATGTGTGACTAAAGTGATGGTTGAAATATGGTGCTGATTTGACTATATAGGGATAGTTTGTGGTGTTGTTGTTTGAGTATTTACCAGGCCTCATGAAAGTAATTTCAGTCAAATTGAACCACAAACGACAGCCTCCAAATCTCCTATATAGTCAAACCCATGTTTCTCACAAACCTTTCTACAAAACCGAACATTATCTCTTAATAAAAAGGTAGGTTTCTTTTGCAGGTATATTGCATATGTTAAAACCATGGTAAGAGTGCATAATTAAGCATCAGCTTTGTTACACACAAACAACATTGAAAACGTCTCAAATACATATTTGAATAAGGGGAGTATGCTCAGTTGCATCAGCATGTGTGTACTTATTCCTCAATGAAATTCATTAATTATAAAACTCCGGTTTAAGGGTTTTAATGAATGCACCATTTTCAAATTTATAAAAACATATACGTAGTAGCAAACGCATTATGCATAAGCAATATATGAACGAAGAGCCTGTCTGCCCAAACACCAAGTCAATAGCTGGTGCACTGCTGGTTTCAACTCATGCTCTGTTTCTTTAAATATGGACGCTTCATTCTCGGCGACCAATAGGACGCCCGGAGTGTGATGTCATTGTGGGAAGCAGAAAGCATGGCTTTTTCAAACAAAGAGAACAATGCCTCAACGCTGCCGCGTCTGCAACGGGCGAACCAAACCTACAACAAGAACCAATTTAAATTGAATGATATATATTGATAAAAAATGTAAAATAAAAATGATATGTGTAAAGAGAAACGGCTCAGGAGCGAGGAGCAGCCTCGGCAGACAGAGCTGGGTGCAGGGCGTAACACCGCCCAGTGCCATGTTTCTGAGCCTGCTGCTGCCGCGTTTTAGCTTAAAATCAGCAGCATAGACACTAATAATTTACTATAAACACCTACATGAGTTAAAAGGTGAGCCCAGTGTTTAAACATGCCCATTTAACCTGTGATGTATAAAATCTGCACATTTCGGTATATTTCCTTTGTTTGGTGCATGCTGCTAGACATGTCCAGACTCCCGACAATCTGCCGCTTTGTCTGACCCTCTCCACCCCTCCCCCTCCCTCCTACTCATCACCCACACTCCCTCACTCTATGTCAAGGCATTGTCTTATTACTGTTAGAAATTGAATATTAATACATTATGTATGGCTTCTTTAGGGAGTAGCCGCATTATGTTGACATTAAAGACCAACACAGTGAGTGCGGCCCGACCAGAGCATCAAGCCGAGGCAGTAAAAGTTCAGAGACCCTCCTCTCTCCAGACTGCCACCCAAACAAAGAGCCACCAGGCTGCATTGCCTGGCCGAGCTGTACACAAACAAACCCCAAATAACCCCTCACAAAAAAACACCAAAACCCCCCATGCTCTTACCTTGTCTTCCCACTATTTCGGCCACATGCTCGGAGCTGGGGACAGGCACACATTCAGTCATGTTGACACTTCTTTTCCTGCTGCAGAGGACGGAGCTTTGTTCCCCGTGGAGCATTGAGTGGGAGCCGGCCATGTGGTACCCGCCCGTGCCGTAGTACTCCGGGGATGGAGAGCAGGACGACGGCGAATCCCGGGACCCGTTGGGATGCTCCATCATCTGGAGATCCACGTAGCCCACACCGCTACAGCCGTCAGAGCCCGGACCCTGGGACCCATCCAGAGGGTCGACCAGTCCGCCGCCCACACAGTCCACCTTCTCCATGGCCATGAGTGACAGCTGGTCCAGGGCGAAGCGGAATGCCTCTTGGTGGTCCTCGTCCCGGGACTCCTGGTCTGTCTCCCGGGGAAGACCGACCCCGTTGTGCTGGCTGCTGATCACCACGTCGTGGTCCATAATCTCGGGGTGGAATAAAGGGCTAGGCATATTGTCTCCGTGGATCTCACATCAGATCACCGATGCCTGTTTGTTGGGAGTGAACTCACTCTCTTCTGAAATTTTTTTTAATAAAAAGCAACAAAAAAGTCAAGTGTCTGTTTATCATTAAACACACAAAATTAAGACAGGAGTGGAGCACCGTGGAACTGCCGATCATATAAAGAGTAGCATGCAGGAGCAGTGTTGATTTGGGCGCCTTGCTTTGTCTGTTGTTGCTTCTTGTCTGACAACCGAAACCATCCAGGTTGTTTTGTCGGGATAAAGCATGTCCGCCTGAACGCAAGTGAACACAGTATTCCCTTGCACAAACACAACTAACATGTGTGGCACCAACGACTGACACTCTCAAATGTACTGATCGAATACAAAATGAAATATAAAAGATTAATATTATCTGTTGTTAGCCCCAAGAGCCAGGCTAACAGGCTAGCTCTACACAGTCGGCACTCAGTCACGTTGTCGACCCCTTTGTTTGGGAGCAGCTCGGCTAGCTGCTAGCTCTGCTCTGACAGTCCAACTTGTGCCCATTCTCAACGGTTGATTAAAAAAATTAGACAAGTGCGAAAAACACACGAACTTACTTTATCTTGCCTTGGTCGATGAGATCCTGTCTTCGCTTGTCGCCCAAGATTTGAGGGAAAAGATGAGAAGCAGCCAGGAGGAGGAGGAGACCAGCTCTGTGCAGCGCTAGGGAGCTAACAGGGTTAGCTTAGCTAGCACGCTAAATGGGGGGCGTAGGAGAAAAACGTTTAAAATCGAAAAGAGGGCACTGTTGTTGTTTTTGTTCTCTTTCTGGAGTCAGAGCGTATTCCTGAGAGTGTCACTGTGTCTTCATTCTGCTTTCCAGCAGGGGAACGCAGCTAAAATCCAAGGATAGTTGTTGTCTTTTTGGTGAGAATAAAAACAGTGGTTCTCGGCTCTCTGCTGCTGCTGCCTGACCCCGGTCCGCCGCCTTTGTCTCGCCAGGCGCACGCCGCTCCGTCTCCCGCACACGGCACTGACGTCACCCGAGACACAACAATGGGTTCAAAGGCCACATGCAGCATCAACGGCAAGCCACCGCTGCTGTCAGTGTCTGACAGTCTGCAGGGAGATATTTGATTTACCAATTTTATTACACGTTTTTGCATCGCCCACAGTGAACGCATTGCTGTTTTTTTCTTCTAATGTGGCCGTGGTTTGGTGTGTTCATCATCCTACCAATGAGGTGTTTCGGGTTTTCCAACAACAGCCTTTCAAGATGCTCATACAGTGTGTGCGTGTCTGCATTTTCATGTTCTTTCTAGTAGTTACATTTTCAACGCACACCCTCTTTTTTTTTTTACTATGAATTGAAATAAATAAACAACAGTTTAGTTATTGTATTTCTATAGCACATAAAAACAACAGGAGTTGACCCACATTGCTTCCAGCCAAAGGGGGATGGGTTAGAATTTCTCAATCATGTATACATAATTTAAGAAATAGAGGCATAACTACACAACATGTAACACAAAGAACCAATAGTAATACATTCAAATATTAAGTCAGGAGAAATCTAATAAAACATAAAAAAGATGGGAACATCGGACTGAAGACAAAGGAATCTTTTTTTCCAAGTAAATCTTAAAACAAAGCTCACATGGAAACTGACAGCGAAGTGTGGGGCCCACAAACAAACCAAACATTTGACAAATGGGAAAATCATCCAATAGAAAATGCTCACAATGAGTTTTGCAAACGCATCCTCCAGGTTCACAGGAGAACACCTAACAACGCATGCAGAGCGGAATAAGGCACATTTCCATTATTAATACAAATCCAGAAACGATCAATTAAATATTGGTTACATCTCAAATAAAGTGACCCCCACTCCTACCACCACAAAGCCCTGCAGTATCAAGAGATGAACAAGGAAAAGAGTCCCCTCTCTCAGCTGGTCCTGACACTCTATTCACAAACCGGTTCAAACTGTGTTCTGCCTCAGGACCAGTCTGAGCCCACAACTATTAGAGTCAACCAGATTATAACAAAACACACAAAAAACTACCTCACTTATTGGAACACTAAATCCCAAACACAAAGTAAAATGCAATGCTATCTGGCCCTAAAAAGACAGTACACTGTGGCAGCCTACCTGACCACAGTGACTGATGTTAAACACAGGAAGATGTTGACAAAGTACAGACTGAGTGCTCACAGCCTGGCCATAGAAAGAGGCAGGTACAAGAAAACATGGCTGCCAAAAGAGGAGCGATCATGCCAACAGTGTGGAGGAACTTCTGTGGAGACAGAGCAGCACTTCCTCACACAATGCCCAACTTTTGAACCTGTACCGAAACAATTCTTCCCAAAACTCAATCATAAGCATCCTCAAATATTTAAAAATGAAAAACTAAAAATACTTCTCGGGGAATATAAAGAGAGCTGCATTTTGGCAGGACAGTTTGTCTCTGCCAGTTTGAGGGAATCGGAATGAGCAGATATACCAGGTCTCACATCTTATATCATATTCTATTTTGTATTAATGTATTATATGAATGAAATTAATTTGTATTCCTTGTACACAAAAAACATGTTCTTAGCAGTTGTTTATAACTGTCTATTTGTGTGTATTTTTGTTTAGATGTTGCAACTATACAGAGCTTTGGCAATACTGTATGTAAATGTGGTCATGCTAATAAAGCTATTGAATTGATAAATGAAATTGTCCATAATGGCTGGGTAGAAATCCCCTCCTGAATCTATTGTTTTTAGGGACACTGTTTTGACCAACTCATTAGCTTTGGCACAACACAGACTGTGGATTTGGAAACAAGGTTTCATCCCACTTATAACATCCATATATTATACATATGTGTATGTTAGTATTGTTTTATGATGGACATGAACAATGTGAACCTTTATTTGAAGAGGAATAAGAATACTATCTTAAAAACCTGTCCAACTACCATAACCTCCAGTATCTAAGGAGGATAATGACCAATAAAAGACAATCAACACCAGTTTTTAAAGAGCTGCATTTATTAGACAGAGACAAATAGTGAATCTTGTATTGAGGTACAGTACATCTTGTGTTGAGGTACGTCAGTGTTGTACTTGTTTTTGTATTATCTAAGGGTACATATTTTTCCTGTTAAAGTTCGAGCTGATGAAACAGTACTGATTATTCTTTTGTCAACACAAATACCATGGCTTGAACTTAAAACCATGTACACTCTCATTATTGTAAGAAATAACACTGCTTTGAACTGTAAAACCTTGAATCAAACAAACTACATTTTAATAACCCACAGCCACAAGAGTGCTGTGCGCATGTAAACATACTGCAACCTTACTGCAACCTTACTATGCTTCTGAACATAAAACACACTACCTACAGTGCCAGATTAAAATATAAAAGAGCAACATGTTTTAAAAAATACTTAAGATGTCAACATGAGCTTATACATTCAACACACACACAAACAAACAAACAAACAAACAAACACACAGTCACATACATCAGGTTTGTGTTTTTAACTTGGAGCTTGAACAGCTGTTAACTAAATGTAACACTGCATTGTGTAGAGCAGCATCCACAACTGCTGTGAAACTGCCTTAGAAGTATTCTTATGGGAACAGTAAGATCCTTTGACTCAATATAGTATCAATAGTGAAATGGCGATGTCACTGTTTCCTGAAAACAATAAACAGTATAGAGTCTATAGACAGTTCCCAAACATTATTAGAGGTAAAAATGAACTAAAAACCCAAAGGACCCTTTCAGAAGTACACCGTAACACAACAAAAATAAAAACAAAAATAACAATCTTTGTTTAGGTAAACAAAATCTGCAGAATGTCTGCATTTAGGGTATATTTCATTGAGTAAAAAAAATCTTCATGGAGCCAAATATTTGAAAATAAAAAGGAGTTTACCAGCAACTTCATGTCAAACAAGCCTATGGAAGAGATGAGAAAGAGACTTGTTACATGTACTGCAGTTCATACCAACTGAAGACAATCAAATACAGAGGCTAATGGATGGAGCAACATTAAAGTTATAGCCAACAATAGATCAGGTCCTGCAGTTCTGTGTACCTTGGCTATAACTCCTCCTTGTTCACCTTCTCCACCTTCTCTTCTGCTTTGTTAGCTGCTGCTGCTTCTGCAGTGATGTCCTCTATATGAGCCAACATGTCAGCCGTGAGGGCTTCCTCTAGCCGCCGCCTCACACTCTGCACCAGGTCTTCCTGCTTCCTGAGACATAGACCAAGACAAGGAAACTATGAAAACAGCCATTTCATGGCGAAAGACGATGATGAGGAATTAGTTCCACCAACGGTTTTTTTGTAAAGCGACCTTGGGTCCCCTGAAAGGCGCTATATACATTTAAGTTATTATTATTATTATTAAGTGAGGGAAAATGTATAGCAATTTAATATGTTTGTCATTGCTGTATGAAATATTTATCACCAAAGTACTGCACAGTGCAAATTAGACCAATAACAATTAATCTTAAAGGTGGGGTATGTAATTTATTTCAGAAACACTTTTTGTTATATTCCATAGAATGCTCTTAACATCCCGATAGCAATGAATATATTAAATGCTTTGACAATAAATACATACAAAAATGTAATCTGTGGAAGCCGTGGTGCTGTATAAAGCACGACCAATCATTTTAGCTGGCTCAGCTAAAATAACTGGATGGCCTACCTGCCTGTCAGCCTTCCATCTGTGCACAAACTTATCTCGTGCCCTCATTGGTCATGTGCACGTTCGTGTGTGTTGGAGGAGGGGCTCTGTAAGGAAGTGGCAGATTTTTTCCGATTGTGTACTTTCAAATTCTAGCGCACTCAAGCCGGTTTCTCCAAAATTACCTACCCCACCTTTAACCCAACTACCAAGAGCAATTTAAAGTGTATATTTATTTTTTGTGTAATTTGTCACAAATGCTATGTAGGTGAACAATCAAAAAAGCTGAGACTATTAATAGTTTTAAAAACACTATAGAAGCCTTGAGTTGCAGTAACTTCCTCCTCACAAACACATTTTAAGCTTGGTGCTTTTCGTCAAGCCACACACATATTTACATAACACCAATAACCATTTACTATATCAGTAACTTACTTACCGATAATTACCCAAAACTAACTACAGCCCCTACAAGTCGCCCTACCTTACTGTGCCATGACCCACAATAGACTGCACCTCTACAGCATACTTGAGACACAGATTGTTTCATTCCAACGTATATGTGAAATGAATTAACCCGTACAGCTGTGTTGTTGTGTGACCATCTCACCTGATGTCATCGTCGGTCACTACGAAGGCTTTGCAGAGAGGTTGTGATGTGTTGAGCCAGACTCCAGGGTTTTTCTCCACAGCGGCGGTAAGCTGTCCGGTGACAGGGGAGGGGCTGGTGTGCAGAGCACTGGCGATGGAAGACAGCAGAGTTTTATCTGAGCTCACAGGACCAACAGCTAGGTAGAAGACAAAAGGGAAGCACAAGTCAAGCTTCTAGAAGAACCCCAGTTTTTAACCACACAAGGTCATATTTGCCTTGGTTATCTCACCCTGTAAGCCTTTGGGAAGATCCATCGTTTTCACCAGCTCCTCTGCGATATCAAATGCATTCAACCCGCTCAACTTCCTCTCCCAGAAAAGCTGGAGATTGAAGCAAAACAGAAGTTTTATGTGCACAGAGCCAGAAAGCGACATTAAAGAACACCAAGTGTTATATAGGCTAGTATTTGTCAGCTATGCAAAACATTACAACTACTTGCAGCAAGAGAGATCAGAATCAGAATCCCTTTATTAGTCCCTCAGCGGGGAAATGTACAGCGTAACAGCAAAAGTGGCATAGCAGGCAATAATACAGTGTGAGTTAACTTATTAAATATAGAGAAAAAAAGCACACATTAGCAATAGAATCAAAATGATGACAAATAGGTACACCACTTTAATTGTTGGGACATTTGAAAATGTATTTTTTAACTTGGTTTCACTTATTATTGTTTTAATGGTGAGACTCTAAAGAAGGTTTTATGCTATATTGTGTTTGTTTTGTCGTTGGACTTACTTGTTTCGGTTGGTCCACAGACTTCTGCGGGTCCGCCTTCACCTTGTTGTTGGGATGATTTGTTACCTTGGTCACCGGTTGTTTGAAGATGGATGCTGTCTGTCGAACTGGTAGTGTTGTGTTTAAATCAGGCTTGGACTTTAAGAGAGACAACAACATGACTTATAACCAGCTTTGATGATAGTAAAATACAACCGTTCTTAGTATGACCTTTCTGAGAGGTAACTGCATCTACGCAGTTGTATGAATGCGTTATTGTTGTATCATTACAGAACAAGGCGAACAATGTAAACATGACAATCAACTCCCGTGATTATTATGATGAACAAATTGTTTTCCAATGTAGCCCGGTTAGCCACTTTTAAAACAGAAGTAACTCTGTGATGAGGGTTATATAAAACACTTTGGATGAGTCCTTGAGGTTCTAAGTCAATCGAAAATGTGTGGCTGAATCACTGAAGGAAAACTGCAGTGTCAAGACATACAGAGCTGACACAAACCTTTTTGATATACACTCAAGGCTGTAATCACTACCTAATGGGCCTCCACTGATTGCTTCACATTGAAGACTCTTGCTCTGTTGGGCATGGTCAGAAATATATAATTAAAACCCATTTGGTTCAATTATGTAAAACCTCCAAGGGAGGTGAATATGTTTTACAGGCCCTGTATACTAATTTAAGTGTCCAGAGATCACCATGAAGTTTCAGGGGGGGGGGGGGGGGGGGGGGGGAATGCAGACTCACCCTGATGTGATGATTGTTGTCGTACAGATGCTTGTGCCTGCTGCGGTGCACTTTGGTCAGGAGCGACCATCCAGCTCGGGAGTGGCCGGCGTTCACATCCGTGTGAAGGTGGTTGCCCAGACTACGGACTATCTGGGGTTTGTTGAGAATGCGCTTAACAGGTATACTAGAAGAAAAGAAGAAAAGTCAACATCACCTAATGTTCCTTCTCAATAACTAAGGCATTAAAGCCGTTATTACTTATCTCAAATACTAGAATTTCTCTTTTTATTTACATTATTTATCGGACAGCTTTAGTTACTTCTCAACATTGATTCTTTATACCCTTATTTTTTATTTGAATGTTTCCATTGAACTAAATGATAAAACGTTCTTTCTGAGCAGTGGTAGTTAAAATGAGCCCAACACTAAACATCTACAGCAGTAAAATGCTAATTTCACAGGTGTAATATTAACCCAAAAGAATCAAAATGGTGATACATTAACAGGGACGATATTACTTATGATATTTTAGGTTTATTATAACTTAAGTAAGCTTTAACATACCAGAGTTTTTTGTGTGGTAATAGTACCGTTACTAAAGTAAAGGATGACTGCTTTCCACCACAGCTGGACACCATCATATGGTTTATTCTAAATGAATGAATGATCTCTTTACAGGCATTGATGGCACTACCTTTAAATGATCACAAGCTGTAATTTGTCGCAAAATAACAGGGGTTCCTACATGGTTATCAATGCAGCCCATCTGAACACGCCCACAGGTGGAGTTATAAGCTACAGTTTGGGAAAACACCGGTTTGGATGATCGTTTGTAAGTGGAGCTTCAGGTGTTATCAGTAAACCATCAACTCTGTATTTGTAATACATTAGACTGACTGGCTTTTCAAGCAAAACCACTTTGTTGAGAATAATATAGCAACTAATTTAAAGCCAATGTAAGAGCTACATTATCTACGAAACAGCATATCCCTTCTCTCCTAGTTTAAAAAGGGAAAGTGAGCTGCAGCTGAGACTTTGAGAAGGAATCCTGGAGACGCCGAGCCGGGGCCCAACGCGCCGCAAGTCAAGCGTGTGTAAACAATGAAACTCAGCTAGCTAATCAAGCTAGCTGCGCTACTAATGTTAACGTACGAGCAACTACCGCATCAATTAACATTCCATTGTTCTCAAGTGGACGTTTACAAACCTATCAAACTCAAAACTATCTAAAGCGTGCAGTAAGAGTATTAAACAACGCGTATACAACACAGACATGACCATTTTGTAAGAGTTGTTCTGAACTGCAAAACGCATGTATGCATGCGTGCATTTCCTGCAGAGAAACTTTTATTTTACCAACTCATAGGGCAGAATATTAAAAAGTCTTACCCTTTCCTTTCCATGGTCTTGGCTTTCTTGGTTTGCTTGTCTGTGATTCTGGCTCAGGAAAGATAAGAAGCCAGCTATCTGTTTGTTGTTGCAGTCATAATTTTTCACGGCACGGTTTGTTGTCGATTCCCTTTGCTGTCTATCTCCCGTCAGGACCTTCGCAACTGCAGATCACTCCGCCAGCCTTCTAACACAATGAGCGGAAGACACCCGCCACATCCGCGGTGATATAGTGCGAAAGTGATGCGCCAAGTTACCGATGCAGTGTGCTAGAGCAGATAAGAGTCTATGGAGGTTACTCTGTATTTTATGAATAAAGCACGACACTTTCTCAAACGTTTCTTTAAACCACGAAGTGTAAATAAAAACGTGGCAGGCATTTCAGAGGGACACGCAGAGGGCTAATACGTTTAAGGCTTTTTTTCTCCTCAGTTATATTACACAATGCATCGATGATATACTTTTTTTAATAATGGTGCAGAGAAAAGGCCCCTTATAAAATAAAACATGAACAAATGGAGGAACTTTGGGAACCCTTCGTGCAACCTCACACAAATACAAACTCAAAAGGTGGACTCTAAATAAGGTACATTTGACTAAATATTTTTGCATCAATGAAATTGTTCTTGAATCTTTAATGAAATGTATTGACAGATAGGCCTTATGTTACTAAAGTTTAAAACAATTGGATAAAGCAAAAATATCCAAGAAATTAGTTGTAATACTAATTGCCAAGAAAAACTGAAAACTAGAGCCTCAAATTGAAATTGGATTTGTTATGAATTTTTATCTCATTTTCTTTGTTTATTTCTTTGTTTTTAACCAGTCACCATCATTACATCTATTTTTCTCTGAATCTTTTTTTACTGGTAAGAAAAATACCTAATACTTTTAGCTTCCTGAAGAATCCGAAGGCCTTTAGGATGCAAAATAATTTATATTGTATTTTTTCATTGAACACATTTTTGTGGAATGCTAGCTATTTTGCTAAATCCCCCATGAAACTCCAATGTACATACGTCCAATTGACCACATAACCTTGAGTCAAAGCGATACTTGAAAAGATTAAGTCAGCCTTATGCGACTAACATTATCTAAATTACATGAAAATGACTGTGTGCTTTAGACATGATATAGATAGTACATTTGTTAAGTGTGTTGTTTAGCACACCCGTCACCCCATGAAAGACATATATTTACACAAGTTCGACCACTCTGCAATAATCACGGCAGTTCCCACCAGTGCCTCAACGTGCATGGATGTACATGGATCTGTTCATCACGGCTATATTGAATCATTAAATCACAAGTGAAATAATAATACACAACCACAATATAGGATACATCTCATATACTTTACTTCAAAACAATAACAGAGTGTTTCAATTAAGAATCAGGTTTGACGCACAGAAGACTGATGAATAAAATGAATACCTGACCTCCAAATGAAGTGGGGAAAAAGAAAAAAGTCAATTTGTCATCGGTGTTCTCATATTTTTTCTATACATGTTTTTTGTTGGTTGACGACCATTGAAATGACAAGTCCAGTGCATTTCCATGGATGTTGATGATGAAAAGTTCAATGAACTGCAGGGTTAAGATGACACCCTCCAGTGGCCTGCAGGATACACGACGCCAAGCCGAAGCATTCAAGTCTCTGTGTAACACCGACACCAACCGGTCGAAAAAAGGGAGAAAAAAAACATTAGTCTGAGAAGTAGAAATGTGGTTTTGCTGTGACAGAGAAATCAAGCTTGAAGGAAAGACAGCAAGTTCAGTAGAAAAAGTTGTAACAAGTGACACTTGAAAATATTTTTGTTTTGTTTACAGATGACACACTTTGTTGTTGTTTATTCATTAAAAGCACAATGCAAATCTCACTTAAGAGTCAACACTCTTCACAGACATTTTGTATTTATTAAATTATTCATTTTGGAGAATTCCTAGCAAAATAACTAAGCTGCAGATCCTATCTGATGTTTCAGAGGTGTTCTAGTCTTATTAGAGGCTAGTACATATGGTTTTAAAACAGGCCACTGTCCTGGATACTGGTCTCCTGACACCCTAAACTACCTGGCTTATTGTTTCAGAATTACACTCTGTTTATCATTTCCTTAGCCATGACAGCTGCTTGCAGTGGAGAAGAAAGTAGTGGTCTTGGCAAGTTGACCATACCAGTTGAGGTATTTGGTCGCAGAGAGTACAGAGTTACTACTATCGAATACCTGGATTAAGATGTTTAGAAATGTCAATCACACTATAAAGAAAAAGAAAAAATAACTTTATATTTTGTTTATTTTATGATATTATGTGCTGTTTGACTAAATGGTTTTGGATAATTAGTTTACTTGGGAAATTGTAACTTTCTTAACAATGTCAATGTGGACAACAGCAAAATGTGCATAGCCTACACTCACAACTTTATTAGAATCGTTAGGATCTTTAACAGTATGCACCTTTCCAGTGTTTGACACATTTTAAACCAATTTTTAATGTCTAAATAAATAGAAATAGCTAGAGACCAGTTTTAATCAAGACAATGACACAGAATAAGAAATGTGAGTTTGAACAGTATGAGGGATCAGTTTAAGGCCAATTTAGATGTAAAGGTTGAAACTAAGCGCCACAGGATAGAGGTTCCTTGTTTATGGCTTTAAAAGATACAGTAGGAACAGAAATAATGATAGTGCATCTACTGCTCTCCGTTTGCAACACATGCTGTTGCACTTTCTCTCTTATGTCTGCAGTCATCTCTTTGCCATTCACTGAACAAACCTGATATCCACTACTTGTCATTATTGAATTTGCCGCTAATGTAGGGAACATAATCCAGAATCATTCTCCAGTCTGTGAAGTGGACCAGAGCTACGCCTCCCACTGAACCCCATACGGCCAGAGTGGGGATCCTGTGGAGAACAGAACATTGTCAAGACTTACACTTTTCTCCCATTCAGAGTGGATATACAAATGATAAAAATTGTAAATGTTTGTTTTATTTTGTGACTAAAAATATGAATTCTGAACACATACACCAAAGAAAACTATTAAGCACCTAATGAGAAGTTAATAAAGAAGTGTTGGTGTAAGGCATGTCACAAATAAACAACATTATTCCTGATAGGCAAAAGATAAACAGATTTTCCGGTTAAAGCTTCACTGATTTACATTTTATGAGTGACTTGCCTTTTTACCCATTTATAAAAAAACGGATGTATTATTAGAAAGTGATTAAATTGATAATAAATCATTTTTTAAATAGGTGTCTCTCAGATGACTCATACCATAAAGACACAGTAATAGGTTAATGTAGTTACCAGGTAAAAAAACGTATGCACAAATCTATGTGGTTGTAGCAATTAGACACCAAATCAGACCACATTTAAGATTTAAAGACATTTATTTGATTCGTTAAGGATTAATTAATTAATGGACAAATTATTTGTATCACTAATCATTTTTGTCAAATCTGAATAATTTGCTCCTGTGGGTATTGTCCAAAGTATTCATAGTTACATGTCGAATATATGTAATAATTATATGTTATGTAAAGCGCTTTGAGAATTCGGAAAAAACGCTAAATAAATGTAATGAATTATTATTAATCTTTATTAAAGCTAATCTTCGGGTGAGATCAGCTGACTAGTGTTATGGTTAACTTTTATAAACAAGCTAAACAAAAAGGTATAGAAATCGGGAGATTGCTATGCGAAAACACTCAATGAGGACAAAGAAGCTCACTTTGTTTGTAACTTCATAATTGTTATTTTTGTCATCTTTATTCTTAGTTTAACTGAGAAGTATTCAGCAGCACGTCCCCACAGGATGACCTCGGCTAAGCTAACAGCTAATGTTAGCTGAGGACACGATCAAGATTATGTTGACGTAAGTCTGACTTCTCTTCGGGTTTTAGCACTACTATTGTAACGATGTAAAACAAATCATCTTACCATGTTTTGGCAATGGACACATATTTTGTACCGACCACTTTAGCGATCATTTCTGCTGAAATGTGTCCTCCGTGTCGCTTTAAGAGCATAAAAGAACTTCCGGTTTGCAACTGTGCATGTGAGTGATGACGACTTCAGTTCATTTTACTCGGAAAACATCAAACAGTGGATAAAACTGAACACATCTATTTGTAACATGAACAGTTCTATCTCATAGACATAGAGGGTGTTTCTAACGTCAAAATGAACGTGTTACACCTTTATTATCTGAAGTTAATGTTTTGCTAACATGGCTAATCCTTAATATATGCGCGTTTTTTTTTAAACCTATACGTAATATTTTACACACGTAAACAAGTACATTTCCTCAAGTATTGTACTTAATTACCATTTTGACAGACTTGTGCTTTACTTAAGTATTTTACACTTGGCACTTCTACCCAATACAATTGAGAGGTTAATATTTTACTTCTACTCCACTACATTTATTGAATATCTTTAGTGACTTGGCACATTTTGATTAACAGTATGAAATATAATCAACACCTAAATTAAACTTTAGTTGCACCTGAAGTAATAATAGTAATAAAATAATAATAATAATAATAATGCATTTTATTTATGGGCTCCTTTCAAAGCTCTCAAGGACACCTTACAGAGCAAAATTAAAAACAAGCAACAAAGAAGATCACACAGTAATACAAGACTTAAAAACAAAGACTTAAAAACAACAATCAGTTTAGAAAAATTATTAAGATATTGAATATGCCATTTTAAAAAAGTGTGTTTTCAGGCTGGATTTGAAGGTTGAGAGTGAGTCCATATTCCGGATGTCTTGTGGGAGAGAGTTCCAGAGACGGGGTGCAGAGTGGCTGAAGGCTCTTGACCCCATGGTGGTCAGGCTGGCTGAAAGTACAGTGATTAGGAAGGCAGAGGAGGATCGGAGGGCACGAGAGGGAGTGTAGGTGTGAAGGAGTTCAGAGAGATATGGAGGTGCAAGAGTGTGAAGGGCCTTGAAGGTGAAGAGCAACAATTTAAAATCTATGCGGTATTTAACGGGGAGCCAATGGAGTTGTTGGAGAACCGGAGTGATATGATTAAATGGAAGCAGTTCTGGTAATGATACGGGCGGCTGAGTTTTGGACCAGTTGGAGCTTACGCAGGGATTTGTGAGGAAGACCAGAGAGGATGGAGTTGCAATAATCAATACGGGATGTAACGAGGGCGTGGATGAGGGTGGCGGTGCTGTTGGGTGTAAGTGATGGGCGGAGGCGGTTAATATTGCGGTGGTGGAAGAAGGCAGATCGAGTGATGTTGTTGATGTGAGCTTCAAATGATAAGGTGCTGTCAAGGATGACACCCAGACTCTTAACTTGGGGGAGGGTGGGACTTTGGAATTGTCAATAGTGAGGACAAATGTGTCAGTTTTGGCCAGAGTGGACTTGGAACCAACTAAGAGAAACTCAGTTTTATCACTGTTTAGTTTTAAAAAGTTGGATGAGAACCAGGATTTTCCAAAGCATTCGGAAAGGGCAGTGGGGGGAGAGTGGAAGTGGGTTTGGTGGAGAAATAGAGCTGGGTGTCATCCGCTTAGCAGTGAAATTGGATTGCGTATTTTCTGAAGATATGGCCGAGAGGTAGAAGGTATTATAAATAGGAGGGGGCCCAAGACAGAACCCTGAGGAACACCAGTGAAGACTGGATGGGACTGTGATTTGAAGTGTTTGAGTTGGACAAAGTGAGTACGGCCAGAGAGGAAAGATCTAAACCAGGTGTGGGATGTGCCAGGGATACCAATGGAAGACAATCTGTCAAGGAGGATGTGGTGTGAGATTGTGTCAAAGGCTGCAGTCAGGTCAAGGAGGATGAGTATGGATAAGAGCCCAGAGTCAGCTACTACCAGGAGATCGTTTGTGATTTTAACCATGGCCGTCTCTGTACTGTGTGAGGAGCGGAAACCAGACTGAAATTCTTCAAAAATATTATTGTTGTTCAGATGAGTGTGGACTTGGGCTGCAACAGTTTTTTCGAGTATCTTGGAGAGAAATGGTAAATTAGAGATTGGGCGGAAATTATTCAAGTTGTTGGGGTCCGCACCTGGTTTCTTGAGAATAGGGGTTATTCCCCCTGTTTTGAGGGATGAGGGGACGAGACCAGAGGTAAGGGGGGAGTGAATTATGTCGGTAATTAAAGCGGAGAGAAAAGGTAGACATGCTTTAACTAGGTGGGTAGGAAGGGGGTCAAGCTGGCAGGTGGATGATTTGGATTTACGAATGAGATTGGATATTTCAGCGACAGTGGGAAGTTCGAAGCTGGATAGTGGGGAGGAGAGGGGAGCATACGGAGTTGAGTGAAGTGATGTATAGCTAGAGGAGGTCAGTTGCTGGTGAATATTTTGATTTTGGCATTGAAAAAGGTCATGAAGGTGTTAAATTGAGAAGTTGAATACAGGTGGGGTGCAAGAGAGGCCGGTGGTTGCAGAATGCTGTTGACTGTAGAGAACAGGGTTCTGGTGTTTCCTTCACCTAACCTAATTAAGTTGTTATAGTAGGCTGATTTAGCGAAGGAAAGAGCATCCTTATAGGCGAGTATGTGGCTGTTGTACATGTCCTTATGAACTACAAGGCCGGTTTTAGTATACAGGCGTTCAAGACGACGACCTTTAGCTTTGAGTTGGCGTAACTCGGGTGTATACCAGGGGGCAGAGCGGGTGAAAGAGACAGACCGGGTTTTCAGAGGTGCATGTATGTTTAAAAGGTTATGGAGTCCATCATTGTAATGGGAGACCAGCTCATCGGTGGTGGATAGGTAGTCTTTGCAGGGGAGGTTGTTAATTCCAATAGAAAAAGCGGGCGTGTTGATATTCTTAACGTTACGGAATGAGATGGATCGTGAAATATTTGCTTTGGGTAATTTTAACTTGACATTGAAGGTTACAAACTTGTGGTCAGAAATGGGCAAATCGAATGCAGAGCAGTTCAGAGGAGTTACACCAGAGCAGCAGATCAGATCAAGTATATGTCCTTTTGAGTGTGTGGGAAAGTCAATATATTGCTGTAATCCAAAACTGTCCTGGCATGATGTAAAGTCCTTTGTGAGATTATTGTTGACATTGTCAAGTACATTCACAATTGACCCCACAAAGTAATTGAATAAGGTTGCCCAATTTGCATAATGAGTATTTTTTTTCTTTGTTACTTTGAGAATATTTTGATGCTAATACTTTTTGACTTTTAGTTGAGCGACATTTTAAATGCAGGACTTTTACTTGTAAGAACGTATTCCTATACTCTGGTAGTTCTACTTTGACTAAAGTACAACATCTGAGTACTTCTCCCACTTCTGCACACATCAGTTTGTATTACAGCATAGAAACATTTTCTAAGGCTCTGGACAATACAATAAAACGCTGTGTATTCAGCTGGGTGCAGCTCATTTCTGCCCCACCGCAGACAAATCAATCTAGTACTGCTGGCCTGTTTATCTATTCCTCTTTACCCTTTTCGTCTGTTGCAGTTGGGTGAAACTCATTTAACAAAAATAATATTAAATTAATCGATCACTACCTCGTTCCATTGCAGAAAGGAAAAAAAAAATTCAGGTGTTTTTAAAATATGAAAAAAAAGACATTGGATCAACGTGGTATTTGTTATTAAAAATGGCACATTTATTGCTACATTACTGTTATATACACAACAGTTCTCTATATCTACTTTATATATAAAAAATAGGAAACTGGAGGCACTTTGAGGACATAGCCTACATAGATGTTGTCCCCAAACATGAGTGAAGACAGAGAGATTTGTAGCAGGTCATCTGTTGTGGAGGACAGAAAGGGTCTGTTAACGAAGAATATCAGGTGCATGTTTTGATCCTCGGATACTGCAGACCTATCTTTCATGTAAAGAAATAAAAGTACAAGTCTTCAATAGAGATTTTTCATATCACAACAACACCACATTTTTTCTTCAGAAAGGTTAGAGTAACTGACAAAGAAAATAATGCTTGGGGCTAGTCCGTGGGGGTAAGATTTGTGATAAAATGACAGGTACAAAAAACCAAATACTGTTACATATAAGTATCAGCTTACAATGATAAAGCTGACATATCATACAGCTGTACATACATATCAATGCACATGCCAGTCAAGGACAAAATTATATTTAACAAAATCAGTACATAAAAGATGAAGCATTTTAAGTAGTTTTCAGCGTCTAATTTGAAGACCTTTCATTATTAGTCATCTTACGTTTAATAACACAGCGACACTGAGGCGGTCAGCGTCCACTAGTGTGCTTCTTCATTTAGATGTTCTGAGACACTGTCAGATGTAACTGAAGTATATATGTTTTTATACATCTGTATTATAAAAAGGTACAACCTATAAATCCTCAAATGCAACGTCATCCACCATGTAGCAGAGAAGTATTCAGGCACTGGTGAGTAACCATTATCAAAACTCCCAAAGTCAGGAAAATGACTAAGGCCACCCTTTTGATTCATTTTATGCTTCATTTCACAATGAAACAGTGAATTATGTTGCAGATTGTGCAGACCGCCCCTACTGCCCCTTCCTCAAACTCATCAACAAGCTCTTCAGAGAGCTGGACATCAGGGAAAGGAGAGGGGGGTGTGCTGAAGAAAATATTGTTTCATTAAAGAAAAACTGTCGCAAACACCAGAACAATCCAATTACAACTGGCCTGACAGGGTTGTGTTGACACATGCATTTTTCTATTCTTTTTTTTTTTTTTTTTTTTTTAAAGAGAGCAATATCACAACATGTGATGTTACAGCCAGATAGGTTTGTCATTTCTAACGTTTCTAAGCACCTGGCACAAAAGAAAACACCTCACTTTGTTCCTGGAATCTAAATTGAGAGTCGTCTTACATTTAAACAATGTAAACAAAAAAAGAAAGAGCATTCCAAAAGGATAAAAACAAAACTCATACAACTATCTTACAAAGTAAAAAATAAAACGATAAAAAAACAATGATAAATCAGTTCTACAAAAAAGGAAGATCCTTACAACAGGCTTTGCAATTGTTCAAAAAAGGGGAAAAAACAAAACACCAAATGCTCAACACACAGCAAAACAATTCCATAAATGGTGAGTAAATTCTCTACAGGGTAGCAGGAACACTCATGATCCCTTTCAATACTCAAAGATCTCCGTCTTGAAGAAACATGTGATTTACCATAATAAAAGTTGCTCCTAGACTTAAGTTTAGTAAGTTCACCATGCTGGAACAGAGTCTTCAGGCATGATTGACCGGGGCAGGCAGAGAATGACTGACTTCATGATGGTTGGTGATCTGAGCCGGGAGGAGGACACCTGTACCCGCAGTGCACAATGGATTCATCCTCTTAGTCGTTCCTGGGTTTGTATCTCGAGTCTTTGCTCGTGTCTGTGTCGGTGGACGGTGTCTCTCCGGCAGTCTTTCTGCTCCACTTGCATGGCAGTGACCGTAACAGATGTACAGGACTTTAAGAGATCAAACTCGGGGATCCACTGTTGAAATTAATCAAAAAAAATGGCTGTGGCACTCTTTTGAGCCTAAGCAAGAAAGAAAAAAGAAAAAACATCCAGATAGAAAAAGGACGAGTCAGCCCTCTGATTGCCCGGTTATTCGCTGGATGTCTTCAAACCTGCCCGTGTAGTTCGGTCATCACATGATAAGATCATTTTGATGGCCTTTTTATCTTAATCATAGACTACGCATTAGGCCTCTCTTGGGCACGTTCCTACAGGTTTCGTTGAATCATAAGATTTAAACCCGAGTGTCCCTCTTTGCCGGTGAAGAATGTAAGACCTGCTTTTCAGATGGGAATGCCAATAATCATCCAACAATACAAATCCTAACTCTGCTCACAGAAGCAGTTGATCCAAAAAGTTTCATTTGATCCAAACAAGTTTTGCTCCCAACATGTAAAGCAATATTTCAAAATGTCTTACAAAAACATGATCATAAGAAAGTCCTTATGTCCAATTTCCACTGTCTCCAAACCGGTGTCCTCGGTTCAAAGTGATGTCGTGTTAAGATTAATACATTTCCCTCCTGTAAGAGTGTGCTTGTTACTTTTGAATTCATAGTCAGGAATGTGGCCACCTGCTTTGTCAGTAATGAGGTGTGTGTGCGTGTGTGCTTTCCAAAAGTTGATTAACACACACTGAGATGCATGACAATGATAGATTAAGGCCACGTGTTCTAAGGGCTGCACAATCAACAGGAACTGGAAGAGAAAGGAGAAACACAAATTAATATATTGCAACAAAACTAAACATTTTAAAATGATATTATCTTGACGGCAACATAAATGCTACTCTAGATGCTCTGTGCACTGACCTAGGAATTACATATGTCCGTCTCCCATATGACCCCCACCAAGCTGCATGGAGGGGTCCACGCCTGAAACTTTCTCCTCCTCTCTCCTCTTGAGGCAGGCAGCCTTTGGGTTCAAATTACGCTCTTTGAAAAAAAAAAAAAGGAGCAACACTTAGATTAAAAACAGGAAGAGGAAGTATGGGACTTCTAGTGAACATCTCATTATGCTTCCTCAGAAATCTTTTAAGAGATTAAAGCAGAGTTTTAAACAAACAAAAAAGGTCAAAAGTTGACACGGGGGAACAAAAAGGAGAAAAGCAAGATAGGAAAATGAAAAGTAAGATGAGAATCAGACGCAGGCATTTGGCAGAGGGCAGGGATACACTTCCTCAAAGATTCTCCCTTTCTTCTCCCTTTTTCAGAGTTGAGAGTAAAGAGAACGGCAAAGGGAATGCCACACAGTCAGTGAGAATAAACTTTAACAAAGATATTTTCCTACGGGTGAATGACTGGCAGCTAGTCCAGCTACAATCAGAGATGGTTGTCGTCTGTGTGGATCAGACCTTCCTGTATCGGCTGACCTACCTCGAACCTGCTTCTCCAGGCCCATAATGACCTGCACAGCCTGCTGCAGGATGATAAGCTTGGTCTGGGCCTTGTCGGTCTGCGTGTGGACCGAAACCATCCTGCCCAGCTCTCTGAAGGCTTCGTTAATGTCGCGCACGCGCACCCTCTCCCTAGTGTTGTTAGCGTGGCGACGCTCCTTCTCCCTCGCCTCCTTCTCCTCCGCAGTCAGGTTCTCATCGTTCACCGAGACAACGCTGCAGCCAGGAGGAGAAGTGGGGATGGGAGGGGCCGGTTAACAAACCCAAATCACAGCTCTTACTAAACCAGGACTACATGTTCTCACAAAAACGACACTTATACAGTTTTCAACCTATGACGCAGCTTTAAGCTTTATATTTGTCTTCCTTTAGAATATGTATTCTGTTATTAGGAAAGGTTTTATATCTTAAATGCATGTTTATATTTGATGCCATATTTCAAGCTCTTCACCCAATACGTTGAGACGAGGAGTTGCTGAAGAAGATCCCAGTGGAGGGGCTGTTTTGCAGTAGAGAGAACGGAGGGTAGGTATAACTCTTCCCGTGGATCTACAGCACGCAAATGATGTCACAACCAAATGATTTCTATAGAGTAACCGATCATTTGGGAATCACGATACCAGGTGTAACTAATCTGTCCTGAAGTCTAACCAACCACAGTTTATTTAGGTCATTTGGGTCCAGGGTGGAAGTTCAGGGGATATAGTGACTGTCCAGCAGAATGACAAAGAAGTTATGAGGAGAGAGAGAGAAAGGGAGAGAGAGGAAGCAACACCCTCTGCCAACATAGAAAGAGCCACAGAGAAAAGCCAAGAGGAGAGACTGAGGGCATTAAATACATCAGCAGGAGATGTATTTATCTGAATGTGAGGAAGAGGAGGTCACTGCTGATATCTGTAAAAAGAAAATGACAGAGGACGAGGGAGTGGATGGGGAAATGGAAAGGATTGTCTCTCGAAAACAGGGTGGCAAACTAAAGAGTTAATGCTTGAGAGGCTGGACATGCAGCACAGAGACACTGCAACACAGCTGAAGGCCGGTTTAACACCACACCACAGTCCTGCTTTCATGCCAACCAAAGGGGAGCAGACTGGGGCATTATGAAAAAATGTATAAAAAGAAACACTGAAATAATTAAATTAAAGAAGATGACTCTGTAGTTTAGTTTAAAGCTTAATGAGGCATCAGTGAAAAAAGCAAATAAGCACACAGAAAGATGTTAATACAGGGCGAAGCAGAGAGACACTTAAGCACTTCACAGGGGAAACAGACAGGCCATTATAAGACAACACATACTGCATCAGGACATCGAGCAGTGCTGTATGTGTTGCCAGAAAACCTTAGAGGATGAACTGGAGAATGGGCATGTCTTCAAAACAACCACACAGCTTCATTTCCTTACTTTGTTGATCCTTTCTTTTTAGGATCGAATGCAAAAAAAGTGACATTGCTGATCGAGTTAACCACAACAAGTGGAGTCAAATGGATTACCAGAATGAGTTTGAAAAGTATTTGAAATAACTAGCTGGGAAGTGAAGCCGTGTGGGAGTTTCAGTTTGTAAAGAGGCCCTTCCCCTCCTCTCCCTTCCTCCCTGGACACCCACTGACCTCGGACTTGCTGCTCCAGGTTGAGTATAACGTTAACGGCCTGTTGCAGTACGATCAATTTGGTCTGCGGTTTCTCGTGGCTCATATGGAGCTGACACATGCGTCCCAGCTCCTTAAAAGCCTCGTTGATGTCCCGCACACGTAGCCGCTCACGGGTGTTGTTTGCCATCCTCCTCACTTTCTCCCGCTCAGCCTTAACCTCCACTGGAAGATCTTCATCGTCTTCCTCATCATCCAAACTAGCGAAGCGCCATTGGCAGATGAGGAGGGAATAAAACAACAGTATGGGTACAGTTCATCACTTCTGATAATAACTTCCCGATTATGGTCTTAGTCATGTCCCAACCACATGGAGCGGGATACCCTTTCGGAGCAACTCAAAGCCAAACACTGCTACTGTAGCTACTGTAGCTACTGTAGCAGTGTATAGCTGTTACTGTAGCTACAGTAGCGGTGTATAGCTGCTATTGTAGCGGTGTTTGGCTTTGAGTTGCAAGTTAAAGGTCCCATTTGTTTAAAGCCTTTCACTTCATTGAACTCCAAAACCTAACTTTTTTTATTTTCTTCTAATAATTGTCATGAAAGTATCATTTGTCTCTACTTTTGCTACATAAGAATATTTAATGTTAATTTCTGGTAATTTACCTTTATATTTGATTCATATGTTGACACCCCTGTAAGGTTGTCAGATTTAGAAAAGGAGATATTGTTACCCAGCTATTACTGTTCATGGATGTTGATTTAGATTTGGGATCTCTTGGTAATGCAGTCCTCCAACTACTAAGGTCATCCCACTCAACATAACAGATTAGGAAACGTTTAACACATCCAGTAATACCAGCTTAGAACAAAAGTATTAATTAATAATCAAATCCATTAAAAGTGAAATATAACGTGTTGTGATTTCATAGAGCCCTATAGTATACATGTATGAGAAATGATTGACTATAAACAATCATATCTCAAAGGTTATAAGACCATTTCCAGACACATATTATATACTTAAACCACAGCAGCATGTTTCGCCCTGAAATCTCATGCAGTGATAGAAGAGTATAAACTTTGTGCTAAAAAAAGGTTTTAGACACCTCGTTCCAAGCCGGGCTTTCACGTCTTTTTTCTCGTCCTCTGACCTGTCGGTGATTGAGCAGTTTTCATCGTCCTCCTTGTCCTCTCGTTTTATATCAGACCCACTGGAGCGATTGAGGCTCCCGGACAGGCCTGCACAGGCATTCAATAACAAAGATACTGAATAAGAGGAATAGAACCAGTTAATGTTAAATTACATTCAATGGTGGGAAGTATTATCCCACGCTGTGACATCAATGTGAACAAAAGATCATCAAAAGTCTCACCGGTGAAGCCTTCAGGCTGAGAGCCCGGCGGGCCTGACGCGGGGCCGTGGTGACCCCCGTGCATCAGGCCTCCACTAGAGGGCAGACCAGCAGAGTCCTCATGGAGGCTGGACATCTTCAGGACAACAATGAAACCGGGTTTAAATGATCATGTAAAACGTGTTTGTAAAGCGCTCTCACTGTTACTTTTTCTTTCATTTGACATATCAAACTTCATTTAGTCACTGGCGCACAGATTTCCTTGGCTGCCATTTGTTTGTCTCACCAGTCCAGGCAGGCGGCTGGCCAATCCGAGTGCTGCGCTGGTGAAGGCAGGAGGTAACCCTAAGCCTGACGCCAACAGACTGTGCATCTCAGCCAGGCCTGGCCCTCCTTGTCCGCTGGCGTGACGCTGAAGAACATTGAGGGCTTCGTCCAGACGGTCCTCCATTTTATTGGGCTACAGAGAATGAAGGATAAGGCAGACTGAGACGGCAGAAGGTGATGCAAGCATAACCGTATAGCATCCTGTGTTTTCCTCTGTCATTTACTTCAACCATCTTTTGTTGTATCTCTTACGTGAAAAAAAAGGGGTTGTTGTGTTTGTAAATTAATGAAGGTGGGTTTTTTGCACGAACATTCTTGCAGTAATTGTGAATTTGCACTTGTTTAGTAGTACACAACTGTATGATTTAATTTGTAAATGTTATTTAACGATTATGAATGCATATGTGCAAATAGATACATTTATACTTTTAGGATGTACAATATATTCATATATAGATATATTAACATTTGTTTTTTTGATTTACATTCTGCATTTATTCAGCACCTGTGGGTATAAACGCTTATGAACTCAAACGTATGCCGACTCACCATGGACTGAAGTCCACTGTCAAAGTTGGGTGAAGGTGTGGCCTGGCCAGAGGACCGAGTCCACTGGGATGCAGAGCCTAGAAGAGAGATCACAAGGTTCAGTTCAGTTGCCCTCATGTACTGCATCAGCTGATCTCCTGCTTTAAACTGAACAAGTCCACTATTTTAAAACAAGGCCTCTCTTTATTGGTTCACGATCATCCTCTTCTTCCCTCTTTTGTTCTCCTTCACCGTGTGCCAGCAGCAGCATGGTGTACGAGGTGTGTGACGAGCTCACTCCTGGACTCAGTGCACAGACAAATGGGGAAGTGACCCCAACCCACTTTCTACTCTATTTTTCCCATTAGTTCCCCATAGTTATATTTGGATGGCTGTGTGTGTGTGTGTGTGTGTGTGTGTGTGTGTGTGTGTGTGTGTGTGTGTGTGTGTGTGTGTGTGTGTGTGTGTGTGTGTGTGTGTGTGTGTGTGTGTGTGTGTGTGTGTGATAAAGATCAAGTGACAGTTAAGCTGGGTGGTGGACCTGTTTAGTATAAACAGGTAGATGTACTATGTCTGCTATTTTATAAATTACCCATTTCAACTAAACGCGTATTTTTGAATATTGATACGATTTAAGTGAGTAGGTAGGACCTTTCTTAAAAATCTGAAATGTTTTCACTTTAAATTGCTACTTAAAAGTATTAACTGACCGTATAATATATTTGAAGTGTGACATTATCGATGACTATTAAGATGGAAGTTTGCACATTAGAAAGTATGGATCCCTCAATACACAAAAAGAACTTGCACCGCTAACCCAATAGATGGAGCTACTTGTCACTAAGAACCATTCAGGCTTAGTCAGAGGGACAACAATGTATTTTAAAAGATTATATAATTCCATTATATGACAGGAAAGAACCCTTGTTGGAACAACAAACCTACCTAACAGCCGGCTCACTTTGAGACTTCTGGGAACAAAAGACTAGAGATATTCCCTCACCTGATACAGCCTGGGGAGAGCCAGCGGGAGTGGACGGAGACGGAGGGTAGGTGTTACTGTGTGGATCGGAGGGATAGATCTGGAAAGAGGAAGAAATTGTTTCTAATTAAATAACATGCCAACGTATTCCTTTACATGAATTTTGGTCTAGAAACACGGCTTTGCCATGAGTACATCTTTTATTATAACTTACAGATGCTAGGGCTTTTCCAATCTCATCCCCTGAACTTCCTGGTACTGTTCCTCGATTTGCTTTTGGGGAAGGAAAAAAGTATTGAAATTAGATCCAATGCTCAACAAATACTAAGCAATGTGACTATACTGGAGGAAAACATGAAGCACTTTTCACACAAAAAGGTTTACCCATAATGGGGTCAGCCATAGGGGGGGTGTGGCTGGGGACCCCGAAGCTGCTGGGGCCTGAGTGGAAGCCCGCAGGATGAGCCCCGTTCACCTCCCCGCCATGCATGGGGTAGTTCTGGGGAGAGAGGGGCAGTGGCTGTCGTTTCTGAAAAACAAAGACCCCCAATCATTTAAAAGCACGAGCAGACAGAAGCCCTCAATGATGCATTAGTCAACACGTGTCAAAGACCTCATAATGCCTTCAAAGAAAAACTAAAAGTATGAACCAAAGTATGAAGGCACAACTTACCAGTCTGTCTTGGGGGTTGATGGCAGTGAAGGGAGCATGCTGGCTCAGATGGGGGGGGTTGCCCAGCATGGTAGTATATCCAGGCTGAACCATCGACCTGGCAGTGCCCCATGGATCAGAGGGCGGGTGAAGGCCTTCTGTCGGGGGGCATCCAGCGGAGGAAAGGGGGGGGCAAGAAGGGCGAGGGATAACCAGCCACAGGAGAGGAGAGGACAATGAAGGCCACATATGAGACATGTCACATTACTGTGATGACTTCATTCAACTGTGATGCACTATTCAGCACCCGGGCACCCCCGGTGTTCACTGGCATACGGCTACAGCACCTACGGTCACCCGAACATCCAGCAGGATATTACGGGGAGCTCATTCTACAACCATACCGGCTTTAAAAAGGAATATTCTAGGTCAATATTGTTTCTATAGATTTTCTATACATTTCCCCCCATTGACAACAAGTGTCTAGGTCAGAATTAACTTCTCAAACTAAAACAATGAACAAAAGGAGACTCAAAGCAAATGTTGTTTAGACTGACCTTGCATGTAGAATGGTGGTGGGTAGACATTTCCTGCCTTCGGGGCTGGGTAGCCAGCGTTGTCCCTGGTAAACTCCTCTCCTGAGGCCGATGCATAAACCTACAAAGGATAAACAGTAGAGAAAAATGTAACTCTTTAGTTCCGAGCTTTGAATTGTGTCCTAAATCACTTTATATAAACGATTTAATGTATATACATCTTTCCGTTCAGTAGATACTATATATGGCATATTTATTTTGAGATACTCATTACAAAGTTCAGTGGGAGCTTCCTCGTGCTTAGGATGGAGACCACAGATTAGTTTTCTCATAAAAATAGTATCTGGTGTTAAGTTTTCAAAATTATAAAAGAATATGTTTGCATTAAATCCCTGATCAAACAGCTCCTAAAAGTATGTGTTCCTTACTAGGCCGGAATCTATTTTTACAATCAGGTTTGACTATTTAATTGGATAAACAGGCAATTGCAACATGGCTGCAGACTGAGCATAATGTATCGAATGTGCTGTGTCAGTGATTTTATTGGGCTCTGTCTCCAATCTCTTTAGGGCATTTTTACATTTGATCTTATTAAAAAGAAACACACTGAGATAATTACAGATATACAATGCACACTTTCTAACCCAGGATGATGTGATCACACAATGGGAGATGCAGTCGGATTTAGTACATGGTATAATGGGTATTAAGAAGCCAATGTTCTGAACCACCATAGCATTCTTAATCAAGATTATTCTAGATGCACAGCAAGTATCAAACTGTGTCTGCAGAACTCAAATCCAAATGGACTGAAGTTTTCTTCTGTAATTTGATTAAACAGAGAAAAAGGAGAGGGAAAAGAAGGGAGAGGAGAAGAGGGAACGGAGAGATGCACTCCTAATTACTGAACCATCTGCCGAATCCTGGATGGCAGCCAACTCCACTGGCAGCTGGGATAGAGGGATGGGGGAGGGAGAGAGAGAAAGGGGAGGGAGGCGGCGGGAAGGAGAGGGAGGGGGCTGTGGGGTAAGAGAGGAGGGGGAGGGGGAAAGGAAGAAACAGAGAAGAGGAGGAAATAGGGTGCCCAGAGAGCGAGGGAGAGGGAAAAAATGAGGTGGAGTACGAGCCATCAAACCCCGGCATGAATTCCCTTCAGTGATCTAACGGGTTGGCTTGGCAGAGACCACGAAATGTGGCCATAACGCAAAGGGCCTACAAATACAACACACTATAAATACAATCTGCAAATGAGTGACTGGGTGAATGAGTGGCTCCTCGCTCCCCCACCCCTTTCTTTTTTTTTTTTTTACTTCGGTGGTGCAGATACACAGCTGTAAGAGCTGGATGTCCTGTGTTGCAGCTATTCTCCTACTTTGCGAGCCAAGGAGAGGCTTAAGATGCAGAATGGAATGTGAAAAGGGGGCGTAAAACATGACAACATGAGCTCCCATGGACTGACTGCAAGGGCTGAGATATAGTTCAGGACTCCAACGTTTCTGGATGCTAGTACTCACCGAGGAGGGCAGGCCAGGGGGCACCTTCCTGATCTTTTTTGGCTGTGTGCCTGAGGGGAAGAAGACAGAGGGAAATCACATAAGCATGCACACATGCACAAAGGTCTTAACTTATTGCAGCAGAGATTTTACAACCACCAATGTAGGGATTCAGTCATGCAAACAGAATCTATCCATCTGTCTTGTGACCACTCATAAAGGCCTAATCAAAAGGTATGTCGACTCTGATGTTATTCAGTGACTTTCCTCATTGAGCACTCAGGGATTTCACTTTCTTTAACCAAGCAGAAGTGAACATTTATTTTTCAAACCGCAACTAGAGAAGTGATGGCAAACATGGTCTTAAATATAAATCAGAACAAAGAAAATATTTTTTGTAAGGAATGACCATGACTGTATTGAACACTGTTGTAGATACTAGGCTTCACAAACTTACCAATGGGCTCCTGTGAGGGTCTCCTACGAGAGTTGCTTCCCTCATATGAGGAATAAAACTGGGAGTTGGACTTCATGCCAGACGGGGAGAGGGCATCAGGACTGGGCATGGGCATTTCACTGGGCATAAAGCCCGGCTAGAGATGGTAAAAAAAAACACAAGCTCATGTAGCGTAAAAGCAATAAATGATGGCAGTACATTCAGATGGATTTATGGTAGGAAATATGTCGCAGAGACAATTCTTTCCTAAGAGAGCATCAGGAGAGAAGGGGCGATGATCCTAACTGATTTACCTGTGGTGCAAATGACGAGTAAGGTCCTCGCTCAGGCTTTCCTGTTCGGAGAAAGGAATATAAAACCAGGTCATGATTGTGAAAATTGGGCTTTTATGTCAATATTAAATCACAATCTGGACGTTCCCCTTTCTCCATTTGGGTGCCTCCCATCTGCTGTGTGAGTGTATATGATAATGTGTGGTATTTATGGCTGTGGACAGCAAAACAACAACAAATTGGCCCATTATAAATGGTTCAGGGGCAATTGTGCCAAACCTCTGTCCCCTCCCCTGACAGTTAAACAGAAGAGAGCTATAGGCTACTGGAGTCCCAAGGGAGAGCCTTGTTTGTGCATGGGTGCCCTTTACACCCCACCACCCCCTCTTGCCCTGAACACACAAACTGCAACAACAACACATGAAAAATCCCCTCCTCCACATCCTCCCTGATTACCCTGCTCCCTTCATCCATTGCCACCTAAGCATAAATATGGCTTGCCCTAAAGTGGCACATTGGTGTCTAACCTATGAGTGACTTCTCTCTCCAACAAACACCTCATTGTGTTGGTTCAGTCACACGGTTCATTTATTTAAACTTCTACATTCCAGTCAGCATGTTCTTCGATCATTAAGTCCTGATATCAAAGACACTGGCCCCAAATGTCCATGGATCTCTTTAATAAGAAAACTAAATGCAATGTAAAAGGTGTCTTTGCTTCAACTGCTTAGTTCAAGTCACAGCTTCTTACCAACAATCCCTGATCCATACATGGGGGCGGGCGCAATGCCCTCCTGCTCACTGTAGAGGCCTTGTTCTCCATAACCCTGAGGGGAAAAGACAGTACGATAGAAATTAGGGTGATACAAAAAAAAATACAAGAACGTAGCCCATTATTAGTACCCCTTTCACACCAAAGCAGTTCAACTCATGTGTGTTCATGTGAAAACTCACATTAGCAAACTTGGCTCTGAGGTGTGTTCATGGTTCTTGGAGGAAAAGGTGCTTAAAAGATTCTTCAGCAGCTACTATAAGATCGCATATATCCATTTGTTCAACCTGTGATAACTACAGTTATACTTAATGTCTATCAACATGTTCTAATAATGTGCATACATGTGTATAAATAAATCATTGTATACAAGCCCAGTGGGATCCAAACCATCCATAAGGCTTCCTCTTGGCCGACAATCTTTATAAAAGTTTGTAATGTGTGACTCACTGTTATTTTATCATCAAGTCTGAGTATGTTTATGCTGATGTTCATGGATCATGAGTCCAATGTTTCCTTAAGAGTGAAATCAAACTCAAATGTAATTAAACTTGGCAAATCTGAGTCTTTTTTGAATCAGTCTAGTGTATAAAAGTAATGGTGTGGAACCAGGGGATATCTTAATATTTCACTACGAGGGTCTGAGGCTGTATCAGTGGGCAAATCCCATCTGAGACATTGGGTTTGTGTGTGAAAGTGGAATAGGTTACATGAGCACCCAAACTTGTGTTGTCTTCAAAAGCAGATTCTATCTAGTAAGTGAGGATAAACCGTACCCTTCCTTGGTTGAAAGATGGACTGTTCTGTTCTCCGGGCCCCCAGGGACCGGATCCACTCCTCTCATCTATACCTGTAAAACAAAGAGCTGGGTTAGGCCTGTTAACCACAAAAAGGCAGACACATTCGTAACAAGGACTTACACTAAAGCTTTGCATAAGAGAATGATAAAGTTGACCTGCTTTGATACAAGTTTGTTTTCAGGCTTCTCAAAGTAACCTCAATTGAAGAGCGTCAGTTCCCAGCTCACAGAGAGACAGCATAGTGACAGTGCTGTCACATAGCGTGGATATGAGCTGTAGGAAGTTTGAATAATTAACACCCAGTATGAGGCACCCAGAATCATCCTCGACATTTTTCATTCTCCCACTCCAATCCTTTACATTTTCCATGGCAACAGTCATCCATTACCCATCTATTCTCTCACATTTGGCCTACACCTTCGCCCTAACAGAGACACACGCTGAAGTGCTGAAGGTCTCAATCTTACATAGTTAACGCACATTATCCCTGACCGGTGCACTCCAGCTTTCAGAGAGGTGAATGTGTTTGAAAGGAGTGATTTTAAAGCTTGGTGAAGCAGAAACTCCTGCCCGTCCCCTTTCTCTCAATCTCCTCTCGTACTGCAACACAGCATCTCTGGGGGAAAGCTGAAGCTTAATTGCATACTGATTTGCATAATTGTGCATATTAATGAAGCTGAGCACTATGAATATTCATATTTTTGTTTTGTTGTCTAATTAAAAAGCGGAGAGGGGAGAGGGGAGGGGGGTAGAGGCGGGCTAGAATCATGACAGGATCAGCAGTAGAACAGACTGATGGGTCCACAGCGCTGAGAGCTGCTAGATTGCCGTGACAACTGTGATCTATACGCACGACACCAGCAGAATAAGAGATGAAGGAGACAATGTCTTGTCCCCTCTCTATGGCTGACTGTCACTCTCCACGTCAATCAACGATGATAAAGAATATATATGAACCATTTGCTTCCTTGGTAAGTCATCAGAACCATAGCCTTACACAAGAAAAAAGGCTTTGAGTCGAGGACTGCATTTGACTTTTCTGACAGTTTTATTATCAATACTTCATTTAAGTAAGCCAATCGCAGGGTCAAAAAACAAAATGTTTTGTCTGCCTCTCACCTACATTATGACCAAGTATTCAGAAGCATATCAAACAGTCAGGGATCAAATACGAAGCTAGTTGGCCAGACACGAACATGTGTTATTTTTACCCTCTTTAGAAGAACTGAGGATTGGAAGGCTACTAGAAAAAGAAACATGAACTGTCACCTTTCATTCCACAAATAGCAGGGTGCTTTTTGCACTTTGCAGAAAAATAACACACATCCCCTCTCATATAGAAATACCTTTTTCAAGGTAATCACAAGTGGGATTAGCAAATGTTATGAGATTACATTTAATGCAATGAATTGTATGGAATAATGACTAATAAGTAAGTCTATTATTTCAACAAAAGGAGTAAAGCATAGAAATAACAACTGGATCTAGTTAGCAGAACTATAGTGTAGGTTTACATCAGTGATGATACATATTCTGTTCAAATAAACAATATTCTCCAGATGTAATGTGACACCACTCCTCCATTGCCGACCTAACAACTGTGTTGTTGTTTTAGTGACTTTAAAGACCCCTTTGAAACCGTTATCTAAAAAAAAGAAGAGCCAAGCAATGTAGCTAGCTGTGGCTAAGCTGTATCACGTGATCAATACAGGGGACACCACCAGCTAGGTTTGCACAGGTGTCTATAAAATACTCATGTGGGAAAATATATGAAAAGGCCATGGTTTACTTATTTTGGTAATTTAGTATGTGTTAAAGGTTTCCCCCAAAAAAAAGAAGCAGGGAAGGGGTTTTCTTGAGCCTTGCTTTTAAATCTGTGTGGATGGGTAAATATGTTTACATACTCTGCTTAACACTAGAACCGCCAACAGGTACATTTTACCCGCAGCTGTTTTTTGATTGTATGTAACTTTTTTCAATAACATATTAAAGTCTCCCAGTCTGTGACTTTTCCCGAAAGTGTGTTATGTAGCACCCTCTGTTGTTAACAATTGTCAATATGAAGTCAGATTGAAAAAATCGCCCAAAAAAAAGCCATTTATACCTATATCCGCCAGCGGGTAATATTTACCTCATAGAAAATGCAGCGTAAACATGACGTGTTGCTATAGCAACGCCTTTTGTCTATTGCGGTTCATTATAGATAGAGAGAGAGAGAGATTGAGAGAGAGAGAGAGAGAGAGAGATGGATGGAGAGAGAGATAGACAGATAGATAGTTATAGATAGTGTAACATCTTGGATGACTGAGCTCACGTTGAGGACGTAATGCATGTGTGCAGGTTACGTGCCAGTTGAATAAAGATGGACACTCGGAATGAGAGAAGTAGGCGCGTCGTCTGTTTATGTAGACAATTATATGTCCATTGAACAGAACATTACAGATAGATCGATAGATAGTTATAGATAGAGAGATTTGTACCTAAACAAAACACAAGTCTAACACCAAGCGTTTAAATCAGCACTCATAGCGATATTTTATACTTCATGTTATCTCCACAAACTATATCATATGAAAAGCTGAGAGTCCACAGATTATATTGGTATAAGTTTCATCCCTGTGCGATCAAAACTCACTGTTCTGTATGAGAAATAAAAGAACATTTTACCTTGAAAATCAATAGCGGGTACATTTTACCCGTTGGCGGTTTTAGGTATACAGCGACCTCTGGCGGTTCTAGTGTTAAAGATCGAATACTATACTACCGATAGTATCAACATCTCTATATTGGGTCTTAATCAAATCGAAGACTAAAAAAAAAAAAGCTTGAACACATCTACCCTTTTTGCTTCAACGATGACATTTCTTTTTAAAATATGATTTTGTCACAACTGGGGTTGGATACGTTGGTTTCCTGTTCCCCACTTTCTTTAGGAAAGTTTCCTTGATTCAGAAAAATGCCATTTCATTTATGCTTTTTTTTTATTTTTTTATTTTTTTTACAGTTTGTAACATGTTGCTTTTTCCCCCCTGAGATTCCTCTGACATTATATGATTTCCATTAGTGACACCATAAGTCCCTCAACAATGAGAAAACCATGAGTAGTGCACTACTCAGACTGCCTACCAGGACTGGAGAGAGAAAACCGATAGAAAAGTGTGAGTAACATCAGACAAATTCTCTGGTGAACCCCAATGCACTTCTCCTCCCAGCATGCAACGCCCCTTTTAGCATGGCTAGTCTATAATTACACAGGAAGAGATACTGGAAACAGACTGCCAGCCTGAGTCATAAGCTTCATGAGCAAAACTGTATGCTCATACATTGACCAAACTTGCAGACAAGTCTTGGCTTTTTAACGATCACGGCCCCAGGCACCTATAACTGAGTGTGCCGTTTTGTCTACACCTTCTTCCTTCCCTTGGAAGAGTGAGTCACGCAGACACAAAGCATGATGTCAGGTCAAATCTCAAGAGAGTGAACAATGTTAACGAAATACTGAACAATGTACAATAACACAGGCCTAGCTGTTTTAACCTGTGAGTCACCAGAAACTTCTCAAACTGTGTGCATTAACTCACTTGAAGTTTATAAATGAAACTTATATTTCAAAGTCCTAATTCTGACACACTATGAAATGATATACCGGTACATGTCAATGGTCATACGTGCAAGAAGTTCCAATTGGAAATCTACTTATGAATGAAACATCCTTCAGTTCTTGTTCTTCACCAACACATCTGTTGGAATATTTCATGCAAATTCTAAACTCTTCCCCTTCTGCATTTGAGCCCATACCTAGGTTTAAAAATACATTGAAGGATTCTCAGTTTCCAGAGAGCAAAAAATGAAAGTGCGCTGAATTTACTTTAACTTACAAGTGAAAGGGATTGAGCAGGGAGCAGTGCAGAGATATTATCACTGAGGCTCAGAAAGGGAGGTTCCTCATAGCCACACATGTTAAACCTCAACATATCCCAAACCTAAACCATACTGGTGGAAAAAGGCATCTAACAGACTCTGTAAGGAAAACACGTGGCAGCTGCTCCACAGAAAAAAACAGGGATGCAGTTTGACCAAGTCAGGTTCTTTGAAACTAATGATATGATAGCACATGTTTGAGTAACCAGAAGAAACCTTCTGTAATACTTATAGACAGGCATGGATTGTACACCAAGGTGCATTTTCCTTTCATTTATTATTTTTGCCAATTATGCGACGTGAATATCCTGCAGCAGTGCGCTGACCTTTCCCTGTGCCAAAGCTCCTGTTTTGTAAAGAGCTTAAACAGGATAACACTAAATTGAATAAGTAATCTATAGACATGTTGGCGTAATGTTTTACTTTTTGGGGGGGAAATCGCCCAGCTAGCCGTTAACCCTGCTTCAGATCTTTGTGATAAGCTAATTGTTTCGTGGCCCCAGCTTTTTGGCTAATATTGTAAGCTATAGAGGGTGGCTAAAGTTTCCATGGTCCTTCTATAGAACTTGTTTAATGCTGTGAACTTGTCTCTATGCAAATCCTCTGTAAATTACATATATCTTAGCGGACCACAGTAGGTGCAAACTACATTTTTTTACAAAAAACTAACAATGGTGAATATTTGATACTAAAAAGGATATATTTTGTGTAGATTACGATTATAAGGCAGAGGGAGAATGCCACGAGCAGCCATTGGGTTGATAACATCACAGCTCTCTTTTGTAAGCACACACCTTGCTAAAAAACAAAAGGAACATGTAAGTGGCCCTCAAGTGAATAGAAGAAACAGAGCCCCCTTTACCCCTCCCAGCCTCTGCTTGTCTTGTCTTTCATCTCAGCTTCAATATCCGGTTTCATTTGTTTTGCCAGCCGTAAGACCTACTGCACTTCCAGAGATTCGAAGATGACAGAAAGTTTCATGTAGGGCAAGTGGATCTGCTACAGTGGGAATTAAGATGGAAAGGTAGGCCTTTTTTTTCTCTTTTTTTTAATCAAACCCCTTATTGTGTATGAGAGCAATACAAAAAAGTTAAATGCTGTGAATGCCTCGAAGCTGACTTGAAGTTGATGGTCCATACTGACTATGTATGGATAATGGCTGTAGGTAAAAATAAGTTATGTGAAAAGAAAGACATAGGGTGAAAGATTGCAGGATCAGGGAAACACTTTAGTCATGGAATTAGCAGAGGAGATTAATTGGGCTATTCCTATCAACCCCCACCCTCTGCCTTTGTCATTAAGTGATTGAATGGCAACAGCTGAGAAGGTGAGGGAAGGGACACCTGCAAGGCGAGGATGAGGAAGTGTTGAGGAGATGACGCCTGATCTACATAACATAAAATAACCTGGCAATCTTTCCTGTGGTTGCTTCCAATAATCTGTGATCTCAAACAGATGATTTCAACAAGTGGAGAACAGGAACTATCTCCTTTTCTATTACCATTCAAAACACCATGAATGAATGTGGGAGGGAGAAGTGAAATTACAATAGTTGTACTAGAGAAACAATAAGAAACATCTTGAGCATTTAGTGAGCAAAATTAAGAGAAAGAAAGAAAATATAATACTACATTTCAATGTGTTTAACATGAAAATACAATAAAGCATCTTGTCTTATTTCTACTTGTCTGTCATAACATTTACTGACATTTCTTTCTTTTGTAATCAAGAGAAGAAAATCCAGAAGAATACACCATTTCATTTATTTGGGAGGCAAACAAATAAAGTAAATCAGAAAGAAAAAATGAACGAAAACAAGGAAATAATCATCTGTTTTCTTACCTGAACCTCCAAACTGACTGCTGGCGAGAGTAGTTGGACGGTTCTTCCCGTTTGATACTGGAGGCTCAAACATCTGAAAAGAGAGACATTAAACTGTAAGCTGTAGTCCATCTATGACTTTGCTGAGTTGGTTCCTCTCCACATGTGCAAAAGGTTGATTAGGTGCTAATTCAAATGACCCTATCCTTTTCATCCAGCTACAATGGTCATGAATACATCTACACATTCCAGCTTTGAGTGACTGCTAACATGTAAGTGACACAAAAACAACATGAGTAATATATACACTACCAAGCTTCAAACAGTGACCAACCGGCCCATTCATTGAGTTCCTGACACTCAGTCACATATCAACATTCTACATTTAAAGTGTGTCTTTAAGCAGAGAATGAACTGTAAAGGATGCACATTTAAGTCAAGCAATCTTCAGATAGATCTTACCGCGCTAAAATCCAGCAAGTCGTTGAGCTCCTTGTCTGTTTCCACTGCAGCCATTCTCTGCCACTGTTCACTTGGCCGTTTCAGTCTCAGCAAGCAACTACAAGCAGACCGAAGGAGAATATTAGTATATTTTGCCCGTCGGTAAGATGATTTATATTCCTGCAGAAGTAAAGCTGGATATTACCAAAGTCAAATATTACCACAATATTGTGACTACTGGAGCTTTCTCCAAAATAGAATCTAAAAAAAAAGGGAAGGGGGCTATAGGTTTGGAAAAAAGTATGGCTGTATATCCAAGCAGTTTGATGGATTCACTGTTTTTCCACTTACCTGGAACAATCCACTAAAAGGTATAAGAGACTGAAATACTTGCTGATATTTTTCTATTTGTTTTACAAATTGGGTCTTGTTTTCATTGTTTTGTTCCTGTGTTAATGATAGAGGTGGTTACATAATGCCATGGGCAACTGGACATTAGAAGTGTCTTCCTTTTCACTAAAAAGTAAGTGGTTCAGAAAATAGTTAAACTGGAGACTTGTTTTAACATGTCTGAGTGCCTGAGTTTTTGCCTTTTACATTTTAAAGTGTTGTATAGTGGTGCTGTTGTGTTCCCATATCTCAAAAATAGAACCCTGGTAAATAAAATGTTGTCACAAGTTCTAATCTTACTTTAGATAACATTAATTACAACTCAAAAAAATGTCTAGACTTGCATACCAATGTCATTGTAATATTGGTTATATTTCCCCCACCATTACAAAGAGGATGATGATTCAGGCCTATGACTCAAAAGCATTTACTCTGGTCGGAAGGAAATATCACTTAAATTACATTATGGGAGGGCTGACATACATAACAAAATAAATAAACATGGCTAAGCATTCAGTAAACATGCCTACAATGTAAAATATAGTTCATATTAGCATGTCACCTTGGACCATCAATCTACTGAAGAAGTACTGACAAGTCAATACTAGAATTTCCCTGCAGACCACAGATAGGTGAACATGGTTCAGCCACAGGCCACACCACACTCGATGTTAGTCAGGCCCTGGACGTCCCTTACATGAAAAACCAAACTGTTCTTACACTTCTTTTGAAACACAGAGTAAGCTAATACACAACCAAAGACTCACATAGGATAGGTGCTGTATAAACAACCTGTATCAATAGCAAATTCTGCCCATTTGTGTAAAACATCTAAGTTAGTTGCTTTCATTTCTGCAGTAGGTGGGCAAACCAGCAGAGACAATTTGCCAAACAAAAGCTCTGCAGTAAATACCAGCTGTGGGAAATCATAATGTTGTGATTTTGTTTGTACTTAGAGGTGTTGATTCAATTCAGAGTTCAATTTTGTGGCTGCACAGTCTCTGAAGCTGTCAAGCAAAAATACAATAAAGTTTATCTCAGCTAATGTTGACCACTGATACTCTAAACTAATGCAGGTTTGTTGCAATTATTTTAGCTTTGTCATTTTACAGTGTTTATATCAAAAGATACTAAAACAATTAAGTGACTTCAAGAAAGAAAGGGAACAAAAGCCAAAATAACAAATACACCTACAAGCAGTAATTATTGTAAAAACAAAGTGGGAGATTAAGATTTTTTTAGACATGACCTAAAGTCATTTGTAATCTGAGACAATTTAACTTCTAACACTTGAATAACTCAGTATCGTTTTCACTGCATGACTAAAGATTCACTTTTAGTCGAAAATAGCACAACTGGAAACAGAAAAGGTGATTAGTTTCAGTAATTTGAGCTGTTCATAGCAACTACTTACCCATCACATTAAAGTGTATCCAACTTCAATGTTGTAAGCATAGTCAGTAAAGCCACAACTTTGTTTACAGAGAGTAATACCGTGACAACACCAAAAGTCAACCATTTGTTGAAACTACATCTGCATGGGATTCTGAAGGCATTAAAGGATGCAACCACCAAATTAACTGGGGGAAACACAAGAACAACGCAATGTAATTAATGTTGCAAATAACCAATGTTTTAAACAGTGACTACCGAAAAATGTGTTTTTACACCAGACAATAAGCCAAAAAACTTCAGCACCACTCTAGTCGTTTCTGCCTCTCGCTGAGCTGAGGTCAAAATGGGGGATAAGTGTTTAGCCCCTCCTAACAAATGGAAGTTGCATACGCTTGTCTTGAGCACCCCCACCTCCGGCCTTCCCATTTGGAGAAAAGTTTAAGGCACAAATACCCACACAACACCTCATACCTGGCGACAAATAAAAGAGGGTCTGCTATCTACAACATATTGTTGCATGGCTCAGTGTAGGGTTTAAAACCCTGCGGGACGTTTAAAAAGGGCCTTGAAAACCTGTTGCCTGCTCCTCACGTCGAGCAGGAGAATGGGGCACTAATGAACACAAAGACTCGGGCCACCAAAGTTTCGGTAAAACGGTCAAAACGCAACAAAATTAGTATAAACGTCAAAAGTGACCTGAAATAACTGACCGAAACGTGTTTTGTATTACTCAAGATAAAATAAAAAAGTGTAAAGCCTCATTCGGTGGTAAAAAAATAATAGTTATACTTTTAACAAAAATTGTATTTTAATTCCACAATCTAGTGTTGTACGTTTGTGATTACAGTGCTATACTTGTGAAACAGGCACACATCTTGATACCAGGTGGAAGAGATAGCCATTTTAGCTTCAACCAGGAATGTTGTACCGTTAGCTTAAACCGATCAACGTCTACTTTTACGGCTAACGCTCGTGCGTTTGTTTCTAGAAAACCGACATACGGGTACCAAACACAGTAAAATCATAGGGGGGCTAGCTAACTCGGTCAAGCAATATGCTAAAGTGCTGTAACATTATGACCCACTGAAGTGAACAAAGAAATCCATTACACACACACAGGCTAATACTCGTTATAGTAATAACAGCTCACTAAGGCCGGAGGGACGAAAATCCAAGACCCCGCTCTTCCCGGCTGTGCCACTCGGTTACAACTTAAACGATGCGCTTAAAACTTGATTATTACTCCGGTAACAACGTGACACACGACTACTGTTTGACGTGCATATGTTTGTTGTGAATGTGTATATGTCGATGTATTTACCTGGACAGTTATATGGCATCCAACAGGGAGAAATCGACGGCCGCAGTAGAGAGAAAAACAAAGTTAGGGATAGGATCCTTCCCCCGTGGTCCGGACTGTGGGCTTGATGAAAATGAAGAAAGACAATATGAACCACTCCTCCGTCGCCTCGTCTGGTTGACGTCTTCGTCACGAAACTAAAAACACGTTTTTAACACGAACCATAACTCTTAAACGGCTCCGTTTCCTTATTGTAAGAGCAAATGTAACCATTTCATTTTCCAAGTAGACATTTTAACAGCCTCCACATTGTCGGTTCCAATGAAGTGAATATCACTCCGCAGCACAGCCTACGGGGGGACATGGACGCTGAAACATCAGCGATGTCCAATCTTGGTTAAAATAAAGCAGGTTTCGAGAACCTGTGTAAAGGCGCGTTGATTTTTTTCAAAATGCAAAATGTCACTGTTTTATGGCTGTAAACACGACGCAAAAGCATCAGAGTATCAATTCGCGGGATCTATATTGACTGGCGGATGAAGACAGCGGAAAGCCAAACAGCCTAGACTAGTGGAAGATGGAATGATAATATGAGAGGGAGGGCCAATTGGATACAACGAAAAAATGATTGGCAAGTTAGAGGCCCACATATATTCCATCGTCGACCTTTAGGGCTGTCTTATTTAGCTTACGGATTTCTTTATTTTTTAAATTTTGTTTCCAAGCTCTGCGCTACAAATATTGTTTTCTTGAGAGATGAGTGTATACGATCGTAATAAAGTTTTTCATTGGGTGGATTGTAATTGGATATCTTTTCTTAATTCATGCCCAAATACATTAGATTATGGGATGACCTTGGTATAAATAAATGCCATAACTGAATATATAGGCTACATTATAATATGAATGATCTTGAAACATAAACCATCACGATGTAATTTAATTTACTTTTTTTGTTAAATAGTAGAAAATGTAGTCCTGTGATTGAGGAGACACTATATGAAGTTACTTAATGTTATGAATAGACTACATTCCTGAGAAGTATTTTTAGCCATCACAGCGGCCAATACTGTATTCATAACAATATTAGGAATGCTTCAATATATAATTACATAGTGAAAATGTGTCGATTAGATTGAACTTTGATTAAGTTTAAAACCTAGGGGGGAAACAAAAACATGTGCAGTCAAAAAAGGAATGCAACATGTGGGAACCCATGAGTGTGTCTTTTCATCTGTGTGCAAGAGAGAAAGTGGCAGAAAAAGTAATTGTACAGCTACTTCCTTTTGTTGAGCTGTAATCAAAAGAGTTTACATGAACCAGCATCTAACTCACAAGATGGCCTGGCTGCTGTTTTTCTCATGAGCTCTACCTTGGTGGTTATGTAAACAACACTGCAGTTAATGTCAGCGGTTGTTTTGAGACTTTCTAAAGAAAACCTCAACTGGTTTGAGGGGAAACAACCTAAATAACATCTGTGCCGGCCTTTACGAGAAAACTCAGCCATCCACTTTGTGGTCCGCAAACATGCACACACTCTCACACACACACATATACACATATGCTCAGCCTGCTTTGAACACATGCAACTCAAGCACACACCTGTATGTCATTAAAAGTGGGACTAACGACTGGTTACTAACTTATTCTTTTAGTTCTGAAAAACGTTTTAAAATGTACAACAGCATATTTTACTTATAGGAACAAGAACAAGCAATGCATGCTTAGAATAGCACGGTTAAAGACAGAATCAGCTAAATGCGATGAGGGCACAACTCAGCTCTATATTTTTTCAACATGGTAACTTGGTAAGGAGTATTCAGTCTGAGTGAGCAGATCAACCTCATTATGACAAAACTGGTTCCATGTCACAGATTCACTTGAGAAGCTCCAACAGTACACCTGGGGAAAGATGGTGCATGTATTTGCCATGGAAGTGATGATATCGCAGCTCTACACCAAACATCAAACAATGTTTGGTTTGTTGCCTTTTAAAAAGTAGGCCAAACGGCGCGGAGGCAAACAGACATTAAGGTTGTACAACAGGGCGCACAACACAAAAAAAGCTATATTTAGAGTGGAACTCCATTTTCCTAACCCCCAAGTGTGTACCCTCCTCTACACCCACTCTTTCCTGGGCTACCTCTTCTATTCAAGCACCATAGCTCTGTAAATGGGTTACCCCCATGAAGCCACCCACGCATCAGGTACAGTATGAAAACCTGGGGCATCCTGTTATGACTTCTGGTTTCCTGTTTCCTGTGTGAAAAATACAGCCCCCTCTCTGACACACAAATGCAAACACACTCATTAAATTGCATATCAAACAGAAAAGGCTTGGGATGAGCTTCTAACACCCCATTTCAAATAAATCAGTTGATGTGTTTGTATGCATGATCCTTGCCCAAGTGTTTGAGAATTCATTTTGAAATCATAAATATCAAACTGATCAGTGTCATGCTTTTCCTTTTTAGATCATTCCCAATAAGACTCCATCTAATAGCTTAGTGTGTTTTTGACAGGGCGGTGACATTGGTGTGGTATTTAGCACTTTGAAATATACAAGGCTGCTGCATTGTTGTGAGAAAGTTATTATGCTATAAGGTGACAAGAGCAGCTGTTTTTACCCCATTTTTCACAACATTTAATTTGTTTTTATTCCTTGTACACATATTCTCATTTCACATGCCAGAGAGGAAGATGTACAAGTGTCAAGGGACTACTGAAACAGCGCTAACAGCAGTGGGTGCTCATGTGTGAACTGTAGGCCCCTCGTTCGCCAGAAATATGAAAATAACAGTGTTTTGTGACAGACAACATGCATCCACTGCACACCCCCTGCCAAGATACCTGAGCATCTCTCTCTATAGGGGTCAGCAACATCACTCTTAATGAGCAGATATCTTTCTTCCTGTGGCGGATCTATCCTGCCATGCTGAATGCTCAGTGATGGTGTGCATGGATAATTGTCTTGGCACAAACTCAGTCCCTTTTTCCCCTCTATTTCGCCGGGGCTTCTGCTGGTGCTCCGCCATTTAACTGTAGTTCCTTTTTTCATACGTACAATTCTTTTTTGTATCCGTTTTTGGTAGAAGTTGTCGTTTGGAAAAAAAGAATGTGACTCATGTCTCGAATCATCAATGTTTGGCTTTTCTTCTATTCAATAGGGTGTTTACATTCTATACACAACTCAATCACTCTTTTTCTCCTTTTTTGCAAGAAAATGTACAATAGCAATCTGTTCTTTTTCCTCATTTTTAGCTCATCATCCCCTCCCCCTTCCTTGCAGATTTGAATGCATTAGCAATCAAAGAGCCACTGACAAACGCCCAATCTTAATTACCCTCTCATTTGCATATTTGCATATTAATGACTGCAGACTTTGCTGTTTTTCTGCTGCAGTAGTCCCCCTCCCATCAACACTGCTCAGACTTAGCCACCCAACAAACACTGCAACACTACGTCTTTCTCTGAGCGCGAGGCCTCATATTTTCAGCTGAAGTTGAAAGACATTTAAGGGAAGACATTTCATTATCACTCTAGACATGAGCCAAACAGATGAATCATTGTGCTTGTAATTTCAATGGAGGACTAATGTTTTTTAGCAGGGCTTCGATTCACGGTTTCCCACGGTCGTTTTAGTAAGCATAAGCATGAGTAATGTATACGATGTACGATACACCACACACAGTACAGCATATTTTTGATATTTCTGTTTGGAAGTGTAGTCATTTTGTTAGTAATACCACCAGAAGTCCTCAGTGCTTTGCACCCGAGTGCTTCCCCCTTCTGGTGAAAAAAGTGTAAAACAGTGAAGCGATAGTCTGGTTTATGAAGACATGTGACAACACATACTATTTATTGACAGTTTCCGACAAATTATAAAGACAAATCTTGTGATGATTTTACCATAAAAAACATCTATATCTTTAGATCTAAAGGAGGAAGTACACAAATAGAAGAACACAAAAGGAGCAAAATGCCCCAATCCTGCCACAACACAGGATGCACTTCAATGGCAAATCCATGTCCTGTTGTTAACATTACAGCAACCACAAAGAAATAATCAGTTGTTTCAGCTGAGAATGCTCAGCGAGTGGATATGCAGCTTTGTTTTTGTACTGTCCAGTGATGAAGGTCTACTAATCTTAAAGCCAGTTGTTGGAAATATGTATCTAATGGTACCACAACAAGCTCATAATGCTGCTTACGTTAACAACTCTGACAGAGGAAAAAAGGAGGGTGCATTGAAAGTTGTACCTTTACTTGGCATCTTAGAATTTGTAGAAATCACTCGCATCACAAAATGCAACAAAAAAATATATATCCTAGCTTCACTCATCACTTGCCCACACAGACACACCTAACCTCTTAAGTAAAATAAACAAATGATTATACAATGTGACATAAAAAAACACATTCATTTATGTATTTACCTGCCATGATTGGAAACCCTAGTGCTATAGAGCCTGTATCTTTCTGTCTTAAATTTCAGTAGAGCTCCTGTGATAGAGGGAGGTCCACCTGAGAAAGGACGTGGCAAACAGTGTGTGTGTGTGTGTGTGTGTGTGTGTGTGTGTGTGTGTGTGTATGTGTGTGTGTGTGTATATACTGTATGTGTGTGTGTATATACTGTATGTGTGTGTGTGTATATACTGTATGTGTGTGTGTATATACTGTATGTGTGTGTGTATAGGTTTAAGGGTATAGGCATCAGCTTCTCCATGTTCTAGATGTACATATCGTGTTCAGTCTGCAGTGCGTGTGGGAGTGCTAGGTTGGTTTAGCCCCATGGTTTTACAAAGCCAGCCCGCAAAGTCTACCTCCTCCACCTCGGATCGCTTGATAAACATATGGTTCTGCAACAAAGAAAGATGCTGTATATTAAAACCACAATCATATAAAAGAACAAAATACTCTGCTGAAGTTTGAATGAATATAATGCTTGCCTTAACAACATGAAACAAAGCTAACTACAGTTTGTAATCTGTCAGATGTTACACATGTTCAAAGAGATAAGCAGGAACTTAAATTCAGACTTAAGCTTTAGTATAACTGAGGACACTCACCATCAGCATTTTCAAGTCAGCCCTTTCTGCTGGATTTTTGATGAGACTGAAAATGAAAGAGGAGAGAGGGATCTTTTAAACAGAACTTTCCATTGAAGAATAGAAAAAGAAGATGCGTGTGTAAAAAGAAGAACCAAACAAAGTTTAAAAGCTTAAATACTTACCACTTAGTCACAAAGTCCTGGAAATCAGAGGTGAAGACGCCATGTGGTAGTTTGGGAGGAGGCTGAAATACAGAAGAAAGTCATAAGAACATCTTTCATATCACCAACCCGATTTTTGCAGGAAGACAGCAAACCCTTATGGGCTTGTTGTTGTTGTTCACAGACTTAGATTCTTACCTCATTTACTATGTAGTCCAGTAGTTCAAAGATAGCCATCGCAGGGCCATGACCTGTAAAAGAAGCCCAGGTAAACTGTGTTTTAAAGTCAACATATTAAGAAATACTTTAATTTAAGACGCTAGATCACCTAGTCCACAGGCACAGGTATTTTTCTTTTAACGGTAGCTTTTTCTACCTTATGTTTCCACCCTGACGATGTTTTAGGACAATGAAAAAGAAGATTTTGTAAAACTCCTTCCAGGGTATGAGTATATCTAAGTGTGCAATTTCACTTCAGGTTTGATTTTTTGACATGCTGCATCTTAGAGGTGCAGGAATGCAAAGTTACATTTGTAGTTAAAGATTTCCATTAAACAAAATGGTCTAATAGTGTGTGCTGCTCACCGCTGACAGGTCGACCCGGTGGTCTAGGTCTGGGTGAAGTGCTGAGGGTCTCTGTTCCACCACCACCCGAGATGGGACGTCCAAACAAGGCCTCCAGTTCTTTAGCATCAGGAGGAGGGATGGGGAAGCGTCCGATTGACATCTCCACAAGGGACAGCCCCATGCTCCACACATCTGACTGCACAGAATAGTGGGTTCCCTGCAATCTCTCAGGCTAGAGAGTAAACATAAACAACAGATAAAAACAGAAGAATTCATTAAATATAAAATCAACAAATACTAGAAATGATAGCTCCCTGTTCCAGCATTAACTAATATGAAAGGATTTGGCAGTGATTGGTGAAAGGAAATGGATTTAACTGGTCCACATAGTTCAATGAAGAATGGAAACGTTTGTGAGTAACTATAAAAAAAACTATAAAAGTGAGAAACTATATTAAAAAAAAACGGAAAATAGTTAGAGACAAATGCAACACAGTGATGTGGAGGAACTAAAGGACCAACATACCGACATGTAGGACCTTGTTCCAACGAAGGAATTGGCCATAGAGTCAATGAGCTGCCCGCTGACACCAAAGTCACACAACTTGATTTCCCCACGCGAGTTCACCAGTATGTTTGAAGGCTTCACATCTGGGGGTCAAAGGATACAGTATGTTCTAAATACGTACTGACTGTACATCTATACCATTACGAAGTGGAAAGGAACCATCTTTATCAACCATTGTACACTCTAAAGCTGTAGTTTTAACATTAGGATCCAGATGTTATGCCTTAGAGATAAACAAAATAAGTGTTCAACAGCATGAACAAATAAGTACCTCTATGCATGATTTGATGTTTTTCTCTCAGGTACACAAGGCCTCTCAAAACCTGTTTCAAAAAGAGGAGAAATTATACAAGTCAATAACTGCCTAAAACCTTAATGTAAAAACAACAGTTATAAAATGAGCATATAACTCACGCCCATTTGCCCATTGTGTATGTGTATTTAGACCACAACTTATTTTGAGTTCAATACATGGAAATGGTATTGCCAGATCTTTACCGGTGGACATGTTTTCACTGTTGCACGGTGTCTACCGTCTTACTGCCAAACCCTATTTTCATTGATGCCAATAATGTAATTGCACGTAATATTACAAGATAGAAGATAACTATCAACTTACAGCAATGCTGACTTTTCCCAGAATTTCTTCAGGGATCCTCTTTGCTTCTTTCAGCACCTGGTCAAGAGATCCACCATCCTGCACAATGAAACAAAGAGAACAGGTCGTAATTGATATATCGCTAAAAGCACAACCGGTCTCAAATGGAGTTCAAGCATATTTGTTGCTTGTTATATTGTACAGAGTACATTTGGTGTGTGTTGTTTTAGATCATGATAATAACATATTTTACCATATTCCAACTACACGCAATTCTAATGACCATGTTATGATTTTGCAGTTGCTGGGAAGGGGTTTCTGCCGGGGAGCAGTGCTGCGTTCGTGCCAGTAGCAGAGTCAGGGCAACAGAACGTGGTTAGCAATGTTTGATGTCATTTGTTGTTCACTTTGTTTGATGTTTGACTGAAATCGGAAACTGTAGGCACTCCAAATCACAAAAATTCAGATTACTAAATGTATTTTACTTTTACTTTATTCATTGTTTAATATTTTCTTAAGCATTGGACTGACAAATGTACATATAAGTTTATCAAAACATAAGTTTATCCCAAAAAATTACTTAAATTATGAAGGAGTCAGGGTATTTTAAGTAATTTTCAGCCATCTTGGACGCCATCTTAAAAATTACAAATTTCTAGTGGTCAGATTTTGGTAGACTTTTAGTAAGTTACTAGGGACACCTAATACTGTACAAGTATAATGTTTTTTTTTTCATCTATGCAGCCGCCTAATAGGAGGCCATAGAGAATCTAGTTTGTTTTGGCTTTTTTTCTTCTTAATTCAATATAAAAATCCTATAAAATTAGTAAGAAATAGGCACAAATTGAAACTTGGACCCTAGTCAGTTAAAGGCTTTCTGTACCTGTCATTGGTATGAGTATATAAGAAAAAAACTCATATCTCTCACCATGTGTTCCATGCAGATGCTGATCTCTCCATCGTTGTAAAATGATCCATAGAAGCCCACAATGTAGGGAGAGTTACACTCATGCAGCACCTGAAGCTCTCGGATGATCTGGTTTCTGATTGCCGGTTTGATTTCAAGATGTATGAGCTGAACAGAGAATATAAAAGTTGTATAAAAAAAGTGTTATTTAGTATGACCACCAGTAAAGTATTTACCAAGTCAAATTAACAGGTTTAATACACTAGTTTGAACAGTAACGGAAATAACAGTTTTATTATTCATATAATTGAATAGTGTCATTTACAGCTCACCTTTCTGGCCATGATTATGCCTGAAGACTTGTGGCATTCCTTATTGACGACTCCTCCATTGCCTGCCCCCAGCTCACAGACACGTTGGAAGTCGTCATCTCTCAACTCGCCCACCTTGGCCTTCAGGGTGAGGAAAGCTTCCAACCTCTTTTTCTGTTGGTCATCTAGGTCCAACTCCTCCAATATTCTTTTCAGTGCCACTAAATTGGCCCTGCACAAAACAATACACACCAAAAAAACATATTTCAAACGGCACAAATGACTGAGATATTTTGTCATACACTATATGTAAGGATATTAATGTGATCAGGAGAATTACTTACTCGGGTGGAACATCAGTGTTGGGGGAGGTGGATAACCCACCGCCAGCAGGAGCAATGGTTAAGGGCAATGGTCTCTTTTTTGGAGCCATTTTCACTTGTGGATCTTTCTTAAACGGTTATAATCTGTTTTAAACAGTAGTAATCTGGTAGATGCTACTATCGATATTCTGTCAGTATAAAGGGACGGTTAACCTAGTCAATACGATCTTAACTAAAATAAAAGATTCAACATTTTAGACGTGATTGGCTTCAATCTGTGCTTAAATTATCCCTCTCCCTCATTCACTTTGAGTTAACGTTAGCTGTAAAATAGCAGTTGTTTTAAATCATGTATCGGTTTTTACACTGGTTAGCACGATAACTAGCCGTAACTAGCATAGCCCCTGCGCTGCAATGAGTGACTTGTAAATGATTCTATGATGAACTAGCTACAACATAAGGTTTTAAAGAGAAGACCATCACTAGTAGCAAATCACGTTAGCTAGCTTGCTAACTTCCTCTGATAGCTAGTAAGTTAGCTTGACATTTAGCGCAACTTTGTTTTACAAACGTTGTGCTAGCGTCGTATCCACATTCAGTTGTTAAACCACCAGCCTTAATGTGGCTGTAGTGCTAGTTAATTTATCCTTGACCCTTTTTCCGTTTGCAGGTGTGAGGTCGCTGTAGAAGGACAGACACTGTGGTATCAGCAGCAGAGATGGGGGCGCGTCGCAGTACAGGAACCCAGCAGCATCCGCACCAACCGTGGAGCAAGTCTCGCGATACTTTAGACATTTACAATCGCAGTACAAGAGCGCAGCAGCATCACCAACAACAACAACCGTGGAGTATATGTCGCGATACTTTAGACGTTGACAATCAGCTTTGTGGTTGCATAACCCAAATTGGTATTGTGTGTGTTTGTATCTCCACATATGTTTTTTGCAAACATGTATTATAGTATATTTGTGATTGTTACTGTATATTTGTGATTGTTACTGTTTTACTGAGAACAGGGGCTGTTCTCAGTAAAACAGTGCTGTATTGTCGACACAGGAGGACCCTCTGACGCGGGTGTAAAATGCCAGATGTACGCCCAATGTACAGTAGTAGCCTATATAGAAACATACGTTTTGCAAATTCTCTAACAATTTTGAAATGTAGTATCATATTACCAAAACCTATTGGCGTTCAGTAAACCAGGTGCTTTTCAGGTCTGGATCCCAGGCGAAGCTGCCTGCTTTGATTGGTTGGTAATATGGCGATGAATCCCCTGCTGTGATACAAAACGGGTGAGAAGCTAGACATCTTCAAGAAATCCCCCCACTTACTCTGTAGCTGTGTCTCAGAGGAAAGCCTAAATGTCCACCTATTTGAAGGTTGGTGTTTCAATGCTCTGTTAACAAGTGGCTTTTGTATTTTAACCATTTATTCACTCTAGATAAGCAGGTGAAATAATAATGAAAATGTCACATTGAGTACATGTGTTGGCCTATTTGGAAACATGTGAAATTAAACTGTATCAATTAAAACCAAATATGTATTTTACAGGTGGCAGTGCATCATAAAAGTAAAATGGTTCAAATGGACCATTGTACAACGTAAGAAATATCTTAACAAAAATGTCGTGTTTCACCTTGTTGTGCGCCCATGTGGTGTACAAAAACAATATAATAATGTTGAATTTCGAAGTCTGTTTTTTTATAAAGAAACCATCCAGGTCTTTTAATTCATGTATAAACACTGTTACACATATTTTCAAGAAGATAATCAAATACCGATAATTGGTTACTTTTTAAGAAAATACCTCAGAGGCTGAACATACGTTTTAGTTTTGCTTGGAGTAAAACATACGTTTTACCTTTGAATGAGAAAAATACATTTGAAACTATATTTGTTTAACATTTATTTGTATCTCATCACTCGTAATCTTCTGCCAGCAGAGGGCCCTCTTGCTCATTTACAGCCATCAGATCCGACAGGGCTGTAGCTGTTTCCTTTTTATAGCGGCAGCTTTGAATAAAGAGAGAGAGAGAGAGAGAGAGAGAGAGAGAGAGAGAGAGAGAGAGAGAGAGAGAGAGGGAGAGAGAGAGAGAGAGAGAGATGAAACTGTTAGAAGCACATTATCATAGACTAAAAGATGCAGCTCTTATTCACTTTTCTCCAAAACATGTTTCTCCGACACATATTTATGCGAGCACTATTTGTTCTAAATCATCAACATTTCTTACTAAATACAGCTCCAGACCTGCTCTCAACAATAAAGGTATGCAAAAGGCACAATTTTTGATGTATATATATCACATTGCTGTCAGGTATCTTAATTTAGGGTTCATCACTATTCATATCCTCACACACAACTACTTACCCTCTGATGTGTTTGGCCTGGCTGATGAGGTCAAGAAGTTTGCTATTTCTGGTGTCTGGCAGCAACATGCTAACAGCAGCAGCCATGATGCTGATTGTGCCAAAAACAATGTATGGCAGTATCTTACTGTACACGCCTGTAAAATAATAAAAACTTCATCGATATATATCGCACTGTCATGGTCTACTTGGTTATTCTAAGGACACAACGCCAGTTTTAATGTGATTAGCATTGTCTTTGTGTTTACTATTGCAGCAGGCACAATGTGTTCAAGAGAAAATGCCTGTTAAACCATTGTAAGTTAACTTTTCATACCGGTATAATGAATTACATTTATAATTGCTTCATAGCACAGGCCATGGCGTGTGGGGTTTGAAAGTCTCATGTACGTATGACTGTAAACCTTGTGAACAGGGTCTGTAATTACTTTTTTTACTCATTATCTGAAGGTCACAGACATTTTTTAATTGCCATTTGTTTATATTTCTTCAACTTCTGAAGACTATAGAGCACTTTAGGATTGTACACACTGAGCCATTGGGAGTAGACGTTGGGAAAATCCTGTAGGCCTAACCCTAATCCCTGTTTTTTTATTTAGGAATGACTGTAAAAATATTATTTCCTGATACAAGGTAAACCATAAGGACATGCGTTGATCATTTGTCAATATGATACATTTTCTCTTTAAATAAATGTCAATGTTACCCTTCAGATATACCTCCATTGGGATAGCGAAGTCCCTCCCCTTCCCCTTTTCTTTTAATACTGACGTAAACAAACAACATAGCAGCATTTTAAAAAAGCGGCAGAATTGGGAGGTACTAGACACTTTACCCGCGACCCAAACAACCCTGCACATCACCAACAAGCCTTGACAATAATGAATTCCGACGGCGGAGATAGTTTCATTACAGACATCTGTAATTATCATCTCCGGAAAGAGGAGTTATGTGGAAATGGCTGAATTAATTTACTAAAAACAAAGATCCTTTATTCTTTTCTATGGGAAGAGGTTTTACTCTTACTTTACTCGATGAGCAACATTTAATTAAACAATCAGAATGTATTTAGTTGTTTTCTCTTGATTTCTTATCGTCATTTTTTGTGTAATTCTGTTTTAATTAACTTTCATTTGACTTGCTTGTAAAGGACTTTAACTTTTGTTAGATTTGACTTTGCTTTGAATCTCAATTGAAACAATTTATTAAACCATGTTGGCCTTGTTGCTTTGAGAGGGCACATGGCTGAGATGGTGCATATCTTTGCAAATTAAATAAGGTATTAACTGAGTTCATCTTTTCAAAATGAATAAAAGACATATGGCGATTCAATGCTGTTTTCTACAGTTGGTATTGGCATTTTCTTAAGGAATACTTGTGTAAGCTACACAAATACATCAACAGAATAAAAAACACTTGCCCATGTAGATCACAAAAGGACAAATGATGGTGCCTATGCATCCAGCTGCGGATGCTACCCCTAAGCCCATGTTTCTGACCACAGTGGGGATCAGCTCAGTGAAGATCATAAAGATGATGCAGTAAGCAGAAGACACGCCGGCCTTTCCCACTAAGGCTAACACCTGGAACAGGACATGCATGGCTGAAACAACAAACAAGTTATTAGACCGAGCGTATACTGTTTTACACAGGCATGTGTCTTTTAGTATTTCCAGAGATGCCCGATTCAGTCAATATTGTACTATGAGTGTAAAGACCTTCGGGAACTAGCTTGATAACCAGGAGCATGATGCAACAAAACATCATTGCCGAGCAGATGAATGTGGGTCGTTGCACACGATTAACCAGCATCCAAGTGGCTACATACACCACAATGTCAATGACTGCTGAAATGAAGCAGGTGAGGTAGACATTTCCATTTAGGTTACTAGTATTGAGAGAGAGCCCATAGAAAAACATGGCGGTAGCAGTCCTGCAGAAATACAACAACAACAAAAAGTCTGAATTAAGGTGAAAGGATGTATGTTGCATACATTAATACAGGGTTCTCAAACGTGCTTTTACTTTAACTGTGTTTTATTGTTTATTGTGCCCGGCTCAGGCTGACAACAAGTTCCTTTTTACAAGTTGTTTACTATTTATAATTGAATATTTAATAAATGTTTAAATGTAGAAATGAAGTCACGTTACCATATGCGAACACTCAGAATTGTAATGTTCCTCATGTTAGGGGTTCGTATCAGGTCCAGATAAGTGTATGTCTGCCTCTCTTCACCTGTGTTTTGCTGAATTAGACATAAATAAAAGAAGCTGAATAGTGACATTGCATACAGTGCAATGTAAAGCTTGTCAACGTTTTGGCCATATTTATGCTTGATCACAATCACTTCCACAGCATGAATAGTAAAAATGGAATAAGTACCATCAGCTCCAAGCACTCGTCAGCCCTGAATATGACCTTAGGAGCCTGGCTTGGTTCCTCTTGGCAGCAGCGCGTATGATAAGTTCAGCCTCCTCAACTCGACCTTTCTGTAAAAGCCAGCGGGGAGACTCAGGAATCACCCTGCACAGACAGACAAAAGTTCATTTATCTACAGTTTAACAATTAAAGACTTCAATTTTATAGCAAATTCCATCTAATTTCATTTGGAAAGGCATGGAATATATTTAATGAAATCAAAACATCACACATTGCAGAGAACACATATCATTTAAACAATCAAAAGTGGGATACAAGTGGTTTAAAGACTTACCCAAAAAAAAGCAGAACTGGTTCTCTGTATTTAGTGCGAATGCTGTGCTACAGCATTCCACTATAGTTCTTTGAATCTTTATTCTTCCCTTTATTATTATTTCACCAATACTTTGGCACTCCATAACTTCAGCTTACTTTCAGCTACAGAAATCATTCAAATATTAAACTATTCAGCCTTTTCAGGAATCGATGGGAAACCTTCTTTTTAAAAATATTTTATACTTTTTGAAATATTCAGCTTTTTAAACTCTTTTTTTAACATGGAAGTCAATGGGAGGAGCCTTCAAATCCTCTTTTCCTACACCTTGCGCCAAATGCTACTCCTTCTACATACTTTCAGCTAGACACTTCATTCCAACTTTAAAATGATCACAAGACCTTCAGCTATACAAAAAAAACTTGTTATTCAGATTCTTCATATCTTTTACACTTTTTGAGATATTTAACTTAGTTTGGAGCTTGGTAGATAGGCCTTTTTCAGATTTTAACATTAGTGTGGATGGAGCAGCTCGTTAAGTCTAGAGTGCTTTGATCTCAAAACAGAGTGGAGGACAGCTTGAAATTCTCCCCAGAAAATGTTTTAAACCTGCCATAATTCCCAAACCCTACACTCCTCAGACATCATTTTTCATGAAAAACGTAGGAAAACCTCTCCTAGGTTGGAAAATTTAAGAAAAAAATAAGAAAAAAATATTAAACAAAATGCCTCTTGAGGGCATGAAGAGGCAAAAAGTCCACCTAGCTCCCAATTGATTCCCATGTTAAAAACATCCGGATCTTTCTTCAGAACAGAGAGAAGTACACTTTAGACAAACTGCTCTCATCTTCACATTTACCACACAAAACCCCAAAAAACAACATATATCAGTTAATTGGGGTTCCCTGATGCTCACGGTCTGTTAATTTTTTGATAGGAGCGATAGTTTTTGAACAGGTGGCAAAATTGTCAGATATGATCCTCAATGCATTCTTAATGACAATCAGTGCTGCAGCTGGTAACCATGGTGTTGCTGGGCAGATTGAAAGCTTTGATCTCTGGGCTCACACAGGTGTTATGATTATTTGCTATGATTAGGTGCTCAGCACAGAAACAAACCCTGACAAACATACTGGACTTTTACAGACTGTCTCAGCCTATTATTTTCTGTCTGATGGAGACTTCATACAGACTTCAACAGGTTCCACATATTGTATACATTATTGGTGGTCGAAATGTTTGCAGTCAAAATATTCTGCTGCTTTCCCAAGCCTTTTTACTTTATTTTTTCTTCTTAATACAAATTCATTCACTACTACTTACATCTGATATTTAACTCCTTCAGCCTATTTTCAGCTGCAGAAACCATTCAACTATTACATTATTCAGCTATTTCAGGACATCAAGGCTATACATGTTGTTGTTTATACCTTTTTTAAAACCTTTTCTTTTAAATATTCAGCTTTTTCTGCATTTTTGTAGCTAAAAGCAGCTACCATTCAGCTAATAACATATTCAGCTTTTTCTGCATTTTCAGCTAAGTTCAGCAACAAATGTTCAGTTTACAGCATTCGCACGCATTTTCTGCAGGAAATGGATTTTCTAGTTTCATTTTTTTATTCTAACTTTTGATGAATGAGTTTCATTTGTTCGCAGAAACCATTGAAGGTGGCTAAATATTTCAAGTTATTTTGATGTGGCCTTTTATGAAACGTTTACTTTTATATATGTCCAGGGTTAAAAGAAAGTTATAAAGTGAATTTAAGTGATTGACACAAGAAATACGGTTTGTCAATGATATATTTATCAGCCAACATTCATCAGATTTACCACCATGTTGGTATAAATAGGAGGCCAGGGATGGCAGAAGCAACCAGCAGCATCCTCCAGCCGCGGATAAGGTAGGCAAACAGCGGCAGCAATGCATATCCCACACCAAACCCCACAGTGTGGCCGAGCAGAGTGCTCATCCTGGCAGTCGGGCTCAGCATCTCAGACCCTGAGCATCGGAGCATTGCATTAAGATTAGAGAAAACACATGTTCTCACAAGAAACTGTGAGGACTGTCTGCTTCCCTACTGAATAATCAATGAATGCTTCCTTCAACGTCATTTACACAAGAAAATGAGCAACTTAAAATGGGAAAACTAAAATTATACAAGCAAACCTCATCTTGTCACAGACAGATATTGAAGAAGAGACAGAGACAGGGACTCTTTGAGAATGATCAGTTTCGTTAGTACCTGTACTATGTCACGACAATAAAGTTGAATCTGAATCTGAATGAGAGAAGTGCTTTTGCTGTCTCACCCAGAATGAATGACGCAATGCAATTGGAGATCTGGCCAAGTCCTCTTAAAAAGTTGAGGATACAGAACATGAAGCAGTTGACGAAGGTGGCCTGGATAAGAGGAGTGAATGTTTGTAGGGCCAAGGTAAAGAAAAACACTGGCTTTCTGCCAAACCTGTGAGACAACAAAGCACGGAAACAGGAATTAAATGCTATGAATGTATACACTATCACACTGTTTGACTTGTTCTTATCGGAAGAGCTTGTGTTGTCTTTCTCTTTCTCTCAGTCCATCAGGTATTGTGTCTGTTTTTTTCTTCTACTTACACACAGATCAATCAAAAATAAAAAGAATCATTGCTGATTAATCAATAACCTTTATAATGGATTCACGTTTAAAAAATCTCAACAAGGATTTGCTGTTTTATCTGATACATAACACTAATTGTATATCTGTGGGTATGGACTGTTGTTCCGAACATGCAAACTGAATGATTAAAGTGTGCTTGGTTATAAATATCAACTGATGATTATCAGCAAATAATCGTCAGATTAATCGATAATAGAAATAATCATTAGCCGAAGCAGTAATTATAATCAAATATTCTGTATATAAAAATGCAACTAACTGTAAGATTAGCAAAGTCTAATATTTAATTTTTTTAAGTTTTGTTGCATGGAAATGAAAGATCATTTTACAGTGAGACAATATAAATATTTAATTATTATTATATTGCAATTCTTCTTCTTACAGAACAGGACTTACCGGTCTGAGAAGTGACCACTAATAAATGATCCAATCAGGACCCCTACAAAGAATAAGGAGGTGGTAAAAGGAACCATCCATGCATTGTGACAAACCAGATCCCACTGTAATAAACGAAAGAAAGCATCAGATTTCATCAAGACACATTTCAGAGAAATCTGACATTGAAGTCAATTCTAACGTATAAACTAATGCTAACAAAGTATTACAAAAGGAAGTTTAAACTGACCTCAAACTGTCAGAAATAGGCCTGTAACTTAAGATAATTAATCTATACAATTTCAGAAATTAGTGAAAAATGTCCATCCCCTATCCTAAATGATACTGATATGGTATAATGCAGTACTACTATAGTCTACACAGTATTTATCTACATTTGGTCCACATTGACAAATCACAATACTTGATTGACAAAGTAATACAAATGTGTTATTTGTCTATACTTTATTCAATTTTGAAATATTTTAATGCCTAATGAATCCTGTAACACAAGTTAAATCAATAAAGCGGTGCGTGAGGCTCAGGTTTGGGAAGCAACTTGTTTTACCTGACGCTGCCCGGCTCCGGCGTCTAGATAAGAGATCAACTCAGTGAAAGCACAGCCTGCTGACCAATCAGAGCTCAGTGTGCGGAGTTTAAATCTATCAAGTCATATTACAGGATAAAGAAAATACAGTTTAAACTGCCGTATGCAGGGAAGACGGCGATGTGTCGCGCATTTATCATTCATATCGCATCAATCACGTCATCGTTCATATAATATCATCATATATCATATTTCCTTATCTAAGTTAGCGTGCAACACAGTGTCACATAGCCTACTGTAGGAAGAAGTATTATTTTAAGCAACAAATTAAGTTGACGAAACTGGGGGTGTTGGTGGAGCCTCGCAGCGGCGAAACCGTGCCACGCCACACTAATTGCGCTGCATAAGCGCATAGGTGCGCCGCATTAGCGTCTCAGTTGAGGCTCCCTCCGCAAGATGAGGCCCCCTCCACGAGGTGAGGCCCCACGCAGTCTCCGTGATCTGCCTGTAGGGAGGGACGGCCTTGGTACAGGGCACTGGTGGCTGCATTTCAGCGTTAATGTCAAATACACAAACATTATATTTTAATTTTTCCGTGGATGCAGTGACAAAAATATTTGGGAAGGCTTACCTTATAGCCACAGTACCCGCCGCCTATCCTCTTACATGGATAAAACAGGATAACCATGATAATATACTTTGAACATATCCATCAGCTGATAATACTTTGGTACTTTTTGTTGCGTGAGACATAATTCAGCAGACGTCTCCACGTTTGCAGTCCGCCAAAGTAGTGTAAGTATGCTAACGGACAGAAAAAACACACGACCACTATCGCTCAGAGTTTGGCCTGGAGTAAGAGCCGTTTATTGTTTCTGCGCAAGCTCATTAGCATCAACACGTTTCAGGCACATTATGATGATGTCATACACATGAACATAAACATGACTTTGATATTATAAAAATATGCTCAACACTCCCACTCAAAGACATGTTGATAACTCTCTACAGTGGTACACAGAATCCAAATAAACAAAACAAAAGCTTCTCTAGCAGTGTTCAATTTGTATACCTGCATTTTACATTACTCTCCAAACAAATACCCTTTGAACTTGTCAAATTGTGCCTTTGTCCACGGCTTGGTTAGGACATCAGCTACCATATCTGCAGTCGGACAATATGTAATAGATATTTCCCCTCAGCATGTGCAGATCGTACAAAATGGTATTTGATGTCTACATGCTTGCTTCTCTGTCTGGATACAGGGTTTTTGGATAGAGCTATGCTCCCTGGTTGTCCTCGTATATCTTCACTGGTACATGTGGGCTATTATGGTCTACCCTTTTTAATAACTGTACAAGGTACATGCTCTCTTCAGTAGTAGCCGCTAATGCCATGTGCTCGGCCTCACAGGTCGATAGCGCCACTGTTGGCTGCTTCCTGCTTTTCCAGGATATAACCGGTCCATTTTCAGTTAAGCTGAAACAATATCCAGTTGTGCTTCTCCTATCATTTTGATCGGCTGCCCAATCAGCATCACTGTATCCCTCAAGCTTTAGTCTTTCCTCACTTTTCTTGTAATGTAGCTCTTGGTCTATTGTACCCTTTAGATACCTCAACAGTTGTTTTGCTGCAGCCCAATGTTGTTGTTTTGGTTCTGCTAAGTGTTGTGATAGTTTACTCACAATCCAGCTCAGATCAGGTCTAATACATGTCATAATGTATATCAAGCTAACTACTATCTCTCTGTATCCTGTAGAATCGATAACTTCACCCTCAGTGTCAAAATGTAACTTTTGCTCACATGGAGTTGACCTTGGTTTGCAGTCTGACATGCCAAACCTCTCTAGCATCTTTGCTATGTGTCTCTTTTGGCTCATTTGGATCTCCCCCTCACTCTGTGTAAAGTCGATACCTAGGAAGTGTTTAAGTTCCCCCAAATTTTTCATTTTAAACTTCCTCTTCAACATCTCTTTGACATCACTGAGTGAGCCGTTGTTATTGGCCGCTATTAGGTCATCTACCCATATCAACAGAATAACTCTTTCTTTCTCAGACTCTTTTCTGTAGACACAATGATCAGCATCATTTTGCACTAACCCATTCTCTGTAAGATGATCATGCAGTAACTTGTTCCAGTTTCGCCCGGATTGCTTTAAACCATACAATGACTTGTTGAGTTTGCACACTAAGTGTTCCCCTGTTTTAGATTTTGCCTCAAAACCTTCGGGCTGTTCCATATATAACTTGCAGTCTATTGGTGCATGGAGATAAGCTGTCTTCACATCCATTTGGTGTAGGATAAGATCATCCTGTATAGCCACCTGCATCAATGTACATACAGAAGTCATATTTGCTGTCGGTGAAAAAGTTTCCTTGTAATCAATTCCCTCTACTTGACTGTAGCCTTTAGCTACATATCTGGCTTTAAAAATCTCAGATCCGTCTGGGCTTTCCTTTACTGCATATACCCAACGACCTCCCACTGCTTGCTTGCCCTTTGGCAGTGTGGTCAGACTGAAGGTCTCATTCTCTGTTAAAGAGTTCATCTCCTCTTTAATTGCATCAGCCCACATTTTTGATTTCTTAGAGCCTACAGCCTGCATGTATGTTTTGGGTACGTCACAAGCAACCCTGTAGAAATAATCTACATTTCCACCTTCATCATTACAATCAGCCTTACACTGATACTCCGTTAAATATTCTGGAGCGTTTCTTTGTCTAGTGGGATAGCGTCGTGCACTCTCTCCCTGCTCTCTTTGAGTACCATCTGTCTGGATCTGACTAGCCTCAATATTCTCCTCACTATAGGACTATACACCCACATTAGGCTCTCTCTGATTCTGGTTCACCATTTTTGTCCCTGCTGGTGTTGTGGGAATAGTTTCTCCATAAGTGTCAAAATCCATATTATGATTTGTCTGAGTCTGACTATCTGCGCTACTCTTTGTGATGCATTTTACCAGCCTATGTTTCAGGACTTTCCCTGTCTCAGGATAAAATACTTGGAATGCTGGGCTATATTTGTCGTATCCTACAAAAATACCCTTTGCACATCTAGAATCTAGCTTCTTCTTATCCTGCTTATACCCGTGGCATTCAGAGCCAAATATTTTCATGTTGGACAAGTCGGGTGTTTTGCCAGTAAAAACACGGTATGGTGTCTGCTCTAGGCGCTTACAGTAACACCTGTTACGTACAGTGGGGCAAAAAAGTATTTAGTCAGCCACCAATTGTGCAAGTTCTTCCACTTAAAAAGATGAGAGAGGCCTGTAATCTTCATCCTAGGTATACCTCAACTATGAGAGAAAAAATGAGAAAAAAAACCCAGAAAATCACATTGCCTGATTTTTTATGAATTTATTTGCAAATTATGGTGGAAAATAAGTATTTGGTCACCTACAAACAAACAAGATTTCTGCCTCTCACAGACCTGTAACTTCTTCTTTAAGAGCCTCCTCCGTCCTCCGCTTGTTAACTGTATTAATGGCACCTGTTTGAACTCGTTTTCAGTATAAAAGACACCTTTCCACAACCTCAAACAGTCACACTCCAAACTCCACTAGGGCCAAGACCAAAGAGCTGTCAAAGGACACCAGAAACAAAATTGTAGACCTGCACCAGGCTGGGAAGACTGAATCTGCAATAGGTAAGCAGCTTGGTGTGAAGAAATCAACTGTGGGAGCAATTATTCGAAAATGGAAGACATACAAGACCACTGATAATCTCCCTCGATCTGGGGCTCCACGCAAAATCTCACCCCGTGGGGTCAAAAGGATCACAAGAACGGTGAGCAAAAATCCCAGAACCACACGGGGGGACCTAGTCAATGACCTGCAGAGAGTTGGGACCAAAGTAACAAAGGCTTCCATCAGTAACGCTGCCAGGGACTCAAATCCTGCAGTGCCAGACGTGTCCCCCTGCTTAAGCCAGTACATGTCCAGGCCCGTCTGAAGTTTGCTAGAGAGCATTTAGATGATCCAGAAGAGGATTGGGAGAATGTCATATGGTCAGATGAAACCAAAATAGAACTTTTTGGTAAAAACTCAACTAGACGTGTTTGGAGGAGAAAGAATGCTGAGTTGCATCCAAAGAACACCATACCTACTGTGAAACATGGGGGTGGAAACATCATGCTTTGGGGCTGTTTTTCTGCAAAGGGACCAGGACGACTGATCCGTGTAAAGGAAAGAATGAATTGGGCCATGTATCGTGAGATTTTGAGTGACAACCTCCTTCCATCAGCAAGGGCATTCAAGATGAAACGTGGCTGGGTCTTTCAGCATGACAATGATCCCAAACACACCGCCCGGGCAATGAAGGAGTGGCTTCGTAAGAAGCATTTCAAGGTCCTGGAGTGGCCTAGCCAGTCTCCAGATCTCAACCCCATAGAAAATCTTTGGAGGGAGTTGAAAATCTGTGTTGCCCAGCGACAGCCCCAAAACATCACTGCTCTAGAGGAGATCTGCATGGAGGAATGGGCCAAAATACCATCAACAGTGTGTGAAAACCTTGTGAAGACTTACAGAAAATGTTTGACCTCTGTCATTGCCAACAAAGGGTAGATAAAAAAGTATTGAGATGAACTTTTGTTATTGACCAAATACTTATTTTCCACCACCATTTGCAAATAAATTCTTTAAAAATCAGTCGATGTGATTTTTCTGGATTTTTTTTTTCTCATTTTGTCTCTCATAGTTGAGGAATACCTAGGATGAAAATTACAGGCCTCTCTCACCTTTTTAAGTGGGAGAACTTGCACAATTGGTGGCTGACTAAATACTTTTTTGCCCCACTGTATCTGTGCTGCTGTTTGTACAGCATATGTCCATAACTGCTTTGGGAGGTTACTCTCTAATAGCAGGCATCGTGACATCTCAAATAAGGTCCTCCAACCTCTCTCGGCAGTACCGTTCTGGTGAGGTGAGTATGGGGCACTTGTCTCGTGCCTTATCCCTTTCGTCCTAAGTAAAGTTTGAAACTCATGCCCGGTAAATTCAGTACCGTTGTCAGATCTTATGCACTTAATGTGTCCACATGGAGCAGTATCCGCTATGAATTTTTCTGTAGCTTTTGCTGTATCACACTTTGCTTTGATAAAGTAGTGAAAAATCATCCCACTATAATCATCAGTAAATGCTATTGCATATCTGTACCCGTCTTTATCTGCTGGTTCTATTGGACCGCATAGGTCTGTATGTACTAGCTCTAGTAATGTCTTAGCTTTTGCATCTGCCTGCCTGTTTCTGCTTTGAGTAAATTTTCCCTGCGTACATATTTCACAGTTATGGTTAGACATGTCATGTTTCCCTTTGATCGACATACCTTTAACCACTTTCTCAAGTTTAGACACATCCTCAAAATTACAATGACCAAGTATTCTATGCCATGTCTGGATGTCATTACAACCATTACAAACATCATCAGTATTTTCATCCTCTACTGTGCTAAGGTAATATAGCCTACCATACACATCCATTTTAAACTTAGTACCATTTTGATGAATCAGCCAATCATCACCATCCTTGAAGCGGACCTCAGCTCCGCTGGCTGTCGCTGCTTTCACGGAGAAAATGTCCTGTGGAAAAGACGGGATGCAAAGCGCTCGTTTGAGCCTCGTTTTCACTTGCCGTCCCTCGCTGCCGAGCAGAACAACTTCGGCTTCTCCTCTCATCTTCGCCATCCCGGTCGTTTTCGTTCCATCTGCCAGCTCTATCACATGGTCCTCGGGTCTAAAGCTCTTATCGATTGTCTTAAACTTTGCCGGGTCATTAATCATGTGTGTCGTGGCACCACAGTCGACCATAAGACCTCTCTTATTTCCCACTCGATTTTGACAGTCACTTATTTTGGAAAAGAATGATGCACCGGTATCATCCTCCGTGTCTCCGTCTGCCTTCTTCACCTGATCACGGCCCAGCCCTCTGCCTCGGCCTCTTCCTCGGTGTGGCGTGTCTCATCGTCGGTCGTCTCACCTCGCTTGGATCTCGTTAGGGCATGTCCTAGCCATATGCCCCATCTTCCCGCATGTGTAGCATTCAATGTCAGCTAAGTCCATCTTCTTCCCTCTTCCACGTCCTCGTTTCCTCGTCCCGCTAGTCCTCATAACGCCGTCCTCGTCCGCATTCATGTCACTCGTCCTATATTTGTCAGTGCTCTCATAGCTCCGCAGTTTAGCTTTGAACTCACCGAACGTTAGACGGTCGTTGGTTTGAGTGACTTGCATGACAAACGGGTTGAATGAGTCCGGTAACCCTTTCACTACCATGGCAATCTGCAACCCGTCACTGATATTTTCTTCGGCCCTTCTCAAAGACGTGAATATAGTCTCCGCTCGAATAATATAATCAGTAACGGTCTCGTTGCTTGCTTTGTGGAGAGAAGAGAGTTCACAGTACAGGCTCACGACTCTTGGTTTGTCCTTTCCCGCGTAGTGCTCTCGGAGTATTGCCAACGCTTTTCTTCCATCTCGTTTCGCGTCTCTCATTATGAGTGATAAACTCTTATTATCTAGACACTGCACCAATTCAGCATATGCCTCTGCATTCTTTGTTGCGTCTTCAAGTGCTTGTTCGTCGTTGTAGTCTATCGCTGGCTCTTCCAGGATAACTTCACGCAGTTCCATGTGTGCCAAAAACCTCGTCTCCCATAACTCAAAGTTTTTCTCGTCACCGTCGAATAACAACTTAAACCACCTTTGGCCTCCTTGACTGGGCCCATAACCTGTTGCGTGAGACATAATTCAGCAGACGTCTCCACGTTTGCAGTCAGCCAAAGTAGTGTAAGTATGCTAACGGACAGAAAAAACACACGACCATTATCGCTCAGAGTTTGGCCTGGAGTAAGAGCCGTTTATTGTTCCTGCGCAAGCTCATTAGCATCAACACGTTTCAGGCACATTATGATGATGTCATATCCATGAACATAAACATGACTTTGATATTATACAAATATGCTCAACACTTTTGTATCATTCTGAAATAGGTAATTGTGCAGAACGACTACTTTTTGTACTTTTAGTTCACTGCCAATAATTTTCTTTTACTTAAGTAACCTTTTGGAAATCTGCACTTTTACTTAGTGGAGAATAATAAGACATAGTATTTCTACTTTTACTTAAGAAAAGGGTCTGAGTACGCCAGGCCTAATTCTTCCAACATTGCTATTTTCTAATAATTATTCGTTTTGCACATGCACCTCAGACACAATAGTGGCGGTGTATCTCTCGGTGCTTAAGACCCATCCGTCCAGACATGGCTCTGTATCATTGGGCCCCCCTATGTCATGGGACCCCCTGCCTCTGTGGAGCTCCGGTTCAGTGTGTATCTGGAGCAGCTGTCGGATCCGATCCAGATGCTCTGGTTGCGGAAGGAAACCTCCACATCTGTAGCGTTGCGCGTATAGTTTATCGATGCTTTGCAGTGGTGCTCTGGCGTATCCGAGACGAAAACCACAATAATTCCGGTGTACCCACACATTATTGTGCTTAAACCAAACAGAACGATCATTAGAATTGGAAAGGAACCGTAGTCGCCCAGAAAAGCAGTAATTTCATCGAAGTCTTTCGTGTTTCTACTCGACATGACCGCAAATAGCCTGCTTGCACACCAGGATTGTGCGTGTTGGAGGTCGTGAAAGTTAAACCGCGATGCACATGCAGTAAAAAATAGCAGCACAGATACCCTAAAAGAAAATTGAAAAGCTATCCTTTATATATGCCTACACCTTAAATATATGCCTCAAGAATATGAAACCTGTTTCAAAAACAAGTCGTGTGTTGTCAAGACCTGCTTGACAGGATCATTCAAAAATGTAGCCAGGGGAGTAGTTTGTTTTCAACTTAAAAGAGGCAGAGCCGGACAAAACACTTCAAGTGGTAATATAACAATAGATCAAGTTAATAGACCAGAAACTATGAAGGTAGATATGGTGCAAAATGCGAGAGCGTGTAAAACCTGATGTGAGCACTTGCAGAAAAAATATCTGAGCTTGTGTGCATACATTTACACTTGTATAAAATATCCACGTAACTGTGAACCAAATGTACACTTGTATAAAATATCCACGTAACTGTGAAGCAAATTTGAAGTCACAGAAGAAAAAAAAAAGTTTTGTAGCTTGTAGAAAAAAAATGAACTTAGTGATGAAATGTTCACTTGCAGAAAAATAGATTTTTAAAAATATATATTTTCCATTACAACTGCAACTTGGTTATTATAACCTCTCAAATCAGTCATTACAACTTGACGAATCTGCTCTGTGGGAGTATAAATCGACGAATCTGCGGTCTTGACTTTTGCTACACTTCTTGCGATAAATGTGTCGCAAAAGTAATTTTCACCTGTAGATGTGGGGGGAGGGAGGGGGGTTGGAGCGAAGGGGCGGAGCAATCAGAACGACGAGGCTTGACTGCGGGGCTAACGGTTCGTGTCGCTACCAGTCCGCTGACATGGCGCGTCAATCAACGGTAAGTTTTGCCCATTACATGCCCAGTATTACTTTGAATATTATTATTGTGATTGAGGATCAAATCCGCTTTGAAGACCACCGTTTTATATCGTGCAGTTTAGCGGTAAAATAACGTCAGTTAGCCAGCTAACGCTAGCTTTGTTGAATTTATGCTAGCTAAACAAGTAGTGGTTGTAGTCTACAGCAGTAATTAATATATTATAGCCTACTGCTTTGGCACTAACGGTGGTGTTTTTAAAGCCTTTGTAAATTATCCGTGCTATTTTCTATTTAGCTAACGTCGAAGTAGTGTATGTGAAATCAACCTCACAATAAGATGTGTATATTACAATTATTTATGTCATATTTCAAGATGATTACTTAGATATTACAATATAGTTGGTTGAGCTGGAGTTCATTATTGAGCTTCACTTACGTCAGTCATATCTGAAGAACAAACCCAAACCTTGTTGTTTTTATTAATTGTATTACCAAATTGATATCAAATAAACAGTAAGCATTGGTAACACAACTATTTTACAGTAAAATAAAAAGGACCCTGACTCGGACAAAACACAATCCAACATGTTCAACAGAAGAGAATCAGTTATATTGTTTGTACACATGGTACTTTACATATATCTGTTTGTTTAAGGTGTCCATGTGATGCAGACAGGCTGGACCAGAGAGTGAGAGACAGAACTGGACTCCTCACAGCAGTGAACTTCAGCACAGATACAAATACTATTTTTTCATACTGTACAAAGAATCAAGAAAGATATTGGTTTACATAAATGAAGTATTGACTTTAATACACTGATATACATTCCATTAAACAATACTATAAATCACATACACATCAGTGAAGTTGAGGGTTTTTTCCATGCAAAAAGTTACATTTAGATGTTAACAAGCAATATGATTTTGTCGAGTTCTAATTTAATGTATTGAAGGCAAAGATATTTAACACACAGTGAGAACTGCTACTATTTATCTCTGAATATTGTCTGTAAAAACGTGGTAAAAGTTATTCTTTTAGTGAGACAACAGAGCAAGCTTCTACAGTTGCACTACGTTTTGTAACAGTTAAATATTATTTTGATAATAAAATATATTTCAATGTTGATGAATTTCATACTGTTCATTCATAATCTGATTACAATAACAAAATAATTATATCTACTGCCCCTAAACACACAAAAATAACGCTTTCATAAATAACACACTTGTTCTGCAACAATATGTTTTATGTTTCCTGTCATTTTTGTTAGGAAAGGACATGCCTGAAAGACATCTCCTCTTTCTCTGAGGGTCAAGAAGAACATCCAAGAGGAAAATTAAAAGCTGATTTTATGAGATTTTAAGACCAGTACAGGACATTCACTAAGAAACTACTTTTATTGTGAAAACAAAGATCTGCACACCGAATATTTTTGTAGTCAATCAGGACCATCATTTGTTTGTGACGCTGCCTATACCTCAGTGAAGGGGTGGTTATAGTCAGGCTTATAAAGTGTGGCGAAAAACATAGTCAGCTGATGGGATGCATCTATTTCCAAATCTACACTCCATCAGCTGATTATTTCTATTTTCCTCACTTTATGAGCTTCACAACACTTGTGCCTTGTACCGCAGAGTTTGCAACGTCACAAATAAATGGGGCCAATCTTCAGTCAGATGTGAATGTGTAATCTAACATTTTCAGTAAGAATAATGGACGAAAGGAGTGCAAATACAAATACAATTTATTGAAATGTGAACCAAAAGCGAGTCCTCCTCGCTGATGAAAGACCCTCAGTCCTCTACAAACCAACAGACAGAACGTCCATCACACAGAGGTTTCTCCCTGAAGTCTCTACAGTTCTATGGATACCACGCTGTCTCAATCCGTCCACACTGAATATGAGGGGAAAAAATAATAAGCAAATAATAAATGCTTTAGACAATAAGAAATATAAAGTTGACAGTTGAGTTGCTCATTTTTTTTTAGATTGTCAATACTATTACTGTATAACTAATATATCAGGTTAAGAGGCACCTTCAAATATCTGTCTCTTGAATTGTTTGTCTAAAGTCAAGGATCTAGAACTGGTACTTAGTTTTAATGATACAGTCTGGTTATTATGCTGTTTGGAGGAGGCCTCACAGGTAAGAGCACTAACTAGCTACCATCACATGTACCTTAGCTTGACTTAAATGTATTAAACGTATAATTAAGTGATGGCAAAATATAAATAACTAATGTCATGCAAACATATTCAGTGATGAAAATTAGTCGCTTTTCGGCGCCTCCCGCTTTTTTAACGCTGCTTTGGGTGACTTGTGTAATTCGTGGAGAACCGAAGAGTTTTCGTTTTGGGGGGGGGTGGGGTCCGTCAATCCGTCCATTAGTCCGTCCGACTGACGGACAGCTTCTCACTTCAAAAAAGAAGAAGAAATCTAGATCGCAAAATAATTAAACAAGCTAGTGCCTGTTTTTCTTGGCCAAGGACAGGTTCCTTGAACACAACACGAGCGTAACGTGTCTTCACGTGGTTATGTCTCGTCTGAAAGGAGTGTAGACTAGACTTGAGTGCTTACGGAGAGCACCGGAACGCCGCTCCAGCTCTTCAAATATTGCAGTACCCATAGGGAGCCGTACACATGCCGCAGTGTTTGCTTGGCTGTGTCTTTAGTTGTAAGCACAGTGGCGATCTGTTGTTATTAGCATCTGGTTAGCTAGCTATGCTAACGAATTTAAAGAGCTTTTCTACAACCAGGTGGAAGAGAGCTCTCCTGAGAGGCTCAAATAACCTCAGCTCAGTGAGGTTAAAGAGCCTGTGACACGATTTCCCCCCATCATCCAAACCCATCAATTTGAGTAAATATTGTCCCCTTGAAAACCGTTACTGAACTGATTTTGGATAGTTGTACTTTGATAACCATTAATCTGCCCTTCAATGTTGACCATTTCCTGGATCTTCTCGGGGATTCTTCAAGTCCCGCCAAATTATGGGTGATGTCAATGCGGGCACAGCGCTCCAGCTGCACCGTTCAGGATCCCAGCATCTGCATGTAAACGCACGATGGGGCACACAGCAGCAAGCTCAGACAGCGATGACAGTTTAATTTTGAACGTGTCTGAGAGCTCATATGAGGCTGAAGGATCGGTTTATTTTGTATCTGTTAGAAGTTTAGGAATTAGGTGCGTCAATATGGGCGATCATACGGTCATGTAGCCAGTGGTGGACTGGGACTAAAAATCAGCCCGGGACTCTCGACCGGCCCACTTCGGTACCACTAGTAAATTGTCAATGGGGGGAGTGGGGGATGTGCTAGTGACTTATCCGACCGGCTCACTTCGGTACCGGCCCATCGGGATTCGTCCCGATGGCCAGTCCGCCACTGCACCCAGCCCAGCCCACGTAAACTGTCAACGGGGGGAGCCTCGCTGGGGGGAAACGGTGAACCTAGTGTCCCAATCGGAGTGGGAATAATAATAATAATAATAATAATAATAATAATCCGTGCATTTTATCCATTAATTTCCCAACATTGTGGTAAAAAAAACACGTTTAATCCATGTTGGTGTACTACTACAACCAGTGGTGTAGTGGGGTGGGGATGTTTTTACTGGGTGGACGGGTTGGTGGGTGGACGGGAGACACTATGGACGCGCTCGTGAACTGTCAACGGGGGGGGGGCTTGGGGACCTCTGTGTCGCCTGTCAGCGCAACTTACATGATGCCGTTTAGACAATATAATAATAAAGGGCGGTGCCGGCTGTCAGCGAACCGATCCGGCCTTTCTGCGCGACTATCACTCAAATGCGGGACATAGTCTCAATGTGTGGGACGCGGGACAAATAATAAAAATGCTGTGTGTGCAGTCCCGCACAGTGCGGGATACCTGGTCACCCTACACACACAGTTCTGCCCCTCACACACACACGCTTCAAATCAAGTTGCATAAATGCTTGAGCTACGTTTTTATTATAATTACTGTGAAATCTGCCTATTATGTTTTCGTCATTATTACAACAAACACACACTTGCAACTGATAACACTGGCAATGATTTTAGATGTATTAGACTATTAAAAAAAGAAATCATGCTTCAAATAAGTGGGGGTACGGCGTAACCCCGCGTCCAACGCCCACTACACCACTGACTGCAACTACAAAAAGCTAAGGTTTGTTTTCTCATCAGGAAATGCAGACCGGCTCAAACAAAATATTTTTAAATCATCATCCTCACGATCATTTAATGTATCATATGTTCGCCGAATTGACATGAAAGCACTAATAAATGTAGTTTCATCCACTTGAGTTTACAAAAATAATCGATTTGTTTTTATATCAGATCCGACGGGAGGAAATTCAGCAGCTCTCACTACCGATTTTTAATCCTAATTTAATCATCATCTTCACCACGATCATTTATGTTTATGTTCACCGAATTGACATGAAAGCACTGACAAATATGAATATACTGTAGTCAACTTCATTAAAACGTTATTAACGTGCCTAAACTCAGTAATTCACCATTTCTACGCATGACAACACACTTTGTCCGTGTTTGGCTCTCTCGCCGCACAGTGAAGCGTTCCCGCATTGACGTCACTTCCGGCTTCCCCCAAAACCTCAAAATGAGTCGAAGGAATTTTCCCGCGATGTTCGAAATTATTGATATTTAACGGAACGTGTTGAGATTTGATGGGATATATGTCCTCACTTGTATGTGCTACTGTACTGTTCCATGTGATGTGCAATGTTGTGCTTGTGCCACAGTGAGGCGCAAGGACAAGGGGTATAGGACGCATTCCTGCCTCCTATAGGCTAATCACAGCTCTTGATTGCCACGTGTGTGTGGAACCAGTTCATTCCAGTGGAGGCTGTCCCCGTGAGAGTGATGCGTGCAGCCCTTATAATAAAATATGCCAGGCTTGGCTAAATGGATTACATCTCCGTGTTTTTCTCCGAATGCAACGTTAAGCTGCAGAACTAAGCGTAACTTAACAGGTTATGGGCCCAGGAGTCGTTCGGAAGAAAAGTTTGTCGGTTTCCACCGTGTAGTAGTCGCAACAAACAGCGTGCTAACGGGTTGCTAAGCTAGCAAGGAGAGCAAGCTAGCATCATGGATCAACGAGGAACAAGCAGGTTGCCTCGACTGGCGTTCGACGGAGATGAGACCAAATATGAGATTTGGGAGACCAAAATGTTGGGACATTTCCATTTAATTGGACTAAAACACACGGTCCTGGGAGAACCGAGGACTGAAGCGGAAAGAGCGGCAGACGACAAGAAAAATGCCGACGCGTATGCCGAGATGATTCAACTGTTGGACGACAAGAGCCTCTCATTAGTTATGAGGGATGCTGCCGACGATGGAAGAAAGGCTCTAAACATATTAAGAGAGTATTATGCCGGGAAGGGAAAACCCCGGATAATTAACCTGTACACCATGCTTACATCGCTCCAGAAAGCGGGCGACGAAAGTATTATGGACTACATCATCAGAGCAGAAACAGCCATCACAGCACTGCGAAATGCAGGTGAGACGTTGGGAGATGGTCTACTAGTAGCTATGGTTTTAAAAGGACTGCCTGGGAGTTTTAAGCCATTCGCAATACATGTGGCACATACAAATGATAATATCACATTTGCTGAATTCAAGACTAAGCTACGAAGTTTTGAAGAAACAGAGAAGAGAAATGCAGCTGAGTTGGGCGACAGTGTGATGAAGACCCAGGGGAAAACCGGGCGGCGACCCGCCAAGACAAACGCACGTGACCGGTACAAAGAAGACACAGAGATGGTGTGCTTCAAGTGTGGCACCAAAGGTCACCGAGCGAAAGACTGTCGACAGAAGACATGGTGTAGTCGATGCAGAAGCGACACACACAAAGACTCCACATGTAGGCGTAAGGATAAGGACGGTAAGGACAAAAGGGATGGAGCGTGTAAAATCACAGAAGATGATGACGGCGCCGACTTCGCGTTCAAGATGAGGGACGGGGAGCAGCAGCCGGCGAGCGGCATCCAGGAGAAGGGCCTGATGGTGGACACGGGAGCCACATCACATATCATCACCGATGTGACCCAGTTCAAAGATTTCGACAGCGCGTTCAGACCAGAAAAGCACAGCGTCGAGTTGGCAGACGGCACCCGATGCAGCGGGGTCGCTCAGAGAAGGGGAAATGCTGAGGTTTCCCTAATCGACAGCGGAGGACGGCGACACAAGGCGACGCTGAGAGACGCTTTATTCATACCGTCGTACCCCCAGAACATCTTCTCGGTAAAGGCGGCGACTACCAGTGGGGCCACGGTTGTCTTTAAAGAAGAGGAAGACGCACTGATAACCAGAGACGGTACCAGATTTGACATTCATGTTTATGGAAAATTGTACTATCTGCATACTGAGGGTGAGTCTAATGACAAATGTAATGCATGTCATGACATTCAGACATGGCATGAGATATTAGGCCACTGTAATTATGACGATGTTCTTAAGTTGCAGAATGTGGTTGAGGGTATGCAGATCAAGGGCAAAGCAGTTAGGCCCGAACATGAGTGTGAGGGTGTATTCAAGGAAAGTTTGCCCAAACGAGAAATAGAAACCCTGATACCAGAGCAGAGGCTCCCTTACAGATGGTGCACACAGACCTAGCAGGTCCTGTAGCCACACAGTCAGCAGATGGTTACAAATATGCGCTGTCGTTCACTGACGATTACTCGAGCGCAGTGTTCGTATATTTTCTGCAAAAGAAAAGCGACACAGTACAAGCTACGGAAAAGTTCCTAGCAGATATATCCCCTTATGGGAAAGTGATGTGCATGCGATCAGATAACGGAACGGAGTATACATGCAATGATTTACAAACACTGATGAGGAAAAATAAAATCAGACATGAAACGTCAGCTCCGTATTCCCCGCACCAGAACGGGACTGCTGAGAGGGGTTGGCGTACTCTATTTGAGATGGGCAGGTGCATGCTAGTTGAAAGCAAGCTACCAAAACAGCTATGGCACTATGCAATACAAACAGCAGCGGTGGTACGTAACAGATGCTTTAATAGGCGTACAGGGCAGACCCCTTACCAGCTGCTGACAGGCAAGAAGGCTAATGTATCTAACATGCAGAAATTTGGGTCTGTATGCTACATGTACAAACAGGATAAGGGTAAACTGGATTCCAGGTGTGACCAGGGGTGTTTTGTGGGATATGACAAAAACAGCCCGGCGTATTTGGTATATAATCCAGATACTAATAAAGTACACAAACACAGGCTAGTGAAGTTTGTGAGCAGGGCAGCTGTAGAGAAACAGACACAGACAGGAGAGACAGACCCAAATGATGGCTATGGCCATATGAGACAGCCTAGGACTAGCGAGACCACGCAAGAGGTCAATAGGAGAGCGGAGAATGCTCAAGAGCCAAGTGTGCGGAGTAGAAGTACACATAGTGGTGGTCCAGGTGCAGTTATGAGGCCAAATGGCCATAACCAAACACAACAGAGTGTGACAGGTGATGAACCTGAGACTAGGAGGTATCCAACTAGAGAAAGGAAGAAACCTAGTCACTTAGATGACTTCGTAGATGAAGACAGTGATAGTGATGGGGTTCATACCACTGTAGACTATACTGCTACAGAGCGGTATATGGTGTTCCACAGACTTTTGGGGAGGCTATGAGGTCGGCTAACTCAAAAGAGTGGGTAAAAGCCATGGATGAGGAGGTCCACTCATTAAATGAGAACAAAACATTTACCCCAACAACCCTGCCAATAGGCAAGAAAACAGTGGGGGGTAAATGGGTTTACTCCAGCAATGAGAAGATTTTGAGAGAGGTGAAAGAGATGCTCGCAGGAAAGTTTCAAATGAAAGATCTAGGCAGACTCAAACATTTTCTGGGTATCGATTTCAGCCAATCTGATGGATGTGTAACCATGTCACAGGAAAAGTACACTAACAAGATACTACAACGTTTTAATATGGAAAACTGTAGAACCAGAGAAATGCCCTGTGAACCAAAACTAGAATATACTGAGGATGCAGTAAAAATGAATGATGTCAGGATGTACAGGGAGGCTGTAGGAAGCCTTATATATCTAACCACTTGTACCAGACCAGACTTAAGCTTTGTGGTAAGCAGGTTATCACAGTATTTTGCTGAGCCTACAGAAGAGCAGTGGGTTACTGTGAAACATGTTCTAAGATACCTCAACGGTACTTCTGAGAAAGGGTTAAGTTTCAAAAGAAACAACAGTGAGAAGCTAGGTATACAGGCCTACAGTGATGCTGACTGGGCGTCTGATGTCAGCGACAGGCGCAGTACCACAGGATACTGTGTGAGTCTTAGTAAGAACAGCTGTCTAGTTTCATGGAAAACTAGAAAACAGCCCACAGTAGCGCTCTCCACATGCGAGGCGGAATACATGGCACTGGCTTCAACCATACAGGAGTGTCTATACCTAGAACAGTTACTAGAAGGTATAGATAACTACAAGTACACACAAACTGTAGTACATGAGGATAATCAGGGAACGATTGCTCTCGCCAAAAACCCTGTAAACAGACAGAGGAGTAAGCACGTGGACATAAAGTACCACTTTATCAGATCCACTGAGTGAGGGGAGAGTCATTCTGATGTATTGTCCTACAGATGATATGGTTGCTGATATAATGACGAAACCTGCAACTAAATTGAAACTGAAGAGGTTTGGTGCAATTATTTTTGGAGTTTGAAATGTGTAACAAGACACAGGGGTTCACATTCATTCTGTATTTTTTTTCTGATGTTTTTGTTTTGTTTTTCTTGTTTAAGATTATAACAACCTGAGAACAAGTGGGGGTTTTGAGATTTGATGGGATATATGTCCTCACTTGTATGTGCTACTGTACTGTTCCATGTGATGTGCAATGTTGTGCTTGTGCCACAGTGAGGCGCAAGGACAAGGGGTATAGGATGCATGCCTGCCTCCTATAGGCTAATCACAGCTCTTGATTGCCACGTGTGTGTGTGGAACCAGTTCATTCCAGTGGAGACTGTCCCTGTGAGAGTGATGCGTGCAGCCCTTATAATAAAATATGCCAGGCTTGGCTAAATGGATTACATCTCCGTGTTTTTCTCCGAATGCAACGTTAAGCTGCAGAACTAAGCGTAACTTAACAGAACGGTATCGCTTTTTCTTTTTTAAACTGACGGTTCGAGATTACTAGTAGCCCACTATTTCATTGCACAACAGTTGTTGGGTTCGTGTCACAGGCTCTTTAAGGCACACCTTGATATGATCATTATAGTTATTAATGAGACATTAGAGACTAAATGAAAAACAGGTATAAAATACTATATGACAGTAACAAAAAAGTTGTTAAAAATAACAAGAATAGAGTTTAAAAGGGGAGTGATTTGTAAAATATCCAAAAAGAAAAATCTGCTTACAGTTCTGTTTCAAATGGGTGTTGAAAGATGTACCCATAGATCTCTTCATGTTGTTCTCAAAGTGCACCAGATTGATGCTTTTAACTTCAATATTTAAAAAAAAATCTTCCCGGGGGAGCATGCCCCCGGATCCCCCTAGAGAAGGTTAGGTCCCCCCCTCTTAAATCATGTTTACATGGATACTAAGTACATTTGCACACATCTTGTGTCCATATCTTTCTGTCTTGGTGGTCATGCCACACCGTGCACATGCATTCATGCATGCGCGAGTCACGGTAAAATATCTGGATTAAGAGGTTGCGTTTTCTTTGCACAGCATGAAAGAAAGGCCAAATGAATTGTCTGTGATTTTAGTTTTTTTAAGCAGAGGTTGAGTTCAATCATTTGTAGGGACCTCGGAGGATGTTGTAAAAATTGAAAGGAAAAAGGTTCCCCACCCCTGCTGTAAATAATAATAAAAACCCTTGATTTATAACTTAAAATATCTGTCTCCTATTGATCTGAGTATATTATAAATAATAGCCAGTTAATTGAAGCATTATAGCACAGGCCTTTGTCAGATGGTATATTACGCTGTTTCTTTCTGCTTCGAATAGTTCTCTTTTTTTTCACCATACCTGTGTTTGCATCACTGATATTAATATTTGCTTGATTCCAGAGTTGAATTTAGCACAATTGCATACAAACGTCAAGGGATTTTAAGATTCTGAAGTCTTCGTTCTAAATAGAAAATAGCATGGATAATTTACAAAGGCTATAAAAACACAGCAGGAGCCCAAGACAATTATAAAACGTGTCATTATTTCAGTACAGTTCAATTGGTTTTATTTTCATAAACGTTTATCAACCGTTAGTGCCAAAGCAGTAGGCTATAATATATTAATTACTGCTGTAGACTACAACCACTATTTGTTTAGCTAGCATAAACTCAACAAAGCTAGCGTTAGCTGGCTAACTGACGTTATTTTGCCGCTAAACTGCACGATATAAAACGGTGGTCTTCAAAGCGGATTTAATCCTCAATCACAATAATAATATTCAAAGTAATACTGGGCAAGTAATGGGCAAAATGTACCGTTGATTGACGCGCCATGTCAGCGGACTGGTAGGTACACGAACCGTTAGCCCCGCAGTCAAGCCTCGTCGTTCTGATTGCTCCGCCCCTTCGCTCCAACCCCCCTCCCTCCCCCCACATCTACAGGTGAAAATTACTTTTGCGACACATTTATCGCAAGAAGTGTAGCAAAAGTCAAGACCGCAGATTCGTGGATTTATACTGCCACAGAGCAGATTCGTCAAGTTGTAATGACTGATTTGAGAGGTTATAATAACCAAGTTGCAGTTGTAATGGAAAATATATTAAAAAATTATGTATTTTTCTGCAAGTGAACATTTAATCACTAAGTTCATTTTTTTTCTACAAGCTACAAAACTTTTTTTTCTTCTTCTGTGACTTCAAATTTGGTTCACAGTTACGTGGATATTTTATACAAGTGTAAATGTATGCACACAAGCTCAGATTTTTTTTCTGCAAGTGCTCACATCAGCTTTTACACGCTCTCGCATTTTGCACCATATCTACCTTCATAGAAACAGCCCTCCGACTTTAGTAATTTGTACACCCACCCCTAGATGGTGCAACAAAGCACAAAATAAAAGTGCCTCTTGAGGTTTTTCTCAGGAACAATGTATTTCAATAATAATATTAATAATAAGACCATTTATGTGACTGATATTTTGTTATATATAACATTTTAGATGGTGTGTGTTTATATCCCAATTGCATTTATATAGATATTCAGTGGTTATTCTCTTCCTTTGAAACCTAACTAATTAATTATAATTCCCCCTGAAATATAAAAGTAAAACGTATACAGTAGATAGTAAATTAATGATGTAACATACTTACCTATATCAACACTGACCAAAATATACATACAAAACTTTTGACTTAAACTTATCTCAAACTTTCAGTTAAAACAGGTTTGTTCCTAATGTAATTTTAAAATGCCGATGGGAATATTAGTGTTTTCCAATGATGAAATTGCAGAAATCTCTACCACTGATATTTCCCACATTTGACTACTCACACACTTTAAAATTGTAGATTTTAGAAATAGCACTACCAAGAAAAGAGTTAACATATATTAAATCTAGCGTGAACTGTCCCTCAAACTATCCGACGAACATCCCATCTCTGCTCAGTCGGTCCACAGTGACCCCTCTCCTGCTGAACGCCACACCTTGCCATTCTTTGGCCATCCCTGTTACCATAGAAACGCCGCTCCGGCCAGTGCGTGGCAATGCCCTCTGACCCCCGGAGAGGAGACCTTTGGCCTGCAGGTCATCAAACGGGGTTAGGGGGTCAGCTCTTGCTAGAGGACAGTAAGAGCACTTCACTGATTGGCTATCATTTTCCCTTTCCATACCCTCATCTATGTAATTGGCATATTGACCAAGCGGCACATTGTTAGCATCACCTTATCCACTTTGCAAAGCCCCAAATGTAGGGTGGAGGGTGGAGATAGTTATGTACCTGGTGATGTTTTGTAAAATGTAAAAAAAAATGTTGGGTTGTTGCTTCCACCTGTAATACGAGTCATAGAGAGTAAATCACCAGATTTCTGGACTTTTGAGACCCTGTGGACAACTTGGTGAACAGAAAGTAAGCTAAGGAAGGCATGGCCAGATAATCTATACTGCACTTTTCAACACAAGGAAGTGCCTTACAAAAATGAAAAACATTAAGAGCATTAAAGGTCTCCTATTATGCTATTTTTAGGCATATATTATGGGTCTCAGATATATAAAAATATATAAAAAACATGTCTATGATGTGTTTTTCTCAAAATACCAAACAGATCATGTATTTTAGACATCCCTCATATCCCTCTATTTCAGCCCTGTTAGAGAATTGCTGATCTGGTCCTTCGCTTGAAAAAAAGAATTCTACGAGATACTCAGCTAAATGCTGCCGTGATTAAACGCCATCTTGTACCAAACCACATCAAGGATTATTTCTGAAACAGTATGGAGCTCAAATGCTTTTTCTCTTGCAGGTTTACCACAAGGTGAGTTCCTTTTTTTATTTCCCATTTTTACACATGCTCTGAGTGTTAGCGATGCTTGCTAATGTAAAGAAAGACCATATTACGTCCAAAACAGTCGGGCATTGTTTCTAATAACGACGTTTCTGATAGTGCTGTGGGTCCACATTTCCAACATTACGTCATATCGGACGCAAATCTGGATCAGCTCCGTTGTACCCCCGTTTTTTTAGATTTGGGTACAGAGGAAGAGAAAGAGGGTTTTGTTTTCTGACACTTTGTGAGTTCCCTGACTCACCGGGGACACATATTTATGTATAAAAGATAGGTCCCCTTTAAGAAATAGTCCAACGGAATCACATTATAAAAAGGCATTTCAAAACAGTCATTAGAGTTGCAGCAGACCTGGAGATTTCTGGGTTCCAGATATTTGGGGCATAATAACTGAACGCTGCTTCTCCATGTTTAGTAGTTGGGTGGATATTGAAGTAAACCCCTCCGTTCTTTTGGCCTGGCAAGATCCCAGCCCTCCTCTTCTCCTTCTATGCCTCCCAGGCCCATCACTTGTCAATATCTCTACATTAATTTGAAAGACTGCATGGCAGCAGAGATACTGGGGCTGGGGGAGGGGCTCTCTTGAGCAGGTAGAGGAAAGCATGGAGGGGGAGTAGTGGAGACAAGGACATAAGAAGGAGATAGCCGGGCGGGAGGAGGATAGCGAGAGGAAAATGAGGAAATGGAAGCTGGATGAAGGATGAGTAGAGTCGAGCGTGGGTGAGAAAGAGAGGAGGCTGTGTTTTACCCATTAACCATTCTCACACGGCTTCCCTCACATTTCAAAAGCCCTCTCCATGTATCCAAATGAGCCATGAAGTCAGCAGGATCCGAAATGATAATGGTTGTTTGAGAGCTCAGACCAGATGCGAGGAGAATCCATCATTCGGAATCAAATCACCAAAACTTCTGTCAAGAGAAAGCGGAGGACAGCAGCGATTCATTAGAGGAAAAGGGCCTTGTTTTTATTTCCATGGAGACATCAGGCACCGGCACTGATTTCTGACTCCACTTTGGGGGGCTTGAACCTGTAGTTAAAGACTTCCGGTATATGGGAGCTGACAATAAAAATGATGGCTTGTTCAATAACCGTCCATTTCTCTATTACTCTGACATCCGTCCTTTGGGCCCTCTGGTATTATCAAGGACCAAAGTGACCCTTCACCTCTCACCCCACAACTCTGACCCCACCCTGTGTTCACTGGGGAGCGACAAACCTTGTAACATCATGACCTCCTCCCTGGTGACACACGTACAAAGACACCTGCTTAGAAATGAAAGCACACTGTCACGCTTTGGTGTCGACTCATTTCATTAGCTAACTGTGTTGGGGTTTAAATAAATAATATATAAATAAATAATTTCTCCCAGTATTCATTTTTCAGTCTCTAATACCTGCTGCTGTGAGGAGACCAGAGTGACTTAAGGTTAATGGCCATGTTTGTCATCTTCAAAAACACATCTATATATTATCTTGCTGTTTAATTTACGAACAGAGATTATTCACTGACATGTTTGAAGACCTCTAACACTTGCATTTGTCCCTTAACAGCCCACAAAAGTAACCGGTGATCGGCTTTGTTTCTTTTCTGATTTTGTTTGCATTCACACTAGTCACCTGTTTCTAATAGACTTATTGCTGAACATTTAAAAAGGCTTCAGGGAGAGTATTGAGTGAGACTTGCTTCAGCGCATATTTCTGCCTGGAGGAATTCTTTGAAGTAATGGTCTGCTAAGTAACTTCACTGCATTGAGCTCAATAGTTCCTCCACACTACTCACAGGAATGATTTTTCTTTTTGCATGCAGCAATAGTTTACAACAATCATCTGAACCATGCTTATTTTAAAGTGAGGAACGTTTGGAAAATGCACAGGCTTGTATTTGAGTATGTGTGCTGCAGGAAGGCTTTCCAGATTTTCCAGCTCTCCTGCAATCTAATGGGTTATTTGTCATCTGCAGAGTAAAGGATTTTTAAAAGTCAAGTCAGGACCGACTCCCTCCCTATCCTTTCTCTCACCCTCTCACCCTCCCTCTCTTTCCCACTACCCCCCTGACACTAGCAATGGGAGATCGATAGGTTATTGATCAACTCTCTCTATCGCCAACCCACCAGACTAATCACCTTAACACCAGCCCAACTCTCTCTACTCCTTTCTCTCTCCTCTTCGTATTTCCTGTTGCTCTCTGTTCACATCCCTCGCTCTGTTGCTCTGCGTCACACTCAGAGTAAACGCTGCTTTATTCACGCTTTTAAAGCTCAAAGCCAGCCTGATGAGTTTCCTCCTCTGAAGTAAACACACACACCGTTTAAATTCTCCCAATTTGAAATGCTCCTTCTTGTATCTCCATTTCCACTTGCCAATAATCTGCAAACGTGATCTATGTGGTGGTGCATTAGATAAAACAAGAACATTTCACATTGTGGCATGTGATCTTCATCCATCTCTCATTTCTCTGTCCTCCTCTCCTTCGCTCCCTGTCTCCATCTCTCTCCGTCTATCTTTGTTTGAGTGCTAAATCGATGTGTATGAAACCAGCATATTTCTCTGCCTCCTGCTATAGGCGGCCTTAGGTAAACAGAAATGGAGAGGCTTGTTATACTGTGAATTACTTTTATACTTTTTTTTTGGTTTTTAGGGTTCTTTTTGTGACAATTTAAGCATTTAAAGCTTGGTTGGCAAACATTGAAGCTTGCAGTAAAGATATCTCATATTTTCACGGAGAAGTTAGAAGGCAGAGCCGATGGCAGGCTGTTTTATAGATTTGTCTGGATTTGCTATTTGCACTATCAACTCAAACCTTTCCGGGCATAAATCGGATTCACTTTGGTTCTCACTACTTTTATTTTACCGCTAAATAACTAATTTGTCTCGTAGGGCATTACAATCTGTACAACGATAATGAGAAGATTTACACCGACAGGAATAACCCTTTTCTGTCTGTTCTAAGCAGAACATATTTTAAAGTTCTCAAATTTAAATCTGGAATTTTCCCAGGTAAAATCAACAAATTATCAACATGTTAGCACGGAGAGTCTGTACAGCCAACTCCAGAGGTCATACATGTTTTTGTTGGTCTTTGTTTTTTTTCTTCGATCAGGCAGGCAAATGATGTCCAATGCATCCCTTTTGGGTATACGATCTTTTAGTGGTGGAGCTGACTAAAAATCTTTTGCTTTGCCTCTGTACGGTGTAGATAAGAGTCTCCCCCTTATATTAGCCTCAAACTGCACTGAGTGATGCGATGACAAGCAGATAATCCCTGGAGAAGCCAGCTGACCTTTGACCTTTGGATATAAAATGGTTGTAGATGATGTTTCTCTCAATATCAAGCAGTTAAAATGATAAGTGTGGGAAAATGTTGTGGAATTTGTTATCCGATCCATTTAGATCATATAAGCTAATCGACTCTCCGAGAATAAATTTCTGAAGCTACAAACAAATAATTATCAATGTTGTTTACCATCTTTTAGATAGAAATCTTTGGCCAAAGCAGTAGCACTTACAGTCATTTGGTTTATTAAAAGCTAATTTAGGGTTCTTGCAGAGTTTAATTTGTATCTTCATGGTTACTTTTTGTAAGTTGCTTTGGATAAAAGCGCCAGCTAAAATGTAATGTACGTTAGAATCATAATTCCAACTGCAGAAACAGTATGGCTGTATAAACACACACACACACACACACACACACACACACACACACACACACACACACACACACACACACACACACACACACACACAAACACACGCACGCACGCACACACGCACGCACGCACGCACGCACGCACACACACACACACACACACACACACACCTCGCAGGACAATTGATTGACTATTCCATCTCAATACATCTCTCCTTCTGTTACTTAGCAACCGGTGCCTGAGAGGATATGGATGCTGCAGAAGTTGTACTCCTGTGCATTTTTGGTTGATAAAGAGATATGATTCATGAACATGTCAAAATCACTGTGTGTTAAAAATGCTGGTATAAATATGGTCTGTAGATCTTAGTTCCTCAAAGTGATTCTTGGGAAATACTCCCAAGCTGTAATAGAGTTGCAATCAATGACAAGAATATTCTCATTTGGTATTTAAGTGCCAATTGAGCGAGGGGTTTAAGTTTATGAATTGTTTTAATCTATCAAATGTTTGCAGTGGTTGACGCCACAATAACATGTAAGATCAAACTGCTTTTGTATTGGTAAAAAACCTGTAACTTAATAATTATTCAATAAGTAGTTATTATAATAGCACACATTTTGTATGTGCATCTTGATTCCTTTATAATGCAGACACTTTTGACACTGCTTATTTCGTTTATGAAATTGTTGATTTTCCTTTTATCTCTGACCTATTGAATTAATAATGCTGACTTGTAATTTCTTATCCTGAAAAAAAGACAATAGATCGAGTAGTTTCTCACTTTGTAGGCACACACTACTTTTCCTCACAAAATGATTTAACTCCTACTGAGGGTTTCAGGGTCTCTCACTCCTGGATGGGGGAAATACTCAGAATACAGAAATATAAATGTCTACCACAACAGTCCAATTCTGCTTCATAAAACTGTTATTTTATTATTTACAAAACACTTTGAAGAAAAAACACGAATAATTTATTGTATTTTTTAAATGATGCACTCATTGCTTTGCAAGCCTACGGTGAGTACCTCTTATTGAAACACGTCCCACATGCTGTTATGCTTTTAAACTTCAGATTATTACCCATATACATGAAAATAATCTCACATTGCCTGCAAGAAATGTATGCAATATTTAAGATATCTTTTTTAACTTAAATTAAATCACTCTGATTTTCCACAACAGATGATTCAGATATACAGAGAAAAATACCAAATATTGTTGACATGGCCAAAGGTATAGATATTTGAATACATAATTTTTACTAACTATTTTTCAGATTTACTATTCAAAGCTCTTTCATCAGTGTGCAGATTGTGTCTATGGAAGGTCCAGGACTTTCTTCTTTCCAGCCTATGTTTATATAGGTTACTTTTTTGGATCAATATCCCCTTGTAGATGTATCTTTGTCACCTTACAGCAAATTCGATATGTTTTGTTAGTCTTTTGCAAAACATGTAATCAATGCCATTATGTTATGTGAGCAGAAGAGGAGTCGTTTTGTAATTTACTGTATTTGCACATAAATAAACTGCAATGTGCTACGATGCATTCAGTGCCGAACAGCATATTTTGACGACCAAGAATTGGGTTTTTTAAAATGTTTTTTCCAAAGCTAATTTGTCTCTATAAAATAAACACGTGCGGTCAGGGTAAAAAAAACTATAATTACGTTAGAAATCCCTAACTTGGTGAAAAGTGAATTATAGGGAAGATGCACACAAAACATTTCTTTGTTACCCAACCAATATGTTGACCTTTTTAAACCAAAGTAAATTAATAAATTAGGATTTTAACTCTTATATTGAATTATGTAATGCTCCTCAAAAGTCAAATCTTACTTTTCAGATTTACGCATGAGCTATTCTCATCCTGAGAAAACAATGATAGGCCTATAGCTACGATGGAAGATGTTCAGCTCGGTGCTAAACCAAAATAACACACTCATATTGATGTTACAAATACAGGTGACAAATAAAAAAGTGTTTTGATGAACAAATAAGAGAAATATTTAGTTTTCTTTGTCCTCATCGAAATAACCTCTCGCCTGCACGAAGGTAAATTACAGGCCCACACGGACGTCATTATTAACCGTATTGAAAGGAGGAGGAAGCACACGTTTTGCTCAATAAGATAATAAAACAACACAGCTGACATTTATTTTTTGCCAACATATTCCTGATACCAGTCATTCATGTGCTACAGGTCAACGCCTCATCGCTGAAAGGATCTCACACAAATGCCTAGCTGTGTTTAGGAAACAACGCCGAGCGAGATGGAAGTGATCGATGATCAATTTATCGAATGAGGCGATCCATTTCTGAACTTTAGGGGAAACAGCTTAACCACACGGAGCTTTATGATATCCAGCAATAACAGTTAATGTGGGTGGACGTTTCCGGATTCATTGAAACACTTTTCTTGTTGGAATTATTTGTGAACCCGTACTCTTCTAGGCCATATTTCCCGAAGATATGGCAATAAAAATTAGAAAAGGTGAATTTAGAAGCTTCGGCTAAAAAAAATAATTTAACGTTTATTTTTGGTTACAGGAAAAGAGGCCTGAACACGTTTGCTCACCAAAGTGTGTGTGCGTCCGAGTGCGTGAGTGCGTTTACGCTGTTATTTAATTCTTAAAAATATATGAGCCTTAATCCTTAACCTTTCTAAAATATATATTTGAAATGTAGACCAATGTTTATTTTTTTAAGAAACACATTTTAGAATGTAGTTAACCAAGCCAAAATTATTTTAATAAACTTGTTCAAGCAATACATTAATTCTTAAACATTGGCTATAAGTTGTAAAACAACTACAATAAATGCTTTATTTAACATTATTTTGTAAGCTCACATACCTGAACACTAACATTTTCTTTCTGTGAATATATGCAATATGGAAAAAATATATACATGTATAAAGGAATTTCTTATTTTTTTTTATTATTAGGAACAATAAAACATGAAATGCTTAAAAAGAAGCAAACACACACACACACACACACACACACACACACACACACACACACACACACACACACACACACACACACACAGACACACGCACACACACACACACACACACACACACACACACACACACACACACACACACACACACACACACACACACACACGAACGAGGGTTCATTCATTTATTTTAGTGAGCAGAGAGACCTAACATGCACACTGAAGATCCGACTGTCTGCAAAATAAATACAATTAATTGTGTATTAGACAATACACCATGGCATTAAAAAATATATATAACCTCAGATTCTATTATTATTAAATAGCATTGTTAAAAAGTTATTTAGGCCTACATTTTGGTTACATTCCACTACCATATTTTAAAGAAGCATATTGATTTAACATAAAATCACAAGTGACCCATCTGCCTCTCAAGTCAAGGGGATATTGGCTTTTTATTTGCTTCTTTATTAAGGCCAATGTTAAAGTAGCCCCTTTATTGTTATAAATCATATATTCTAAACCTGAGCTTTTTTTTCTTATTAAGCTAAAGTTCAGTTTCCTTTGGGTTCTGGCTATTTTTAATGTGTCAAAGGACAAATATGATTACCATGATATTATTTATTATGGAGGTTATTGTTGTAAGGAGACGACGTCTGAAGTTGGTCTCTGGACTTGGTGAACTTTGCACAAACCAAAGGGCTATCCTGTCATTGGTCTGCAGAGCTGGGATCCTAACTCACTTTGTGACCTCCATCACCCCCCACCCTCCCCCACCGGCCTGCGCCACGTCATTAATCTCTGTCAATCAATACTTCGATCAGGTTTATCACTAAGCGCATAAATGCAAAACCATACAGTCCGTGGGAAAACAAAGTTTATCTGTAAAGAACTCCTGTGTCCGGAAACTGATACTGACTGTATTTTATACAATTATGTGACATCTTGCCATCGTCTTTCTGCATGTCACTTTGTACAATTGATATAATCCACTGTAAAAATGTTTCTGTACCCTATACTTCTAAATATTTATGTTGCCTAGTGAAACTGTATATTGCAGGGTATTCAATATTTATTCAGTATTCTTCTTTATATTGTGTATTATTTAGATACTTTAGTGATGAATTGTCTAGTGTCATTAATTTGTTGTTAACCTTTTTTTTTTTTTACAACATTTGTATTTTATTCTATATTTTATATGTTTAACTCACTTGTTATGTTAGACAACAATGCTGCTGGGACAAAAATAATTTCCCAATTTAGATTTAAAATCTATCAGTGTGTGAACAGGAAGGCTATGTGCGTGCACACGCCCACACACAGATGCACTATTTATAATACTTAAACTTCTACATATTTAATTATAGCGCTATCATGTGAACGTGTGGATAACCAGTGTGAGGCATTCTGATTTCACTGGATGCTTTTTAATCCCAGTTAGTTTTATCCCAGAATACTATAAGGAAACTCCTACCCGCCCCATATTTTAAATCTACAGAGGCGCGCTCCCTGACGCGCGGCTCAGCCTCTCATAGTGGCCGCGCTGTTGGACCAGAGATGAGATACAACCCGAAAGAGCCCCACATGAAGGCATAGAGCACCACGGAGAGACTCGGTTCTGCAGCTTCTTCTGAACACCAGAATTTATCTGCACCGCGCTGGATTGATCGTACAGTCTTCATCGATGGATTGGCGTCCAAACGGTTTACTCAGTTTATCGCTCCAGGAGGGCTAAGGGCTAAGAGAGAGCGTCAGAGGCAGGAGCGAGAGACAGGGGGAGAGGGTGGGGAGGGTGGGACATATCCTTTCAGATATGGAGCTCACCATGGAGAACCTCCACAGCCTCTCATCGCACTCCCAGGCGGGAGACCTCATGAGCTCACCGCACGCTCGGCCGTCGCCGTCCCCGAGCTCCAATCCCCGGAACCTGGTCGCCCACGGTCCCGGCTCGCGGTCAGCCATGGTGTCCGGCATGGCCTCGCTCCTGGAGGGCTCCGGCGGGGACTACCGGACAGACCCATCATCGCTGTCCGGACACCTGCACCCGTCCATCAGCATGTGCGAGACCGGGATGAGCTTCAGTAACACGTACACCACCCTCACCCCCCTGCAGCATCTACCTTCCATATCCACCGTCTCGGATAAGTTTCACCCCACGCACTCGCACCACCACGCTGCCGCCCATCAGCGACTCTCTGCCGGGAACGTAAGCGGAAGTTTCACGCTGATGCGGGACGACCACCGGGGGCTCGCATCCATGGGAAATCTTTACAGCCACTACCCCAAAGAGATGTCCGTGTCCGGCATGGGTCACGGCTCGCTCTCCCCTCTGTCCAGCGGGCTGGGCTCTTTGCACAACTCCCAGCAGCCTCTGTCAGCCTACGGGCCGAGCGCGCACCTCTCCAATGAAACAAAGATGCTCTCTCCGGTGTCCGGGTTTGAGTCCCACGCGTCCATGCTGTCTCGGAGTGACCAGGAGCACCTGGCGAGGAGTTTAGGGGGCCACGGCCACGGTATGATTTCCAACCTCAACGGCATGCACCACCACCCACACAGTCACCTGCACTCCCAGGCGAATGGCGCGGTGATGCTTGGGGACCGGGAGATGCACGGCCATGGAGCCGGGCAGGGAGTATCAGGATCCGGCATGCAGGGGGAGGAAATTAACACGAAGGAAGTGGCTCAGCGGATAACGGCTGAGTTAAAGCGATACTCCATCCCGCAGGCCATATTCGCGCAGAGGATCTTGAGCCGGTCGCAGGGAACCCTCTCAGACCTGCTGAGGAACCCCAAACCCTGGGGCAAGCTCAAGTCAGGCCGGGAGACCTTCAGGAGGATGTGGAAGTGGCTGCAGGAGCCCGAGTTTCAAAGGATGTCTGCTCTCCGGCTGGCCGGTAAGACACTCTGCTTTCAGTATTATTATTTCACATGAAAACATATTATTCTGAAGAAACAGCCCAGTCACCTTCCACCTCAATTTAACAAACTATTAACATACACACTGAACGAACTTGCACTGGCCTAAAACATTCAGCACTATGGACAGTTCACCCGGCTAAAACAAAGCGCGCAGAGTCACAGCGGTTTAAGATAAACACTGTCTTTACGCTAAAATCATAAGCAAATATAGCCTATAGTTTTCTTATTATATAGAAATCACAGCTCTTTAAAACAGTTTTAAATGAGTGTTTTGGGCGTGGGTATTTCGTTTAAGCAGGCTGTTGTAGACCACATTTGCAGGTCTATATTTTTGATTGGCACACAGCAAATCGCCATTGATTCACAATAAACCTCGAAATAGTTGCCCTCCCCCGACGCATTTCCCCCTCTCTCTCTCTGCCCGTCTATAAACACACAGCAGTGGTGGTGCTGGGGTTACTGGGACAACTAGTTGCGCGGGAGAAGCGGGGTGACCCCAGGCTGCCTGATCAATACGCCAGTTCCCACTCTCCCTTTTAAATGTGGCATAAGGATCACTACTCGTATCAGAGCTGAAAGTCGCAATAACCACACGGTCTCTCCGGCTTTAGCACGCTGTAGTAAAAGCTCTAAATGTAGATCATAGACAGGTATGATGGCTGGTGTGAGACAAGCAGAGGAGTCAGATGAGAAGGAACTTCAACATGATTTCAATGGATATAAAAAGAAAAATGTAAAACAGTCATTATACTTTGCCCTTACCAGAACACGTACAGACGTAAAAAATCTTACATTAGAAATGTATCTCCAACACTGCCTACATGTGACCCCAAGATATATTTCAAAACAACCATATATTCAAAATGATCTGATGAAATATTGATTGCAGCTGAGATGTGGATTGCTAACAGCAGGGACCAGTAGGCCTAAAGATAAGAACCTATGGAGCATCTGGAGTTTTTAGGACAGAAAAAACAGGCAAAACATTAATAGTAATTCTGCCACATTTTGCGTTTGTATGGCACCGGATGTGACTATGATTATCAGAATCAATACATTAGAGATAATCGAGCACCTATAAAAAGTATACACCGTCTTGTCGTTGTTAATGTTGAATAGTTTTAAAATGTTGAATTAGATGAGTTGTTTTTTTTTTTTACACTGATGAACCAAAAACCCCACTGGGTATTTTCTGATAACAGAAGATGATTGATAGATAGATAGATAGATAGATAGATAGATAGATGGATAGATAGATAGATAGATAGATAGATAGATAGATAGATAGATAGATAGATAGATAGATAGATAGATAGATAGATAGATAGATAGATAGATAGATAGATACGTAGATAGATAGATGGATGGATGGATGAATACACACTGTAGATGGATAGATAGATAGAAAGATGGGTAGATAAATAGCTGAGGATTAGTGGCTGAGGCTGTGAGTGTCATTAATAGTGTAGTTCTGTCCTTTCAGTGTTTGCCTGGCTTTGCACATAGGAGATCAATAAGGCCGTTTCCCCTTCCCAACCCCCTTCTCTCCCACTCCCTGGTGCTCTCCCTCTCTGTTTTTCTTTCTCTGTCTCTCCCTCTCTGCAGCTTATGACAATAATATTGCTTACCTTCCCCTGGTTAACTTGGCAACAGGCAGGCAGGTTGTTTGGCTTCAGCAGATCTGCGCCACAGAACAAAACAAAAAATAATGACTGGACTGGAGGATGAACGAGAGCTGTTTCATAAAGTCAAACAATGCACACAGCCATGTTCCACTCTCCCTGCCCGCCCATCTTTTCATGCCCATCAAACTTGCCTGTGGCATGAAAGATGTATAGCAGTCTGCTGTTTCTCATATTTTCTGAAGAGTTTGAATGGAATAATTTGGGATGTACAAAACTTCATTCGGCCCAGGTTAAGTGCAAAAGCGAGAAAAGCAAAACTGACATATGGAAAAAGAGCCTGGAGATGCCATTGATTGAGAGAGGGCAGGCAGGTTTTGGCTTTGTGTGAACAGCCAGGGTAGTGAAAGGATCAATACCGACCTTAATAATTGATAAGTATAAGGGAGACGGAAGGGAGAGGGGAAGAAAGAGAGAGGCAGAGAGCGGTGGTGTAAGCGCTTGAAACAGCATCTTCTAGGTAAGCAAAGTCAAATCTGTGGTTAACAGCTAAGGACCACACACCTAAACACCACGGCAGGGAGTGTGTTAGTGGTTTTCAAGAACACTGTTTACATCCCAAAACATCCTGTGTGGAATATCAACAGCTCAGATCTGGCACCAAGGATGGTGTGGACTCCTAGTGCTAAAAAATCACATATTTATGAGGCTGGAAAAGGAAGTCTCTCTGAGCATTTATAACAAAAGAACTGCAATATTTGCAGTGAAATCAGGAAGGCTGGTGTTTGACCACAAACATAAAAGATCAGAGCTTAAGAGCCTCTTACAGTAGACAAAGAGCAACAGAGCGTCCAGTTGCCTATCGAGTCGTAGTAATGAGTGCTTTCTGCTCATGTCAGCGAATCCTCAAAGCAATCCAAGGTTGTGATGTCATTATGATTTTAAAGGTTGCAATGCTTTATGGGGTTTGTAATGCGCCTTTATGGAGGCATGCAAGCACATTTCACCCGGCGTGTGCGTCTGTGAGCGTGTGTTTCTGTGTGAGTGCTTCCACATATGTGTGTGTGACTGGGTTATAGAGTGTGTCTGCACTATACATTGTTCAGGCTTATCTGACTCACTCTGAATCGGTATTGATTTCCTCTCCTCTGCTCTCTTCGGCTCTCTCTCTCCCTCCCTGCCTTCCTCCCCCTTCTCTCTCTTCTGGCTCTGTACCAGCATCAGCAAAGCAGATCCTTTGACTTTCACCCTTATTTCATTTCTGCTCTCTGGTCATCTCTCTCTGTCAGAGACAGGACTCATTTTGGAACACTGAAGTGAGTGAAATATTTTGACACTCAGTATGAATGATAATGAATGTGTCCAGACTTAGGAAGACTCTGCAATATTATTAACACAGTCACAAAAACTTTATACAACACCAATCCAAAGCCACATTTTTTGAATTACCTGATGAACTGATGAGATTAGATGTTTGTGGTTATTATGACCTATCCTCCCATTATTTCGACCCCATCAAACTAGAAAAGAAGAATAGAATATAATGTTTGTTGTCATTATTCAAAGTATAACACATTTCTTTGGCATGTTGCAGATCAGCACAAACTTTGATAGAGGTCGTCTATAATGAGACTAGGTGACACAAATATATAAAAACAACCCTCCACCTTTTTTTGAGTAGCTCTTGCATTATTTTCTTCTGATACATTTTAACACACATATGTCAACAGGGAGAGAATACTGTTTTTTGGATCACGCAACTCTGTGTGTGTGTGTGTGTGTGTGTGTGTGTGTGTGTGTGTGTGTGTGTGTGTGTGTGTGTGTGTGTGTGTGTGTGTGTGTGTGTGTGTGTGTGTGTGTGTGTTTGAGAAAGAAAGAGGGAGAGAGAGTGAGAGGGAAAGTGTGTGGATGAGTGTTTATAATGAGGGTTAAATCCGAGCAGAGAATTATTTTAGCAAAACTTAATCAGTTACTTAAATTCCCATTTAGCTAATTGTTGTTGTATTAATTGTTTTGATTTGCCCGGCAGGACAGGCTTTCTTATATTAAGTGAGTTCTCAATACATTTCCAGCTAACTGATAACCTGTATCTCAAAAAGTGTTAGCTTTATACTCTACAATATTACACTATTAATCATAATTTAAATCAATATATCGATATAGCAGGCCCCACACATTTTAATATTTTAGAGCAAAGCACTCCTTCTTGTCAAATAAAAAAATGAACTGTTGAAACGCTTGCGATAATAAAAGGGAAAATAAACTACATCCGGGCAATTCAAAGCGTGTTTGAGGCTTCAATCAAACACATTCTCCCCTCAAAAAACAATTGAGTTTGAATCGGTCAAACTGTTATTTGCCTTCTTTTTATGTATTTTTTTGGAAATATCATACGTTTCTAAGATAATAATAATAATAATAATAAAGGTGTCTACGTTTTTCGGAATGCTGAAGATATTTATTTTCTCTTCCTTCTCGGGAGTTCATTTTTAGTTTCGTGGCACCGAGAACTCGTTTTGTATTAAGCAGCAAATGTTTAAAGCTGTACTCTCTTTATTCAATTGGCCCATTTATTCTGAGCTGTTTTGGAGTAAATAAAGTGACCGTTTAGTTGTAGGGGAAGAGGAGAGGCATTAAACACGGTTTATAGACTAAAAGCCGATAGCTGGGCTTTAAAGCTGCCGATCACTCGTCTCAACAGGACAACACAGGCTTTACATTGACAAATAAACGAAAGCTTTCAAATAATCCAATCCTAATCAATTGGTAGTCTTTTTTTTAAAGACGGTTTGGTTTTGTTTCACCGCTGCTCTGTGTTAATGCGGGTGGGGTTAATGGCGTTTTCCTTTTCCCAGCAATGAATAGGCCTATAATATGATCAATAGAATCAATAAGCGTACATCTGAGAGGTGTGACAGAGAGTGATTGACGCCAAACTGTTTCTCGCTTGCAGTAGTCCGTCCAGGGCGGGAGAGGGCCCGTCTCTCCGGACACAAAGCCCGGTCTCATCCGTCCGTCCAGGCGCCGAGTAGCAGCAGCACGGTGCGGTTAGTTCACCGTCTGCCCTCTCATGCCCCATGTACACACATACAAACACACACACACACACACACACACACACACACACACACACACACACACACACACACACACACACACACACACACACACACACACACACACACACACACACACACACACACACACACACACACACACACACACACACACACACACACACACACACACACACACACACACACACACACACACACACACACACACAGACACACTGTTAATCTTAGTCACAAACATGCATTTTTCATCTCATCACAGCACAGGATTTGGATAAATAGATGGATATATGGCCTTTTAAATATGACTCACATTCACTTATTGGCTTGCAACAACAAAGCTGTCATCTGAGAATATCATGTCACTCCTGCATATTTAACATTTCAGGCAGAGTGTCTTTAGTCCAAATGCTATTGTTAGCCTGGATGCATGATCACTTCTCTTGGCTGTTTGAGCGTCACTGTGCAGAATGATGCATGCACAGCGTTTAACACAGGTTTGTCTGTGTTCACCGGAGCCAATTGCGGTCAAAATGCAATTTATTCCATTGTGGTGTTGACTTTTAAAGCCTCCTGTCCACCTAAAGTTAAATAGATTTTCAGTGATGTATGGGAGAAAGCTTGTGTCTTTTGCCGATTCAAATACTGTGTGTGAAGGAGAACTATGACATTTCCAGAGTTTTAAATGGGAAGTGGTATTTATTTGATGGAAAACACATCTGCCTCTGTATTTTTGCATTTCTTATCAAGAAGGGAAAGTTTAAAGAAATTGGCTGAATATCACAGATTGTGGTCCAATACAGTCGTTTTTGTCCGCCAGCTCCCTCTTAGTACTGTAGCTTCATGGCTGTCACATCCTGCAATATAACAAACACAAGTCAACCATCATCCAAACTGCTCTTCCCATCTTCATGTATAAGTGCAGTCTTATGGCAAACAGCAACCACTTAAGTGAAAGCAGCTCTTACTGTAAAGGAGGCACGAGGACAGCTTAACATGCTGCACATCCAGCATTTTGATATTGAGATCAGGAAGAGTTTGGCATTAAGCAAATGACCTTATAGCATCATTGACACCAGGACAAATGAAATAGACGACACAAGCAAGTGCTACTTGAGACTGCTGAGCCTTGTCTCTTCAGAAAAGCCCATTTGGTAAAGAGGCAACTGAAGATAGCCTAACACTGAGGTTCTGGTCTCAAGAGAGGCTGTTTTAATGAGCAGCTCCCTCTCTACTTTCCCTGTGGTCCTATTCATTGCTTGGGAAAGGATGTTCAGGGGTCTCATTTGAGATGGATCTATTGATTATCTGAAATATGCATTGATGAGCAGGCCTGGTGCTAACTCCTCGGCTCCACTTGTTTGCTCTGCAGGCCTCGGAGCTGCAGAGAGGAGCTGATGGAGGAGAACCAGAGTGGTGTTGACATTGTAAAATGGGCGGTAGAAGAAGTTGTTCGAAAACAGGCATTACATATTAAATTATCACTATATTAGCACTAGCATTCAGTCATTACATTAGGGAGTATTGAGTTTGGTTTGAGACAGCACTTAGAGAGCCGCGAGGAGATTCTGGCATGGCTGGGCCTGAACCAATTGAATAAACGTTCCGTGAAATGGTTCTGAAGTGAGGATCAATCAATATGGGGGCTATCAATCTGAGGGCAAATTAAAACAATTGAGAAAAAACAACAAGAGGGAAACAGTTGAAGAAGTCCAGGAGGGTTCTGTGGTGCAGGGACAAACATATAACCTCCTCTGCTCAGGGAAATATCTTAATTATGCTTTGCTTGCAGTAAAAGCAAGAACAATGGCAATTCAAACACATGCACGCTCACACACAGCCATGCATACACATGTGCACATTCATATTGATCTCCCCCCCACCCCACAGTCAAATCAGTTTACTGCTGTTGTCTAAACCTGCTGTAAAGTCATCAATCATTTGCATACTACACCTCCACACTGCAGCCCGCTCTCCCTCCTTTCATCCCCCTCACCCTCTCTTCTTTTCTCCCCATCCTCTCCTATTTGCACAAAACTAGAAGGGATCATCCTCATTTTTGTTTATTTGCTTCACTTACACCATGCACACCACATCTCATGCACGCCTGACACTATGTATAAAATAATAATAATGAGGTATTATGATGGGAGACATTCCTTTGTCCTCAGCTCTCACACTGGATGACTGCCACCCTTTTTCTGCCACATCTCCTTTGTTCTTCCACAGATAAACAATTTATTCTCCATCTGTCTGTCACTAAGCGCGCTCCCGGGTATACTCCCCAATGCGAGGCAGTGCACGCACCACACACACGCACACACACACCTCGGTCTCGCGGATCGATGGGGATCGATCGGGTGGGGAAGGGAGCCCTGATTACTGGACCACGTGTTCAGGAGAAAACCGCGGAAAATCGATCATTGCAGCTTTTTAGGGCAGCAGAACAGAACAGACTCCCTTCAGTCTCCACAGCTACAGCAGGCACGGAGCACCGCTTCTTTGTCAGCATTTCACATCCCGCTCCTCCAGTTTCAACATCACACACAATGAAAACTATTTGTCCTCCATAATCTTTTTTCTTTTTATTAACCCTCCTTTCGTGTTCGTTTCTTCCCTCCTTATTGGTGTTCCAGTTCAGAATGTCTAACATTAACAAAAAAAAACATGAATCATCACCACATTTTGTTTATCACCATTTTAAACAGTAAACAATGTCTACATGAATAGTGGAAAATAAAATGAATAGACATTAAGATTTGACGATTTGTGGGTGTGTAGCTATTTGATGGATGAACATAATCCCATTAATTTCCTATGGTGGTCAATGTTGAACCAGGAACACAATAGATTTTACAAAGTTGTCTTAACAATTCTCAAAATGTAATTAAAGTGGTGACTAGCAGTTTGACATGTTCAAATTGAAAACACAATATTTATGATTGATGAAAGTACATCGGTCAGATTTGACAGGTGGGTTATCCGAACTGTACAATTAGACAGGAGAATAAAGTAATGATCATGTTCCCATAGAAGACTAACTCGTCATCAACCAACATGAAGCAAATTAACTTTAAAGGTCAATCCTAGTGTTTTTGTATGCATGTTTTAGCCCATTATCAACGAACTCACTTCTCAGCCCACTTTGCATTACTGATGACCGTTTTCAAAGCTTCTGTGAGTTTTTAGATTGATTTCCTATCCTCCCGGCGGCCACTGGTTTCACGTCATTTCACTGCACTTTGATAATCAACTTGTAGTGATTTGAAACTTGCTTGAAACAGGGAATCCATCCCGATAAACAATTATTCGCATTGATGTTTTTTTGTTGTTATTGTCACGTTTTAGCTATACTGCAGATGTAAGCAGGGGTCGTTAAACCATTGGTCCTTCTTATGTTTATTTACGCATAAAGAAAAAGATGTATCATTATCATTTGCAAGGGACTTTAAAATACATTTGCCTGAAAACCCTGCAATGGCTGGAAAAGTGCTATTGTAATTATACACAATTTTTAGATAATTATCTTATTCTAAACACATTATAGAGACAAGGTTTAGCAAAGTAATGTTTCCGAAATATATTAAAGAATAGTTGGACATGAGTGTCGATAGCTTTTGGAAAGAAGTCTAGGATTTGTATCAACAATCTCTGTTTATAGCCTAAATAAGATGATCGACGTTTGTATCTTAACTTTTGAACACACCAACAGGAAGAGTTTCAGAAAGAAGAAATTATAATTACATTTGACTAAAACACAAGGATACTGTGAGCTTTCAAGCAAGTTCCAGATCTTCTCAAGTTGATTGTCATAAAAGTATGAAATAAATGGAAAACAAAGGAAGCATAGAAGGTTAGAAATCGATGTGAAAACGTTTAGAGTACTTTGGAAAATAAGACAAATATAATATATACACAATTTTTAAGGCTGGAACTTACATAAGTCAGGGTAATGGCCATTAAAAGATCCCAAGGGGAGATCTGGTACTCGCAGCAGATGTCTCCTTTTTTACTTGGAGAATCTGAAAGTCTGAGAGAATTTTTTATTTAGTTTTACTGACCACGCCACGGACTACTCACTTTCTCATCCGTATACTTTCTGACTTTGTATCATCCCGCATGTCATTTAGGGAGGGGGCAATGTTATTAACTCAAAATGTGATACTGTCTACCTGTAGGCCGACCATATTCACGAGTACATTTTGGAGACAACACATTCAAATATCACATTACAACACACAGGCCCCACTGAAACATGCATGCACAAAACAATTGCATTTGACCATTTATAACCCTTTTTCACCATCTACTTTTTCCATATGCCATTTTATTTTTTTGTCTTAAACCATTTGGCATTTCCCTTTATGTCCTCACTTCTTGTCTCATGAATCCCAATCTTGTTGCACATTTTTGAAATATGTTGCATTCAAATCTGAACTTTGTATAACATTAAAGGACCATAGACTCTTTTTAATACTAAAAGTCTTTCATGTGTTCTCTCCACCCCTTCCTCTCTCCAGCATGTAAACGTAAGGAGGAGGACCGAGGACGAGAGCGCAACCAGGTGCCAAAGAAGCAGCGACTGGTCTTCACAGACCTGCAGCGTCGCACCTTGGTAGCCATCTTCAGAGAGAACCGCCGCCCCTCCAAAGAGATGCAGATCACCATCTCACAGCAGCTCGGCCTGGAGCTCACCACCGTCTCCAACTTCTTCATGAATGCCCGCCGCCGCTCCACGGACCGCTGGGACTCGGAGGAGCTCGGTCACGGGGTGCGCGGCCACGTTCACACTCCTCACGGAAACAACAACAACTCCTCACCGATCCAACCCGGCACCTCCTCTGCGGGGACTTTCTCCAAGGCCTGACGGTGGCGGGACGTGTGGTTGGACAGATGCATGGAGGATGGAGGGGGGGATGTTTTTAAGCACTGTAATCCTGCAGAGCTACAGGGTGTGTAGCTTCAGACCACTCATCTGATTCATCTGCTCACAGTGCTGATGACTTGTGCCGATGAATCAGAACCTTTCTAAGTGTTTTCTTTTTAATCAGAATGTTACTCTGAGGGGTTAACATGCATTTTTTTTTATTGTGGCTCTACAAACCAAAGATCCACTAGCTTTAAAAGAGTCAACCACATGTGGCTCTCCGTAAACTCTCCACTTCAACACCAAAGATAATCCATACACTAAAACCACCGTGTAGCCTAGCTAAAGCCTGATTTAGAAAACTCTGCTGATTGTCAAGATGTAAACATACCAAATAATCACTCATGACAGATAGCTTTAAGAGAGGGAAAATTGAGCAGACACACGTTGATCTTTACAAATCAGGCAGAAATCAGACAGAGGTGTCTGCTGGGCAGTGATGAACCACTCCTCATTTCAGTAGCAGACACTGAGGCTGATTGAGAGGTGCATTTGTGTGTCAAGTGTCTGTGAAATGCTCTCGACAGGTCCTTTGACCCGCTAACCACACACCACCTCTGCATCCCTGCAGGCGTGCGTGTGCATGTGCGTAATGTTCACATGCTGTGTCGCTGCTGGGGTCTAATTCCTCTGCAGTGATTCAACCTGCTGCACCTCAGTGTAACAGTGCCCCCTGCTGTCCATTCAACCCACATCTGAACATCCAGCAACAGAGTAGCATGCAGCGTAGATTTCTCTTAGGATAAAGACAAGCAGAAGTGTAGCCCTGCAATCACCCAACAAACTGAGACAAAATGATTACCCACAAACCCTTTGATACACGTTTGAATGTTTGTTTCTTAAGACTCGTAAGGCGACTTGCTGTGTGGCCATGTGAGAGGTTATTTTCAGGTTACAAAAGGAGAACAATCAAACAGGGATGATACTCCCAGCGTTTAACAACAATTATTATGCCCAAAGGTAGGGAGTGAGGGGGTGGTCTGCTCTGTTCTAGTGGCCAAACGCAGAGGTCAAATGTCACAATATAGGATTCTGAGTGCCAATGATGTTTGCCTCTTTATGATAATCAGAGAACAGGTGCAGGCCGCCCGTGTCAGGCCTGTGATGTTACAACCGTCAAACTGCGAGCACCACTCTGGCACGCTGCCTATTCCATACCTCAGAAACACATTGATGTGATCGACATGAAACACAATGAAAATGAATGTAAATAGTATTTAATTTCATCTCTCTTTCTCTCTCTGTCTCTCTATCTATTCTCTATTTATCTACTCTCTTGCTACTCCCCCTGTTGTGTCTTTTCTTTCTCCTTTCCTTAACTACTGATGCGGGTAATAATAGTACCATAGTCACATGGTTTCTCTCTTGTGACTATTGTGCTATGTTGTGCTGAATATGTAAAGAAGCACCTTGTTGACAAAATGAAAAAAACTTAAAGATGAAGAAAAAGAAGAATCAACAGACTGATCCTATGCACAGGCGGAGAAGGATTACCACAAATGACAAACTGTGCATATTTGTGAATTTATGTGATGGAAGGACCTGATCTCTGAAGCCCTTTGACTGCATTCCTCTGCTGATGGATGTTTTTTGGTTACCATGAGAACCACCACATTACTTTGTGTCTTTTTTAATTTTATCTTTGTGGGCAAAGCCACTTGTTGTGTAGCATCTTCTAGCGGGAGATAATCATATTAGAGAGGAGGCGCAGACAGGAGGAGGAAGGGTGACGCAGGAACATCAGAGGCCCGCCATCTTCGGACTGGAAGGAAGCATTTTACTGACTTTCTTCCACAGTTTGGGTTCTGCCGTGCACTATAACAGATTCCCTGGTGGACGTGTCACTTTAAAGACGTCCTCTAGAGTCCAGAGGGAAAAACTGTAGCTTTCAGTGCAGATATTCGAAGCTCAGACCCAGAGCGTTAGTGATGGAAACAATTGTGTGTGTGGCTACCTCACAGAATAGAGTGGACTGTGACACAGCCGTCGATACCAAAGATACTTCTAGCCTGCCGTGTTCAAACTGGACCTGGGACGTGCACACACACACACACACACACACACACACACACACACACACACACACACACACACACACACACACACACACACACACACACACACACACACACACACACACACACACACACACACACACACGCACGCACGCACGCACGCACGCACGCACGCACGCACGCACACACACACACACACACACACACACACACACACACACACACACACACACACACACACACACACACACACAGAAATGCTTCTTATTGCACATACATCCACAGAGCAGTCGTGCTGCATGGCGAACACATTGAGGTGTTTGTTATGTGGGAAGTGTTGAGTGCCTTTTTCCTTCAACAAAGGGATAGACTGCTCTGCACACACCCACACATGAACACACACAGTGTTCCAAGTGAAGGGGGGCACACACTGGGTGAAGGGGGAGCACCACAGGAGGAGGTCCTCATTACATCAAACAAGCAACTTTGATTTGAATGTAGAACGCACTTTCTTTAACCCAATGAGGGGATACGATTGTTTACCACCACCCTTTTGTTTTTAAATGTTGTTAACATGCTTGTGAGACAATGTCCTCTCACATCTTCAGGATACACACACCCACACACACTCCCACCAGAGATATTTTTGTGTAATTTGTAACCGAGTGTAGGTGTGTGTGTGTATCTGTATGTTTACAAAGATCCCGCTCTCTCATTGGCTGACATCTAAAACTTAAAACTTTGTAACAACCTACCCACGATCAATAAGTGCAGAAGTGATGAGACCTTTCAGCTCCAAAAAGATACTAGATGCCCCCCGCAGGTGACCCCCGCCCATCCAGACCCTCTTTGCTGGTCCCTCCGTCCAGTAGCATCACATCGAGGCAGGCATGTGTAGACAATTCATCTTGATATACCTCAAATCTTTATTGTAAAGGTTAATGTAGTGAAACAATAATGACAATGTTTAGCAATGAGAGTGACATTAAGGTCACAGCAAAATGATTGTTCGTTTTTTAAAATTTCTTTAAAGGAATGTGTGGAGTAAGCCGTGTTATGCTTTGACAACTTCTGATTAACATTAAATTATTGTTTGTAGGTTTGCACGTTGTCCTTTTTGGAGTAAAGAGAAAGAATAAAAAGGAGGATTTGGAATAATTAAACAGGCAGGAAAGGATGCTACATATATGATGATGGACGTAATCAGTGACAAAAGATTGAATACAATTTAAGAAGCATATTGTTAAATTCAAGGGTAAAATGACTCATCAAGGATGCACTAATTCCTGTTTTGCATCAGTTTTTGGCTTATTTTGTGTTTGAAGATTGTCTTCTTTGTGTGTTAAAGTGATTCCCATATTAAAAAAGAGAACCAACCGAAGCACCTCTGTCATTAGGGTTGGGACAATTCTTTTATGCATGGATACTATATAAGTGTATATAAACTGCAGGATAAACTGTACCTCTACAGGTGGAGGAGAGGGGGAGAAACAAGGAAAAACAACTGGGTTTTGGTTTACAAATACATTCTTTTTTAGCCCTGTGTTTTATGTGCTGTTTGTATATTTGTATAACGTGTGTATTTGTACGTGTTTCAGCTTCATCGCTGTGTGTCTTTCCTCCTGTTGTATGTAACCCTTTCCTTTGTGTGGACGTAGTCTCCACACGTTCATGTCTGTATCTACCCTTTGTCTCATCACACAGGTGTGATTTTCACTTGTTTTGTTCCTGTATTTCAGCTCGTCCTGTTTCAATCTGAATTCGACCGGCCTGGTGTTTGTCTGCTGTAGGAGCCGGCTGAATCATAAACAAACAGACAGCCTGGCAGCTGAAATACGGGTTAATTCCAGTGCATCAAAATGGCGTCATTTAGTTATTTTTTTTCCTTTGACAGAGCTCAGAGCTCTGTAAGCCCAGTGTCGATGTTCTCTCCCTCTTCCCTTACCAACCAATCAATCAATCAGAACCAAGTGTCTTTGTGATGGTAGAAGACAATCAATTTCAAATAGAGCAGAGACAAAAAAAAAAAGGGCAAGGGAAAGAGAGCGATGGATGAGGGCAGAGAAAATGACTGGACAGGAGAGATGGGAGGAGGAACGATGGCTCAGAAAAATCAGTGTGTGTGTGTGGTCACGTTTGACCTCTGCAGTGACCTTTATGGTGGGGGCTGAGGCACCCTGGACCCTCCCCAGGCCACAATGGAGGTGGTGGTGGAGGGGGTCTGACTTGTTAAGTGGACACCTAATCGAAGATGTTGATCAAATGTGTACACACATACACACACACACACACACAATTTTCTTCTGATCCTCATCTCTCAATACCAAAGTGACTCTGTTCGTCATGTTGATCTGCCTTCAGCCTGCGGGGGGAGAGTCGAGTAATAAATGAAACAAATAATACACTAAGCGAAAACCAGTATGGTTAAATTGTGTGTTTTGACTAAAATGAATAAAGAAACAAGCAATTGGCTGACTGACTTCATTTTCTGTGTGATGGTTTCTTACTGTGGTGCATTGTTGCCATCTGCTGGTGTAGATGAAAAATGTGTGGTAACCCCAGTGAAGAAAACACAGCATCGCCATAGCCGAAAAAACTGTTCGCTTAAATGCTAGAATAACTCCCCCAGGATTATAAATGTTTCATTATTTAATATAGAAAAATACCTAAACAAAAACAAGGTTATAGTGGCTTTCATTTAATTTCTGAAAGCTGAATTCAAAGCCATGTTCTGGTAAGGAATACTAATTCCTGTATGCCTTTAATGTTTGTGTGTTGACCTAAAATAAGTAAAATACAACATTGCAAAGACCCAGTGTTTTTCTCACTTATATTTCTTAATTTTTCACACCCCAAGGGGTTCTTAAACCTCTCAGAAATAAATAAAACGAAATGACCTCAGTGGAAGGCCATGTTCAGTATATACGATAGACAATAGTGTGCTTCAAATGTAGCAGTAAAAGCACAGATGGAATGATGATATCAACGTCATGGTACTATTCTTACATTTTAGTTCTCCCATGATGTTTTTGGACTGTTTTCCAATTTTTACGATATGGTAAACCATCATATTTCTCATGTAGTGTAGCTTGCGTGAGAGTTTCTAAGTTTTTTATGACACAAATGCTCGGAAACAAAAGCAGGAAACAAGAAGAGACACAAGACAATTTTGACAGAGTCACATCATGCTTTTATGACGAAAAGGAGTTCATTTACAAGACGGACAGTATATAAAACAAACATTAAAATAAAAAAAGGACTTATATGTTGTTTGTTTTTTTATAGACAAGTACATTATTGTCTCATCCTTCCCTTTGAGACCAAGCAGCCATGGGACTGAGCAAAACATGGAGGATCCCTGGAGAAAAGAAGCAGCAATTAAATCTTATATTACTATTCCTACACTATTTACAGTTCAACAGTCATTGTCCTCTGTCAGACATGGCAAATAGGTCTACAGATTTGATGACATGATATGGCTAAAAGATCTAATATGTACAGTTTCTGTTCTTCCCATCCAAGGATCCACTCATCGCAGGGCAAAATCTAAATGTTAGGAATCAGTACAGTCACACGTTCTTGCAACAAGAGTCCAAATTTGAGTTACAGCTTCTATTATGAGGCCGTCATATGCTTTAATGATTGATCAGTTGACACCGTTCAATGTGACAAGCTGAACAACTTGTACTTATATTAGCTCTGCATTTAATTGGAGCGCTCAGCACCCATTCCTAGGTTTCAGGAGTCAGTAATGACCATGTTAACAGGGAACAAATATGCATTAGCTTAAAAACTAGGAGTGATCGATGAAAAGTGTTCTGAAATGTTTAACGAGGTCGGTGCCAAGTAAGTTGATAGAGAGAGAAAAGACAGAGCGAGACAGAAGAGAGAAAAGAGAGAGGGAAGAGAAAATATTTTACCGTGCCAAATTGAGAAAGAGACTATATATTTTATTAGAGGGTTCCAACAAATGCAGAGCTATACGTTAGTGACAGATTCCTCTGAAGAGTGGAAGAGGTAAGACAGCGTTACATCAGCTAAGACCTGGGGGGGAAAGTTGAAATATAGCACCATCTCGTTCTTTAAAGAGGGAAATCATCTTAAAAGGTAATGAGGAAACCTAGGAATGGGTGCCAACCAGGTCTGTAAGAGCTGTGAACGCCTCTTCCTTCTCCAGAGGGATTCTGGGAGAGTGGCAAGGTTCAAGATAGATCAATGAAAATATGCCATTAATAATCCTATCCCCATACAGCATTGATCAGTCCCACCATCCTGCTTGGAATATCAATCGTTTTATCTACAGCTTACACATCCCCTGTGTGGATAGATATGTGTAAAAGTACAATCATCCCGAGTAAACAAATGCTAATTCTGTAAGACGCACACTTCTTTAAGGTGTCTCTGAATGCAGGTGCAGGTTATCATTAGCCCCTTTGCTCTGTTGTACCAGATTAAAAACACTGTAATGGTCCCACCTGCTCTTGCAGTCAGTCGGTTTCAACCAGTCCCATGGCATGGCACCCATAGCTCTCCGTACAGGTGTAGGCGAGAGTTTGGCAAGAGCAATCACTGTATACAAAAGGCATGCATAGATTAAACCTGCTAAGACCACAAGAAAGAACGCTTTTTTTTTTCTCAAGAGGAATCGACCATTTTTCTGATTAGTCATATACAGAGAAAGATTGGTGATGTCTTATCTTTGTTTGTTACTGATCTCTGTGAAGGGGGTGAGACTGGCGGGGTCTGAAAGTACTCTTCTAATCTACAGACTGAGTGCTAGCTAACCAGGTCAGAACAATTGCTTCTGATCTCAGGTGGAGGCCTCTCCTCATAACTCCCAGCATACATCGCCCGCAAAGGGGGTCACACTATGGCTATAATAAAAAAATCAGTGAAGTACTGACTTTTGAATCTAACAGTCAATTTGCTCTCGTTAGTCTTTCACTGCATGAGACGCATAGCTGTTTTTTTTGTCTTCCCCTCAGCAGGATAATGGTCCCATTAGGTGCTGTTACTCAAATTGACCACGTGGGGTCAGTATTGCCACATAGAAGATGGGGGAGGGGGCAGTTGCAATTGTGTGGTCAAGGTTAAAATGAAGCAGTTGTGCTGTTCAAGGTGCTTTCCTTCAGTAATGCTCTACCACACGTCTAATTAAACCTGAATTGGTTTACGATGACTGCTCTGTAAAACCATATTTTTTGTCCAATTAAAAGGAAAGTAACATTTTAATATTTCGATCTCACAAATTTGTAAAAAAGAAGAAGATGCAATTACACCATGAATTGAGCCTCCGGGCTTTAAGTGGCACACTGCTCTGAGAGGTCTGTTATGGAAATGGGACTAATAAGCCAAGTAATGACCCAATCAGCCGAGCTCACTTCTTCGTCATCCCATTACTGCTCCTCTCAGCTCTGATAATTCAACTCAAGTCTAATCCAATCAAAACAGCAGCTGTAAGATCTGGAGGAGGAGATGGATTTATTTTAAGCTAATATGGAGTAAGAAGTAACAGGAGAATCAAAGGAATGCATGTAGGAATGCAGTCTCCTCGGATAATAGTGATAGCAAAGCTAAGACTGCTCTTTCAGTTGAGAAATATAGGAATTTCTTCATTAGATTGTCAAAAATGGAATATTGGAAATATTGCATTGGAAACTGTTACATAAATAAAAAACTGAATAACTAATCTGGTAATGACGGCATGACTTTTGACGTTAGGTTATTTTAGTCTGCGTCTTTGACAAGTTCCCCTGTGAAAGGTATCCTAAAAGTGAGGTTGCTGCTGCTTTAAATGGGATGTCTAGACTAAAGTACAACCCAGGAAAGGGTGAGGCGGGGGAGGAAACGGGGGATGGCTCAGCCTACTTTCTCAAGTATCACGGCAGAGGAGATGAATCAAGCTCAAGCTTCACTACAAACACTGAGAGTCTGTCAACCAGAGAGAAGCGATGACTTGGCTGCAAAGCCGTGTGTACTGGCACCCTAAAAAAATGTTTGGCTAAGGGTCCATCAATTAAAATGTTTAATGTGTTTCTGAAGCCTGTGGTACTAGATCTAATTGAAGCTAGTTTCCAAGGACTTGTGGGGCTTGAATAGTTACAAGCACTTACTGTATTTTCAACCCAGACCAACATGAACATGTCTATTTTCAGTGAATGAGCTGTGTCCTTGACAAAAAGTGAACCGCAGTTGGCAGAAAGTGAGTGTAGGCCGAGAGTCACGGTATTAAAACACCACATACCCCCTTTCAACATTTGTAAGTGTGGCGAGATATCAGAGAAAATACATACAGTACAGTCCGTTTGGTTCATATCCGGACAAAGATCCCAGAACGGGAAAGTTCCAGAAGTGTTTTTTCAGGAATGAGTAGGGCGTGAAATGAGAACCAATGGTTATTTTTCTTATTTTTAGGGAACCTGGGTCACCCCTTTCATCTTTTGTCTCCACTGATCCAATCAATGCTCCGTGCTTGATGGTATCATGAGGAGCAACTAATCTTAACACGACAACACTGAGTCACCGACCACATGTACGTGTCTACTACCACACAACCATAATCCAGCCTAATACTGTGAACAGGGAAGACGAGGGGTGGACATGTTAGGAAGACAGGGAACAGGAAGAGGGGAGGAGCACAGTGAAGGGTAGGAAGATAATAAAACAAAAACACACCCTCATCTACGCTTACAGTTGTGATTGATGATTGCACAATAACACCATCAACGATCATTACAGACATTCTCACTGTCTTCTAAAACCTATGTTCTACTAAGAAATACCGGGACATGGAAACAAAAAAGGGTTGGCTGGGGGAGAGGAAAGGTCCATGATGAGATGTCCTGTTCTCAACACTCAAATGGGCTGTGACTGTAAAATAAAAAATAAAACAGGCTGAGCCAATTTGTTTCTTCTATTCTCATTGGGTCTCATGAATCTTTAACAGCTGTTGAGTTATTCATTCTGACACAGAAACTGTGGTTTCATCACCCCTCACAAGGGACAAAAATTGAGTTTCAGAATTTATTTTGCAAAAGTTTGAAGAGTTTATGGTTCTCTCTTCAAACTACACATTTGTCTAAATAGGTTCTACATTTGCTGTAGGTATAGTTTGGATTAGTTATTCCAGTAACTATAACAAAAGGACTCCTAAAACTGAAGCAATTTGTTCTACACACGTCAATCATTTGATAGCAACAGCTTTTCATAAATCAGTCCCTACGTTTGTGTGCAGTGTCCTACATAAACTCTTATTCACTACCAGCTAGTTTCAAAAGAGTGATTTGGGAAACAAGGTTGCCATTTCATGTGAGTAAGGTGTAAATGGATTTTTTGAAAATATTCTAAAGTAAATAGTGTCCAATGAATGGTGTGAGAGAGTGTAGGCTACAGAGTTCACACCACCAGTAAAACGGCTCATAAAAAATAAAATAATTTTTGGTCCAAACTATATCAAGTTCAACTGCTGGTCCTTTGTAAATGCATGTTAAGTTCAACATACACAGACATTAGTTAATTTACATTAGGTAAGTAACATTTACGAAGTTTAAAATGATGGGTAATATCTCGTCTCAGCTTTGAGTATTTCAGTCACCTCTTTTACTCTTCACTGTGAATAAGTCATATATAAGCATTAGTGTTCTATAAACAGTGACATGTTCATCTGTAGTAATACATACCTTTAACTATAGGTTAGGTTATAAAGAGGCTAAGAAAACCAGAAGATGTATGACTTAGAATTTTAACTATTTCAATTATTCCCTAGATAATCAGAAAAATAGACCATCTTGATTTTTCTTCTTTCTTTTTTTGTCGACCATCTGGTGACTCACCAATTTACCCTGTGACTCTTGGTTAGTGTACGACGCTTTAGATCCTGTCTCATTTCTTATGCACTCTGAGATGCAAACAGACACAAGCACTGTCCAGTGAGTGGAGACTTCATTAGGTGTTGAGAACAGAACAGTCCCACATGGAGGACGGGGAACATTAAAACGGTAAACAGCCAAAAGGTCAAGGAGAACAACAACTGAGTAAAATAAAAATGGAGGACAAAAAGAACACTTCAAATTAAGTTTTTTTTTGTTTTTTTGTTTTTAAAACCACAGTACTACTCTCCACTATACGACGCACATGGCGTGGGTAGGGTTAACACGACTTCATTTACATTTTATAATCCTCGGTCTCCAGCCAGGGACCCCTCCCAAAGGAGGACCCAGTGGGGGTGTGTGGGGGTGTTAGGGGTGAGTAGGGGGGATGCACTGGGCTAGGGGGGCAGAGACATTCGCACACTGACCGTCTCAGAGGCAAACAGAGAGCAGACGCATCACACTTTGCTGTGGCACTTCATCAATCTGTATGTTTATGCATGTGTAAGTAAATACACATGATTGTGTGATGGTTCTTCCTATCAATCCAAGGAACCTTGATGAGGTTTCAGCACTCCTGTGTGTGGTGTGATGTGTGTGTGTGTTATGGGCTTGCAGGGTGCAACTTTTTGCAAGCCCAGCGACAGAAGATGGTCTTGTGATCATCACACCAACTTGAAAAAGTATTAGCAATAATTATTATCATTTAACAGAATCATGCACAAGCTACCGTATAGAAAAACCATACATACATACTATGGCTTTGTTTCTTCACTCAAACATTTACATTAATGTTGGCTTTATGGCTCTACTTACAGTATTGCTGGAATGTAATATTTAAAAAGAGCATGTGTGTCACTCTGTAGGATAGTTATTTCACTTTTCCTGAGAAAAGGTGCTATGAAGGTGTTGCTATGTATGTTTTCGATGTGAAGACCACAACAGTGTTCCTGTGTGTCCTCTGTTTGCCTCTAAGTTTGACCTGACGCTCCGGGCTGCTCCCCCCGGGCAGCGCTGGGAAGGTCAGGCGTCCACCAACGCAGCAGAGGGCGGGACAAAGGGCGGAGGCCGGCAGGTTGAACCTCTCCTGTTGATGAAAGAGCATGATCGGGGCTTGTGATTTACCCAGCTAGCCTCCTGCGGTCATCAGCCCCAGTCCCCATTGCTCTCTACCGTGTTGGTTGCTGTGGTTACCGTGGCTGCCCGCGTCCGATGGTTTTGACTTCCTAACCAAACCCTCCGGGCCGCGGGCAGCCACGGCAGCAGGTCAGAGCGCTCGTCCCAAACTCACACAGCTGATGTTGTTGCAAAATCTCACAAAGAAGAGAAGGCCAAGTGTTTTTGTAATTTATGTGAATGGTCCAAATCTATAGCTTGTTAAGAATAAAGGAATCTGTCTTTATAGAAAAACATATTCAATTTAAAACAATTTGTTTTATTCTGTGAATTTACAACTTAACTTCTAATTGCATTTGAACATGCGTGATTCTTATCCAGGCAGACTTTAGAAGAGCATAAATGCAGGTTCTATAAATGGATGGTAGCCAGGTCTCTCTTCATCAAATGTATTTTAAAATCCCTGACTGTACCAAATACAGTAAAGGGACATTTTAATTAAAGAGGAATTATTTTTCATTATCTCATAATTGTAAGAGAGAGAGAGAGAGAGACAGACATGGCTACCAGTGTCCCACAGCTCAGTTTACATGCCAATTCAGAAAACTTATCTCTTTAGTCTTAACTCTATTTATTCTTATCGAGCATGGACTATAAATAGCTTTAAAACAAATTGTACAGTATTATTCAGACATGATTTTCACAACAAGCTGAATAAAACCACTGACAGTGAGATCAGGGTGACTTTATTTTCATTCACAAACCAAATTGAGTAATAGCTTTAGTTTTGAAGTGGGCGCTTAATTTGTAATAGAGCCATAGACAGAAACGTATTGTGCTTTCAACCTTCTTTGCGAGTCAGTAGCTGTGTGTGTTTGCGTGTGTCAAACACGTTTTTGGGACGTGCTCATGCCTCCCCTAAGGGACCCCTGGCTGCGTTGTTTCATATCATTTTCATATTGAACTTCCTGGTCCCTCCTGAGGAGCTACCAGTGACAGGTTCAGATTTCCGGAAGGAGTACTCCACTGTGAAGTTGTTCTTGCGTTGGCCGCGTCCCCGGCTCCACACGAACAACAGCAGGAAACAGAAGAGCACCACCCCCAGGAAGGTGATGCAGCCCATGGCCGTGGAGACCAAGATGGTCGTCAGGTCCAACGTGAACTTGAGGAAAACACGCGTGCTGTTCAGATTTGTGTCGTTGAAGAACTCGCTGCCGTACAGTGAGCGGTTGAGAAAGAAGGCTGAGGCAGCATCTAGCGAGTGGCCACGCACTGTGAGTGTGGCAAAGTAGGTGTCATTGCCCCCGGCGTTACTGGCGATGCAGATGTATGTACCGCTGTCAGTGAGCTGGGCGTAGCGGATCTCTAAGGTGCCACTCGGGAGGACAGTAATGCGCCCTGAATTCTTAGCTGTGATCCGCCGGCGCTGTGGGGAAATCCAGATAATAGCAGGTGCAGGTTCTCCTTCAGCTCGACACAGAAAGCTCACAGGTTGGCCTTCACGAGCAACGACCTGGGGGAGTGGGAGGAAAGGAATGTACAGACCAATGAAAATACAGAAGAATAGATGGACAATAAATCCGTCAGTATAACAGAAAAAACGTGTTGTGCTTGTAGAATGAATTAAAGTTACCCTAGTTATCAATACATCGGCATTTATACATTTTTGCTAGTGTATCATCTTTTTTACCTGCTGCATCTTACGGTTGCGAATCTTAGGTTTCTGGCATGTAAAGTGATCGAAGAGTGCAGAATCGGTGAAGGTGTTCAGGCTGACCCCTTGCACCTCCACCGGCCCCGCACACACCGGCACTCTGCCGTCAAAGTTGAGGGTCTTGCGTCTTTGCAGGATCCACAACAGACGGCAGTCACACATCAGGGGGTTCCCGTCCACTCTGAGGGTCTCCAGACTGTTCACAGAGTGGAAGGAGCCCTCTTCCAAAGTCTGCAGGTCGTTGGAGGAGAAGTTGAGGACCCGGATCTGTCGAAGGCCTCCGAAGGCATGGAGCTCCACTGTCACCAACCCTGTGCTTACCATGATGAGGTCCTTCAGCCTCAGCAGGTCCTTGAAGGCCCAGGGCTCCAGTGTGGTGATGGGATTGTATGACAGGTTGAGGTGGGTGAGGTGCACCTGGTTCTTGAAGGAAGCGGAGGGGACGGAGGTGATGTTGGTATTGGTGATGGAGAGCCAGCGGAGGTCCAGGCCCTGGAAACTAAAAGGGGAGATGTACTCCAGGTACGGCCAGTGATCGATGTCCAGGCCCCGCAGGTTGGACAGCTTGCGGAAGTTCTGGTCCTCCAGGGCAATGATGCTGAGGTGACGGAGGCGAAGAGTAACCAGGCTGCGCAGGTACGACAGCGTCTGGCCAGATATGGATGTCAGGTTGCAGCGCTCTATTATGAGATCTTCCAGACCCAGCAGCCCTGAGAATGCCTAGGAATCAGGAAAATAAAAGGTTAAATAACATAACTTTGTATTTATTTTACATACTTTATATGCATGATGAATAGCAGTGGGTGTTTGATTATGATATTAAACAAAATACACTGATGCTGTCATAAGTACTGGGAAAATCGCTCAACATATATTTTAAGTGTATACAAAATAATATATTTTTGAAGTTCAAGCTTAATTTATTTCATGATAAACATTATCTTCATTTGTTAAAGCAATAGTTCAACATCCAATTATCCCGTTCTTCATTAGTAACACTGTCATGATACAGACAAGCTGCTGGAGAGCTTACCTTGTGGGAGATATAAACCAGGTCGTTGTCTCCCACCTCCAAATGTTTCAGACTCCTCAGATCTTGGAAGGTGTAGTCCAATAAAATCACCATCTTGTTCTCGCTCAGGTCCAAGCTGGTCAGATTTCCCAGTTTGGCGAAAGCCCCCATGGGAACTAGCTTCAGCTGGTTCCCCCTCAACTTCAGCACTTTAAGACTCGGGAGGCTGGCAAAGGCATTGGGCTCTAATGTGGCGATGAGGTTCTCGCTGAGGTCCACTTCCTCGAGCCGTGGGTATGGTGCCAGGTCGCCTGCTTGCACCCAGCGGAGCCGGTTCTTGCTGAGGTCCAGGAGTTGTGTCTCTGTGGGGATGCCTTCTGGGATGTTGGTGAGCCGCCGCCGCTGACACGACACTGACCTCAGCTGAGCCGAACACTCGCACCGTGGCGGACAGGCCTGGCTACTTCCTGGAAGTGTCAAGGTTATTATGGCAACCAGAGAAGAAGCCAGGACCCATCCCCACACCCTCGGCCATGGCACTAAGGCACGCACACCAGGGCCAGGGGAGCCAATCATGGCCCTGGTCCTCCGACTCCTCGCCTGTCACAGGCAGGGTCAGTGCACCATACACCTAAAAGAGAGCGGAGAAATAGAAAGAAGATATGCGGAGGTTGATTAGACATCATACTAGAGAAAGGGGATGTGAAGAAGAACATCTCCCTGGCGCATAAACATCCACATGGCTGTAAATGATCTGTTCCTGTTGTTTAAGTAATATTATACCAAAAGACAATTGAGGAATATGACAGGGCACTAAAATACAGCTGACGACACCCCATTACAGGAGCACGGGTCTGTGTAATATATTTAAGATAATTCGTTTTTGCTCATTCATTTATAGTTTCCAGTTAGGAAACTGGCACCCTGGGAGCCGTTTCTACAGCAAGGGAACTTCAGCTGAATTCATGCATGTTGCATCTCCTCGGCTCTCTTTGCAGCTCTGAGACCGTCTGCTCCATTTTGACAAACACAATGAATTTATTATCACCACGCATAAATACAGACTGAGCTACTCAGCAATCACATTCTGCCTGCACGCTACTGCTATAAATCGTGAGGCAAAATGGGTGTTTGAATCACTGTGTGCTTAAGTCATATTATATGTTTGATCTGCTATGTGTTGATGTATGTATGCGTAGGACTTGGCATTTTGGTGGGTATGAATTAAAAATCGTTTTGGTCCTCCTTGCGCAGAGATGAGATGAATCACTCGTGCTTGAACATTGCTTCAGGCAACCTGTCATCTCTCCCACACACAGTTTTCAACTTAGAAACAGTCAAAGAGCACCTGGCATTAGATCTGAAACACAGCTCAGTGTCCATCTAGTTAGCAGTAAGTGGTACTACTTTAATGCTTATACTCTAAACTTGAGCGGAAGTCTTTTGCTCTCATGCTATAAATGCTCACCAAAACCCCCAGAATTTGAACTCTTCACAGTTGTTTGTTTTCAGATGAAGTGGAAAAAGAGTGAATAATTTCATCAGCACCACCAGGGAGAATAATGTGTAAATGCACTCTGATGGTGGAGGAAAACAGAGACAAAAATAAGTATTATATATGGGCTGGTTTGTGTTTAATAGGCTCCCCTCTGATCACTATCAGAGGGCGAGTCTCAGCTAAAAACAGCCAAAAGTCACCATTCTCTCCCTTTGCTACGGGCTTTGCCTCAAGTCTCTTTCTAGTAAGACGGATTTGGGAAAACAGCCCCTTGAACGGCTAATCATATCTGACTGTTTCAATGCTTTGGCATCAATAGGATCAAATGGGATCTAAGCTATATTTAAATGATGGCAGACATAAAATCTTCGCACAACACTCACATATTTTCACACATGGTCACACACACACACACACACACACACACACACACACACACACACACACACACACACACACACACACACACACACACACACACACACACACACACACACACACACACACACACACACACACACACACACACACACACACACACACACACACACACACACACACACACACACACACACACACACACACACACACACACACACAAACTGCAGCAAAACCCCCGGAGATTGTGTCTCATCTACTAAGCCTCGGGGTGGATAAGTCCCAAATGTCCTCTGTTCACAGCTCTCATATCTGAAAAATCTGGTTAAAACCTGGCACAATTTTTTATATTCGCCGAGAGTGACAAACCCAGACAGAGAGAGGCTGTGGACCCACTTCTCAGCAGCAACTTAGCATGACCACAACAACAGAGCGGCTAACCACAGAACCAACCACTCAGAGGAGAAAAGCCCAGGAGAGAAGCTAAAAACAAACACAGCAAGTGTACAGATGTTCCGAAATTACTAGCTATTCATATGACCAAATCAAACAAATGAGTTCCCCTGCAAGATAAATTCCTGTAACTGACATGATGATATTTGCTATTCTTGCACCTTTTACTTTTTTACTCCCCAAAGGATGAATCCTCTGTCTTTGGTGAGCCCCTGATTCTTCCTCCAGCTCCAATAACTACCGGTAGGTCAAATTGTTGAAAATTCAGCATCATATCTCAATGTCTACTGTTCAGTTGGGCACAAAATATTATGCACATTCATGATACAAAGATGATGAATCATACTGGCTTTGGAGACAACCTGACCACTTCTCTAGTGCAACCATGAGGAATTATATAAACGGTATAATTGCCGTTAATTATTTGAACCATCTGCCCTCTCTTTTATTGGACAGTCAAGAGGGATGCTGTTAATTTCAGCTCATAACTCCTCATACTGTATAATTTAATATATTTCGAACATTTGTTGCGTGAACATCATCCACATCTTACATATATAATCTCTACTCAGTTTACCGTCATACTAAATGTGAAAAATACATTATGTGATTACAAACAGTGGCTGTGTCTTATATTCGGAGTGTATGTCGGTTCTGTGTGTGTGCACATGTGCCCAGCTCTTAGGCAGTGTGATTGATGCAGCCTGTCTCAACGCCCCCCCGAGAGTCATTCTACGGATCAGTGGCAGAGTCGCAGCATGAATCAGTGAGCTGACATTGTGGAGACACACAAGGTCCAAACTGCTGGACTCAAGGACGGGCAGGAATCTTTAAAACACACACACACTTCATCAAACACACGGACCCTGAGGAGTCTGGTGTGCAGCAGACAAATAAATACACACCTTTCTCTCACTCACATGGCATGGCGGTTGTTATATTGTTGCAGCAGGTGGTTTGTTCTGCAGCCTGCCTCTTTATACGGTTTCAGAAGAGTTCAGAGTTGTCTCACATCTTGTTCCTGCATCTGGACATCCAACACACATGAAATCACACCATAGTCCCCAAATCTACTCCACAAAATGTAAATTAACATTTGCCAGATGTTAAGTCTCCACAAGTAGAAAATCCAATAAGTATCCAGAGAGATTTTTCTGCCACCGGACAGCTATCCAGGGAGAAAGGCAAAGGAAAAAGGCCTTTAAAAAAATAATTGTAGGGACCTAGTGAACAGATGTTGGGGAAAAACATCCCCGTGCAATCACACATGCATTATCACATTCACAGGCACAACACTGAAGACCATAGCCAGATGTTTCAAACATAGGTGCTTTTCACACACAGGATAGCATAATTCAAACACTAAGTTGCCAGTAGAATTTCATTATCACTGGCCCCACCATTGTAACCACTGGCCCAGAGCATTCGTCCAAAGAATCGACTAATAATGAAGAAAATGAACACATTTGTTGCCATAGTAATTTATCCACTAACTACATTACTACTTGTACTGCAACATTTGAATCATCAGTTCTTCCTCATTTTCCTCAATTGTTCATATTTGGTTTATTAAAATTATTATATTGTGGTCATTGTAAAAGAAAAAAAGGAGGGTGACATTTCTGCTATGAGTATTATTATTTTTATGATACACTTTCTGCCTTCCTGTCATTATCAGGAGTTAGAAATGTAATGGCTATGTAATAGAGTAGAACCTTCATTATCCTAAACTGCTGGGACATTTCCCTACAGCGAATATACCTTTATATTTTCTACTCTTCACTTACTTATCAGCATAGGTCGGCATTGATGTACAGAGCCGACAAAAGACCTTGTTTATATCATCATATTGAAGCCAACTCCATCGATCAAGCCGGTGTGGCTGAAACTTTCTCTCCCTCTTCTTCTCATACTCCCTGTCACTCTTCTTTAATTCCTCCCGTGACTTTCTTTTATTTGAGCCAGGCGCTTGGCCAGTTATCGCTGGTATTAAAAACATTTTCGCGAATGGTTAGGTGGGGCGAAAGTCTGTAGTGAAGGAGCGCGCTCCCGCGAAATAATTTAACAAAATTGCTTGTCAAAATACCAATACCACAGGACAATGTAATTGTATGTCTTTACTATTTTTTGTTTTTTTTGCCGAGTGGGCAAGTGGAAAGTACGTTATGCTGGCCCGGGGTGTCTAAATAGTGCTTCCGGGCCAGCGGGCCATTTATAATGTCTAGCCCTGAGACGCTTCCCAAATAACTTTGTATTAACATAAGGCTGTGGTTTTTGTCTGGTGTGTCTTTGTGTGGCAGTGTGTCTGAATGTAAATAGGTCATCCATGTTGACTGAGCCTTTATATTCAGTCAGCAGAGCGTAGATTTCCCCAACCCTGGTATCTATTTTTCTTATGATTTGTCATCCAGCAGTCAGCAGGTTATTAGAGACAGCTTTTACATTTTAATGTTGCAAACCAACCAGGGTGCAAACTTGACAAGATATCACTTTTCAGAGAAAAGCTGACAGTTTATGCCCGTCGTTGCTAAGTAGCAATAAGTCCAATATGAAATCTGTGCTTAGTCACTCCATTATAAGCCCAAGTGAACTGTGAATAGCAGCTTCTTAACACAGTCGCACTGAATGGGAAAGAGAAGGAACATTTGAACACTATGAGGAAAGACAACTGTGGTTGATTTCTTAAAAGCTCATAAAGGTTTTCATTCAAGTCTGGAATTTTCTGTTTGGTCATATTAATCAACAATCAATATCAACTTGAGCAGGTTGAAATAACCTTTTTTAGTCTGCACATTGAAATCAAGTTAGTTTGTCCCCTGTAGTCTCCAAAAGTTTTCAGAATGCCTGCATTATAATGAAGTCAGTAAAAAAAGAAAGAAAACAACAACGTACAAACTTAGACCCTCGATGAAAACAAAGAAAATGTTTTATCACTACATAATTAGGCAGGAAAAATAGAAGTCTTTGGTCGTCGCTCACAGAGCAGGATGCCCTCATTGACGAAGCGTACAATACCTGGGGTGGGAACATCAAGATCAAATATGAATAAAAAACTAGAACACAAAAGAATCAACAGAATACAAACACACTGTCAACATTCACAAAGTGTTGGTCGCTTGTTTACGTCATCTACATCGATGACAATAAACCACAGCTCCCAGTGTTTCCAAAGAAAACTGAGCATTTTTCATCAATCTGAGTTCAGTGCGCTGCAGTGTGCTATAGTTTGTTTTAGTTTGCAATGAGTGGCGATAATGACGATGGTGCTCTGTACCATGCAATCATACCGTAGCAGCTTCTTCTTCCAGTAAGAACTCTGAGTCACTGGGGCAGCAAGTGTGAACTAAATGACACTGACATGATGTCTACTTTGACCTTAAGCTGATAGAGCCAAAACAGGAACAAGCCTTGCCTTGACTGCTGCAGTTTCATTGGACAGGATAATCTAGTATTTAAACAATCATTTATAGAACAATTTCCTGAACTCTCAACTCTGGCTCTCAACCAACACTAAAGTATATTTACCTGTTCACAGCAATATTAGACGCTCAGAGCAACTGCTTGTGGAAGTGAGTTAGTATAAAGTGCGACAAACTGCATGTAGGAGTATGGGTTGGATGGATGGGTCAAACAAAAGCATGACTTTCACCCACAAGATCGCAGTTTGTGTCCAGTCTGAAACAAATATCCAAATACTTCGTTTTTTTTTTACTGCTTAACCTACATACGCAACATAACTTACTTAACAAATGTATTCTAACCTAAAACAGGATGTTTTCTTTGACCCAACTAAGTAGCTCATTGAACTTACAAAGTTAAACATGGGTTTAAAACTGCGACCTTAGGGAAGAGTCGTGGTTTGACAGGCAGGGCTTCCCAGTCTTTTGAAAAAGTGGCGCCAGGGTCCTAACCAATCATCTGAGAACGAGTTGGTGTACACTGAGTAGACGGGCTGCTGAGCTGAGGATGCTAGGTTACATATCCACAATGTCAGTCCCAATCCTCTCATACACTCCTGAGAACATGAGTCTGCCACAAGAGGCACACACACGCACGCACGCACCTACACACACACACACACACACACACACACACACACACACACACACACACACACACACACACACACACACACACACACACACACACACACACACACACACACACACACACACACACACACACACACACACACACACACACACACACACACACACACACACACACACACACACACACACACACACACCCTTTAGGGAAGCATCACCCCTCTGCAGCTGACTGTCTCCTCGTACAGGGATGATGTTTCACAAAACCTGAGATGATTTCTGACTCCTCCTACTGTACTGTTTCCCCTCCAACCAGGTGGTCCCAAAATACTTCACAGGTCTGTGATTTCTCTGAGCTGATGTTAGCATGTCTGCATTTTTCTTGAGAAGCACAGAAAAGTGACAAGCCACCAATGCAGAGAGTTAGTTAGTGAGAAGGAGCACTTGCTGAGGAAGCCCAACTCCAGACCCATCCAACTTCAAAGTCAGCCAAAAACTGCACTGAAACTGAACATTAGCAGAGGATGCACAGTGCATCAACAACAACAAGGCGTGACAGCCACAGAGGAACAACAACACAAACAAAAGCTAAAACAAGCTTAGATAAAACCCCACAAGACAAAAAATAAAAGTCGATGTGCTGCTTGTTCATTAAGGGGAAAGAGTCTCTCCCAGTCCTCAAATAACTTCTGCAGAAACCTCACACACTCCCAGAACTATTTACTTTCCTCTTGCTAAAAGTACAATTCATGTTGAACAATTTTTCCACCAGGGTGTTTTCAATGTTTTCTGTACAAAGATAAAAAAAGACCTTTTTTTTCTTACATCTCCAAAAATAAAGAATAATACCATGACTGGGACAAAACAAATTTACCAACGACACTTATGTATAAACCGTACACACGATGCATGCAGCACACAGTTCTGTAAAACAGAGGTGATAACGTCTCCAATATGAAACGGGTCTTAGAAACCTGTTGCTGATCTTTCTCTCCGAGACAGAAATACCTTTCCATAACTGCCGTGTTCTTTCATTTAATTTTTAAACAAACAACACGTTCATGCAGCACAGCAGCACCTGTGTCGGAATCACGTGCCATAGTCGTGTCCCGCTTCATCTCTGAATCATCATTATCACCTTTATTCCAGAGCTAAATGTCACTGGTGAAAAAATGTATTTACCACAACACACACTATAAATGTTTATTGCATTCAGACAGAAGCCGTCTGTGTGGGCTAAAGGTAGACAACACTAAGTTAAATAGAAGGGAGATGAGCCCAAAAGGTTGATTTCCTGTGTGTGTGTGTGTGTGTGTGTGTGTGTGTGTGTGTGTGTGTGTGTGTGTGTGTGTGTGTGTGTTGTGTGTGTGTGTGTGTTTGTGTGTGTGTCACATGTTTCATTTTGAACTTTACCAACACCTAGACCTCAGTGAGGGGTGGCTGGCACAGCAGGGAGTCTGAATGGTAAATCAGACTAGATCAGATTTCTGATCGCTTTGGTGCGTATCTTCAGGAGCAAACATACTCAAAGTGATTAGTCACATGGACTACATCATATAAAGCAGTGGTTCTCAAAGTGTGGGGCGCCCCCCCCCCCAGGGGGGCGCAGAGGCATGACAGAGGGGCGCGAGAGACCAGGAGGAAAAATGGTTATTTAAAATAAATTTAAAAAAAAGATTTAAAAAAAAAAAAAAAAAATCATATTTTGAAAGATTATTGATTCGAAAATACTACGATACAGTACTATTACGTCTGGGTCTCTGTGTTTCATTAAAGCTTGGCTCTGTGTGTGTGTGTGGAACGAGCCATTTTGTGTGCGTGCGTGAGCGAGAGAGAGAGAGAGAGCGCACCGGAGATCGTTGATGTTAGCTTCTGGTACTAGCGAGCTACGCTAACGGATACAAGGAGTTCTTTCAACCACAAAGTGGAGGAGAGTCCTCTCCTGTCAGACTGAGAGGCTCAGTGAGCTAAAGGATTCTCTCAGTGTGTCTCAAACGTTTTGGTCACCATTAATGTAAACAATTATTTCCGAGGCACACGTTTACATGATCATTATAGTTATAAAAAAATAAGAAAGTAAATTAAAAACAGGTATGAAATACTATATGACATTAAAAAATGAATAAAGTTTAAAAGGGGAGTGATTTGTAAAATATCCATAAAGAAATAGTAAATCTGTTTACAGTTCTGTGTTGAGAGATGTATCCATAGATCTCTTCATTTTGCTCTCAAAGTGCACCAGATTGATGCTTTTAACTTCAATATTTAAAATGTTTCCCGGGGGTGCTTGCCCCCGGACCCCCCTATGTGAGGTCCACACACCACCTATAAAAATAGCACTTTACCCCTGCTTACACCTATATGCCGTGAGCTGATTATCGAGCCTTCATTGTAACAGTTGCGGGTACATTGTGTATATGCGTGGGGAGTGTTGCAGTAGAAAATTCCACTGTAGCGCCCGGTACATTAATGGGAAACCCTAAAGGTTTGAGCAACCTCTATGAAACGTCAAGCTACCCCACAGCACCCCCAAAATAAATCTCTGGCGCAGCCACTGAGCCTGACTATTTGTGTTGGGGGGGCCCGACTTTTTTTTTTCTCCAAAGGGGGGGCCTGACAGAAAAAGTTTGAGAACCACTGATATAAAGCATGCCTTTCTGTACTCATATACTTCTCATCCAATCCAGATACCTACTTACCAGGTCCCCCGACCGTGTTCAAAACGTACAAGAGCAGACCATGTACCGAAGAACCAGTAAGATTTAGTGCAATTAGGATCTATTGACAGATTTGTATCATTGGGGGACAGGACCTTTGAAATCTATCAAATGATCCATCTACCTATCCATCCCTGTTTACTTATTAAAGGGTCATGACTTGAATGTAAATGTATGTAAATATGAACCGTGCATTAGTAGCCTGTCCTGAGTTAGATTGTTATGTACATGTAAACATAAAGTGCTTATCTTGCTGTAAAATGAAGGTGCTAAGAAATGTAATAAAATAAATGTAATAAGCTGACAGCAATGGATTATAAAATTCACAAATGCAAAGTTGATACTTTGGAGAGAACAACCTTTACAATGAATCAACTATAAGACAGTATAACAACTTCCTCATTGGTTTTGAATGTCTCTGTGCGGATGACTCTTTCACTCTCTTGTTTCTTTAACTAGACATGTCTTTTCTCGCGGTATATATCTTACTTGAGCAGATAGGATGTTGTATAAATTGTGTCACTGTGAACATTCACATTGAGAAATATCTTTGCTTAACTTATTTGATGTCGTGTGACTTTGTTCCTTGCTAGATTTTGCTCCCACTCAAAACTGGCTTTGTATTTTCCTCTCTGCCATAATGAGCAACAGTACTGTGCAGCCCAGAGCATCCAATCCATGACAGATGTGTTTGTGTGTGTAGGCATGTTTCAATCCTCTGAAGTGATTGTATCTTCATATTCATTTTTCCACGCTTTAATTATTTTCTCCGTGTTCACAGAAACTGAGCCAGTAAAGAGAAATTATGTGAACGATTTTCTAAACCATCCACCTGGCAGAACGCCTGACCATCTATTCTGTTACAGTTGATCCCATCTAGTGGGTCAGATTACAGTAATAACTGAAAAATGTAAATTGGTCGAAAGTATTCCCATCACGAACCACGCGCTAGATAGTTTTCAGTGTCTCAGATTTCACAGCATTGGTATTTAAACCTTTATGTGGAATCCCCTAGACAACCAAAATAGAAGAAACTGTAACCCTACAAGTAAAGTTTCACACACACACACAATCTCTCTCTCTCTCTCTCTCTCTCTCTTTCTTTGTTAATGCGTTTCTTCTGGGTGTAATCTGACAGCTGAAGAGAGTCCTGTGTTTGACAGTTGCGATGAATATACACAGAGGGATGGTAGGATTAAAGGGAAGAACAAAAACAGAACACTGCAGCATCCAATGAATCACTTCAAATGACGTTTGCTCTCTTCAAAACTAGAACAAACACGTATGGTTTTATCCATAGCCCTGTGTTTACCATCTGTTGCATTTCTATGGCAACCTTGCATTACTGACCGTTATGGAACAAACATGCATTTACATAAATTAATATGTATATTATTTGAAAAGTAATACATTCAATATTTAGACCTATATATTGTAATTTTCCTAGTCATTCATACATGCATGAAGATATTAGTATTTGATATGATACTATACTATATATATATATATATATATATATATATATACTGTATATATACACACACACACACACACACACACACACACACACACACACACACACACACACACACACACACACACACACACACACACACACAATAGTCCTGTCCTAACAGCATGCTTTTAAAAACATTTAAACCTGCATCATCTGCATTGAAAACTGTAATATAAATTCAAAAAGCTCTATATTAACAGCTCTGTAAGGCTACACAGTGGTGTTTTGAGCTAAGTGCTAACATTCACATATGTGACACATTAACAAGATTAAGTTTAGCAGGTATAATGTTACCATGCAATTGTTTACCATCTTAGTTCATCACTAAACATGAAGTTCAATGGATGCTGAAGGACATATTAGTTTTTGGCAGATAAACATTTTGTGCTGTTTATACATTTCACTAAGTTTTACAAATGTGAACCTCATGGTGGCACTAAAAAAAGGTAAGAGGAACACCAAAGTCATGAGCATTTTTCCTCAAGGGATCATCAGGTCTGTAAAAAATGAGTCTGTAATTAATCTGAGAAGGGGTAAATAGTTTCTCTGGCCATCTTTGGTTGTAAAATGTAGGGGATCACAACAAGGATCCTTTTGTTTTACTCGAGAACTGGCACATTTAATTAGCAGTAGCTATTTGGATGATTCTGACACCCTGCAGGGTTTTGACCTGCTCTTCTCTGGCTCAAACCTGAGCACATGGCTACACATACTGGGAAAACAGACACAGAAATACACACACACACACACACACACACACACACACACACACACACACACAGTGTAGTAAACAACAGAGGGCGTCCCGGGAATCGAGCTTATTAGATGGATAACCTTGACTGCAACCACATGGTGTCTGCTCAGGTGTTACGTCTATTGGTTTCCTTCTTAGGGCACCCACAAACACTATTTCTACCATCTGACATCACTTTTTCCCCTCCAACTCTTCATTAAGTCATGTAATCCGGAGGTTCAGGGGTTACGGCGTAATCATACATTTCCATTTCAACTAAGTCAGCAGACTATCCAGATTGGTGAAATGCCAGGGCTAAAAGGGGAACATATTGGTTTACAACTCAACACAAGTCATCCACACATTATCACTACATTTAGGTCTGTTAAAGCTCCAAACATATACTGCCTTATGTCACAGGTAGCTATGACTCGTATGAACAAACACACGCACAGCATGGACAAGCTTTGGGCAGGTCAAAGTTAGAGAGAATACGTAATTGTCCATCACAAATAGATTGAAAGTAAAGTAAAGAATGTTTTACATATTTTAACATTCATCTGCAATCAGTAGTTACAGCATGGCAGTTGATACAAATCCTGTTATCCATCATGGGACTTTGCCTCATTAGTGAGCAGGTTGGAGCAACTACAGAGCCCATTTCCTTTCGCTGAACAATGCATAAATAAAAAAAATATGTTTTTAGTTCAGATTCAAGCAGAGTGGCTGTGATGTGTTAAAACGGCACATGTTTCAGTCTGTGTGAAACGTTACAATATGAGCACCATAATGTTTTATCATGAACAATGAAGAGCTTGCTTCAGATCAGAGGGTTGGACCCCAGCCAGCTGGTATACAGATAGAAGCCTTACAAGTCATTATGTTGTGTACGTTCACTGTTGAAGCTACACAAATTGTGCACACATACGTTTAAGCCTGTGTTTACATGGCTTTCTTAAAAGTGTATTCAGGAAATGCATTTAGTGTGCCAATTGTTTATCCTGGGGTGTAATTAACCAGCAAGTCTGAGATTATTACAGTATTAACAAGAGGGCAAGTTAGAGATAAAGATAAGAATAGCAAGGAGATGAAATCATTTAATTAAACCTGACGCTTTTCTAGGGGAAAAACATTCACACATGCAGACAGCAATCATTTTGAGTGACACACAGTCTGACAAGTGACTGGAGAGCCTAGAATTAGTCTTCCCTTTGGGGATCTGTGGCCTTAATACTGGTGTGGATTGAAATGACTCATTAATTATCTCAAACAAGGTTCCAAAAAGCTTGGTCATCGCCTTGAGCTTTATTTGATGTTATTTTCTCAAGTTTATTCAATACTCACAGAATATTTATTCCTCTTATTTGTCCATGGCAGTGCAGAATTGTGTGGGTCATGCTGATGAACGAGGTCTCATATTGTTGCCAAAAAAGAATATCCTCTCCATTAAAAGCCAGCCATCACAGTTCTGATTACGGGGCTCCAGACAAAACACGAAGGGAGTTCATTTCTTGTGTCATTTCCTTTCTAAAGGCTAATGACTTTCCAGATAACAAATATGGTGGGGTTATCCCAAGGGCTCGTCATTGAGAAGTTAAATCACGTCTTCATTTCAGCGCCAACAGAGGATCCGCAGATTGTAATGATAGCAGGCGATTGCTGCTAAGTAAACACATTTCCCTGGAGACACCTCACCTGAAATGCAACAGCCCCTTTTTCACCCTGTACAGCTCAGTGTGTGTGTGTGTGTGTGTGTGTGTGTGTGTGTGTGTGTGTGTGTGTGTGTGTGTGTGTGTGCGTGCGTGCGTGCGTGTGTGTGTGTGTGTGTGTGTGTGCGTGCGTGCGTGCGTGCGTGCGTGTGTATGTGTGTGTGTGTGTGTGTATATAAGTTGGAAGTGTGTTTTTATATCCCTTCGGTTTGGAGAAGACGAGAAATTGATTAAATTCTCCGAACTGTTAGGTAGGTGAAAGCCAAACAGTGAATTTAAAACAAAGACAGTTGACACCCCTAAATATACCACCGCGTATAAGAAGACCACAAGAAGAAGTGTGATGAAAAGAAATTGAATGGAGAAGATTGAAATAGATAAGCGCAGAGCTGCATAATATTCCCACAGTGTGAGCAACTGATATATCAGGGGAGGAGATGGACATTGAGAAAAGGAAATAAGTGATGGAAAGAGGAGTGAACGCGGCGGAGGGAGGGGATGAGAGGGACACTGTCACTGATGATGGAGGAAGGTCAAAGCTATTCCACAGTTGAGAGAATCTAATGATGCAAATCAGGTCCGACTCTCAGTCAGATCCCAGAAGAGACGCCCAGAAATCCTGATGTTGCTTGATAACATATAGAGAGAAATTCTGCATTTAAAATATTCTCAGTCTGTAACATGCAAGATGTCAGCGCCATTTTACTGAGTGAAAAGGCCACACCTGTCCAAAGAAGAAAGAAGGGGAATCTTGTGTAATTTGCACAGCTGAATGCATTCTGGCTGACTGACTGGTACAAATATATAACCGTCGATGTGGTAAACAACGGGAAAAGAAATTAGTTGGAGAATAAAGGGGGAGGGGGAGAGTGTGACAGCTTTCCATCCCCAGTCTTTGAAGAGCAGCAGGGTGCCGGAATGACATGGGGGAGAACAGTTACAATGAATATGAACATAGCTTTGACCTGAATGCATGAACTGATTGCAAATTTATCATAAATCGCATACATTTCTAATTCTATTTCTAAAATTGCATCTGGTCTAAAAATGCACAAAATAAAATATGGAATACATTGAAAAATATTCCCACAGCATGTAAGATGACTCTCTGTCGAGCTGTTGTTAATAAACCATATCACCAAGAAGGATGTTCATGTAAAGGGAAGTGCAGTATGGGTACAAGGACGGCGAATACATTACATATGCATACATGGCAGGGATGTAGACGGCAGAGTAATTGCAGTGCTTCATGGATAATGATGACCCTGTTAGCCCGAAAGCGTATTGGCTGCTCGTTTCTCTGATTCCGTCAGCGCAACCAATGGGAGCCGTCGCTACTGTTTCAGATGTGGGGATGAAGGGGCAGAACGAGGGGGGTGTGAAACACAGAAAAATAGAGGTGAAGGCGGAAAAAAATGGGAATGTATGACGTGGGGAGAGAAATGGAGAGTGACAAGGATGTAGATGCAGAATAAAAGAAAGCAGGAGAGAGCTGAATCCTTTGTACTAACTAAACAAAGGGGACAATCCCTGAGCACTGATAAAACCGTTCAGCTTGTGGAAGTTCAACACCAACAGAGCATGTGTGTGTGTGTGTGTGTGTGTGTGTGTGTGTGTGTGTGTGTGTGTGTGTGTGTGTGTGTGTGTGTGTGTGTGTGTGTGTGTGTGTGTTGTTCAGCTCTGTGTATGTAAGAAGATGGTGCTTCACAGGACATAGGCTACTGTAAGGCGATCATCACATTTCCAGGATGTTCTTCTCACCAGAAACCCTAGAGGAGGATACAAAAAACCCCATATACACATACACACGTATGTAAACAATGTGGCTCTGTAAACACTGTAGAGCAAGGTCATGATAAGAAACAGATCATTGTGAGGAGGAAGAGGAGGAGTGGGATCACACGGTAGGACGTTTCTAGAAAGGTCATATAGGCAGCTGAAAAAGAAGTGTGTGTGAAAAAGCTAGAAATTATGAAAACAGGCAAATTCACAATAGCTGGCTGCAATTGATTATGCCCATGTACAACAAAGTAATGCATTCCCACAAACAGTCCTTCACAATCACTTGACCTCCATGCCAAATGTTACTAGGGGAAAACAGTGGTCGTCCGCCTGCGGCGCGTTAAGGCTGCGCCGCGTTTTTGGTCCGGCCTCCTCCGGCGTCATACCCTACCGGGCGCGTTTCACGAGCGTTTCAGAAGCATTACGGAAGCGGAGCGTTGCCCATGCCGGCTCGCAGTTCTTGTTGATTTGGGCATATTTCCTGGACATTTGTACTTCTACAAGAAAGTAAGTAGGCTACGTAGTTAAATGGTTTACTTTTGTGTCTGTTTAAAATCGTGTTTATTGTTGTTATTTCCTATTTCGTTGTGTTGTAGACTACAGACATAATTAATAATAATTGTAATAGTCCAGTTAAAAACAACATGAATCAAAGATGCGTTGCTGTATTTTAGTGGTAAAAAAAATGCATTCATCATCATAATTATTCTATATAATTTACACACAGTGTCTGTAAACCGAAGGAGAACGCTGGCCTTTATTCTCCTACTGGAAAGACTACAGAGGAGGGATGGGGGGAGGAGAAGGAACCGGTTTTGGGGGGTGGGCCGGATGCTGTCACCGTTCCACTTCCTGCCCGACATTACCTTACGGCTGCGTCGCGTCGAAAAATAGACTTCAATCCTATTTCGAGCGGAGCCCAGCGGCGAGACGCTTCTGGGACGCTTCTGAGCCGTAACGCGGCGCGTCTGGTGGAATAGCACCCATTGACTAGAGTGGCCGCGATCCTTGCGGACGCCGCGGCGCGCCCGTAACGCGCCGCAGACGGACCCGGTGGAAACTAGGGATAAGGGTTGGGAGGGTTTTAAGACCAACCAACAGACCAAGCTTAAGAGCTGCTAAAAAAACAGCACTATGGGAACATTTAATGTCAAGAATGAATTCATCATACAATCGAAATGATGTGAACAGCTACCAATGAAATTGCTTTGTCAACCGCTGCTTCCAAGGTCAATAATGATCTCTCAATCTCAATATCTGTGTCTTGTATAAGGGACTATTGGAAAACTCAAAATATAGTGAGTGTTTGCTCAAATCCCTAAAGTTACTGGAGCTCCCACTATACAGCTATTGTCAAGTAATGCGTCTGGAGAAGAGTTTAACTTACTGGGGCTCAGACAAGGCCCACCGGACGCCTTGATACTGTATATGTTAAAGCACACATGTCCTGTAATACCTGGTGAAGCCTCAAGCCTCAATTTGTTGATTTATTTACAACCTTTCTTCAACATAGCAATGTTGCTGTCTTCTCTGACCACATTAGGTCCCCTGTTTATGCCAAGGACAGCTAGAACTCCAAAAATAAAATTGCAAAAATATCCCTTTAAAAAACCCACACACTACCATAGGGATAATGTACCGTAGTTGAAACAGTGATCGCATTACTGATAACCAATAGTGACATTTCTCCTCTGGTACCTCCTCTGCTCTGAAAGAATTGGCCAACGCTGGAGGAATGTCATTATCCAGTGCTAGAACCGGATAAGAGAAACACTTTTCCACTGATTCATCAAAGGTTTTTTGTCCCGAAAAGCAGTTAAAAAGTGAGCGATAGCAGACGAGTTCCACTGAAAGAATATCAGAGCAGTCAGGGTGCTTGAGCTACTGAAAAGAAAGCTGTGGGACTCTGGCATTGAAGACACACAGAGATGATTGGAGTTCTCCCCAGGGAGCATCCGGTTAAAATTCAAGGACTCTCTGTCTCTCATTTTCGCTCCCTCTAATGCTCATCTCGTTCCCTCTCTCCCTCTTAGCGAGGTCACGGCTGAAAAGTTTCAATGATGCCCCAGTAGGCCGAGACAAATCATCCAAGTGTGCATCTGCATCCATGTGTGTGTATCCAAGCGCATGATTGACCTTATGTGCGCACAATGTGCTTGTGTCCATGTGAATAGCATGTATGGATGTGTAGGTGGTTGACCGCTCAGTGGCATCTGTTCCAGCATTGCAGGGTCATCAGATCACTGGCAGCACCATTTTGCTTCCCATACAGACCCTCTGATATAAGGCAATAAGCACGTAAGCCTTTCACCTGTGATTTCCTCTTCGTCAAGCATCATGCAAACTGAGGGCTTGTGGAACTCCTTTTGGGGCATTCAATAAGTGTCACTCCACTTCTTTAACCGCAAACATCGAATGCGAGTCAAAGAGAGTGAGGCAGCAAGCGCTCCGTAATGAGATCAATGGCTGTCTTTGAGGGAAAAGGCTGATGAAATAAACTGTCTGGTGCATGTTATGCCATCAAAGCTATTCAGCAGAAATCTGGAGAAAACAGCATCCATAATCACCACTTGACGTACTGACAAACATCCTTCGGGATTGGTACTGGAAGATGCACAAACCTATCAAGCAACACATTGTGGTGACAGCCAAGAACACAACAAATGTACACACACACACACACACACACACACACACACACACACACACACACACACACACACACACACACACACACACACACACACACACACACACACACACATACACACACACACACAAAACACAAAACACAAAACACAAAACAAACAAGCACACAAAGCTAGGCTGACTTGTGCAATGCCAATCCCATCCTATCTTGGTACGCAGTCCTTCCCAAGGACAGAGGAGACAGAGAAGGATCTGTTCTATCTTCATGTGATAGCGCGCTAACTGGTGGGAGGAATGATAGAGAGCGAGAAGAAAAGAGTGAGCACTGCAGGAAAGACAGCTCGCCGTTCAGAAATAGCCCGAATGGTGCGGCTCCAAAATAATTCCCTTCTTTCCCCCCCGATCCTAACTTCAACCACGGTGGCTGAATTATTCATTCTAGACCAATGACATGCAGAGATGGGGACAAAGAGTCATTGCTCTATTTTGATTCATATAATAAATTCATGACTCAATTTTTAAAAGGAAGGAGGAATAGCAGGGGGGTGAGGTGAGGGGGGGTTCAGTGGAGGGCCAAGGTCAGAAAAGTGTGAAACAAGGATGAAACGAGTGAGAGAGAGAGGGGAAACAAGAGATCCAGGAATAAAGACTTAAAAATGTAAAAGAAAGTGGAGGTGGAGATGAATGCCTTCAAGTAGCTGCTCAGTAAAACCCCACACCCACAGGTGCAGCTGACACAGCATACTGTATCAACTGAGAATAAAGCTGACAAGCTACGAAGAAAAACAAGAAGGAGAGGAATCAATCAAAAGTTTATAAATACTTTATTGGGATAAATACTGTACGTGAAAGTATTTCGAGTAATGTTGTCAAAATTATCGCTTTAACGGCGGTAATACATTTTTTGAATTAATTGCGTTAAAATATTTAACGCATTTAACGCATGCACAGAATGGCCCGCCCCATACATCCCACCAGTGGCAGCTCCAGGGTATGGCTGGGGTAGGCTACAGCCATACCAATAAATGGCTTAGCCCCACCTTAGCCCCACCATGAAAAATGATGTTAAAGTAAGCAAAATAAAGTCCGCCAACTCGCGCGGAGTAAATTGCACAGACAGCAGTTAGTAAGATTGATTTCAGTAGCCACTTGTCTGGAAATACCGAAGACTAGAAACGGTTTTGAAAACTTTTGTCACGTAGTGATCGTCTTCTCAATAGAACATCTTTGATAATGTCTTCTGGACAATCAGAATCAAGATAACGGCGTGGTGTGGTTGCAGGAAGTCCTGACGGAGAATACTTTTGCTGTAGTACATCTCTATATACATCGCTACAACATTACGTGTTGATAGAAATCAACACGTAATGAGACCCCACGGTTTGATGATTGATAGGTGTGCGGGCTGTCTTTCATTTTGACACACAGAACAATGTTATAATAAACATACATACTGTATGTTAAATGGATATCCGCCTTCTTTCATTTATCTTTCCATTCCCACAAGAATATACATAAAGAAATGGCATATTATATTTTGGACTTAGTTCGAATGGTGATTAATCATGATTAATACATTTTTAAACTGTGATTAATCTGATTAAAATTTGTAATCTTTTGACAGCCCTAATTTCGAGTCATATCTGAATACTAGACATTTAAGTATTCACAAAATCAGATATATATATGATGGTGACACTGGCCATACAAGTGTTGAGGTGGTCCACTTTAACATGCATGAGATTCCTCGGCTCTCAAAAAAAATCAATACCTAACAAGCTCAACAAAGTCAATCGCATCTATAACAGAGATCTTTACAAAGAACCCAAAACAAAACAGTCTAAAAAAGACCAACACCAGAGACATTACATGTTAGACACTTTTATCCAAAGCGACTTACATACTCAATACTGTGGGCAATCCCCACAGGAGCAATTTGGGGTGAAGTGTCTTTCCCAGGGACACAACGACATGCTGACTGCAGTGGGACTTGAACTTGCTATCCTCTGATTCGAAGATCAGCGCACTAACCCACTGCGCCAAACGCCAAGAATGATTGTATTGCTTCAAAAGTCTGACGGGAGTGTGCCGGAACAAATTATACTATGATGGAAGTATTGCAAGTTTCCCTTTTACAGGTAAAAAGGTTTATAAGAATTAAAAAATAAAAAATAATCTTCTCCCCTAGCATTATATTATCCTGGGGAAACTTTCCAAACAGGACTGAAATAAACTGTTTCTTATCTTGAACAACTTTTCACCAAAAACAGCTGTTGGACAAAGCTGGTCGTCTTATGATCGGACTATTACAGTTAGTTAGAGGAACTAAGGTACCAGAAGGAGAGCCAATAAGAGAAAGAAGAAGAGCAAACAAACAAGTCAAACAAGTCACTTTAACAAGCATCTGAAACACATGAGTCAGGGGACACAGAACTCCACACAGTCAGTCACGCAAGTCCATCCAAACTCTTCACTTCAGTAAACAAAACAAAAATCTAAAACTAATTCAGCCCTCTTTTCTCCCCTTGTTTTCTTTTTTGTTTTAAACAAAATAGGAAGTTCTCTTGAATTTGCTTTCAAATGTTGCTTTGCTGAAAGGCAACAAGCCAAGGACCAATTTAACTAGTGAACACACAGAGGGCGCCACCCAGTGAAGCACATGATGTTAGTAAGTTTGCTGTATACACGAGAAGAAGTCAAGCAAGGAGAGACTTCAGTTTAAAGAGGTGACTAACCTTTAGCAGATACTGTATACATTCACAGTTACTCAATTACTGGCCTCTTTATTATACATGACACTTATAAAGGACAAAGCAACACATATGTGCTGGCCTCCCCAAGTGACTTCCACATGCCCTCAAGTCCTGAAGGGAGGCTGATGCACATGTGTGCCTGCCTGAATGAGTGTGTGTCTATGTGTGTGCGTACACACACCATTGGTGAACAGTCCCCAGGCTTCTCCAAGCCTGTTTGTGTAGCAGTGACGCAGAAATAATGTCTGAATCTGTGCTCCCTCAGAGCCAAATGTATGTGTGTGTGAGTCTGTGTGTATGTGAGTAGAGTGGGGGGTCAGTGCTGAAGGACATAACAGAAAATCTGTGCATCTACACATTCACCCAAACTAATTATTCCCACAGCAGGGTGAAGGAAGATTAATGTGGTGAAAAGAACAACCACATTAAATGGATAGAAATAGAACCCTTACATGCACTGCATTTGATAAATTCCACCAGTAAGGGAATACCAATTATAATAAACGTTTACATGGCTTAGTGGAATACTCAAATCTGATTGGCTAATGTGGATATTCCAGGATATTTTTACTAACAGGTCGCTATTAAAGAGAACAGACCATTAGCAAGGATAATCCAGGGACTAAGTGCAGTTATATCAATCCGCAGAATTAAATCTAGTAAAATTAACGTCAGCTGTGGACAACAAAGTTTAGTTTCCTCCATCAGAGAACAATATGGAATACTTTTTGAATATTCTTTTTTATATTTGTGGAGAGCACAAAACTTTGGATTTATGATTGCTAAACTGTCGCAGTAAAGATAATAAAAAACAGCAGATGGTAAGAGGTCAAAAGACAGAGCACTGGAAGTCAAAGAAATCACCCCTGAAAAAGAGTTAGGGTCACGAAGAAAACATCAACGGGAACACGGTTTGGGCTCTGGAAGTGTTTAAAGACTGGTAAATGGAAAATAAAATGTCAGGAGACTTGGATATTTACAGAAAACCTTGATCAGCGCTGCCATCGCTTTAAGTAACGTTGCTGTCACCCTAGTTCCAGCCCTTGGTAAAAGGTTACTATTTATTTTCTTAGCAGAGGCAATGCAATTATTTAAAAATGTAAAGTGTATTGTGTATTTAATATAAAAAATGAACACCGACAGTGATCGGTATCCGGATGCCTTGCTGCACATTAGCCCTTACTTACAACATATACAGTTGGGCAAAACATTTTTAGTCAGCCACCAATTGTGCAAGTTCTCCCACTTAAAAAGATGAGAGAGGCCTGTAATTTTCATCCTAGGTATACCTCAACTATGAGAGACAAAATGAGAAGAAAAAAAATCCAGAAAATCACATTGTCTAATTTTTAAAGAATTTATTTGCAAATTATGGTGGAAAATAAGTATTTGGTCAATTACAAAAGTTCATCTCAATACTTTGTTATATACCCTTTGTTGGCAATGACAGAGGTCAAACGTTTTCTGTAAGTCTTCACAAGGTTTTCACACACTCTTGCTGGTATTTTGGCCCATTCCTCCATGCAGATCTCCTCTAGAGCAGTGATGTTTTGGGGCTGTCGCTGGGCAACACAGACTTTCAATCAATCAATCAATCAATCAATCAATCAATCAATCAAACAATCAAACAATCAATCAATGTTTATTTATATAACTTTCAACTCCCTCCAAAGATTTTCTATGGGGTTGAGATCTGGAGACTGGCTAGGCCACTCCAGGACCTTGAAATGCTTCTTATGAAGCCACTCCTTCGTTGCCCGGGCGGTGTGTTTGGGATCATTGTCATGCTGAAAGACCCAGCCACGTTTCATCTTCAATGCCCTTGCTGATGGAAGGAGGTTGTCACTCAAAATTTCACGATACATGGCCCCATTCATTCTTTCCTTTACACGGATCAGTCGTCCTGGTCCCTTTGCAGAAAAACAGCCCCAAAGCATGATGTTTCCACCCCCATGTTTCACAGTAGGTATGGTGTTCTTTGGATGCAACTCAGCATTCTTTCTCCTCCAAACACGTCTAGTTGAGTTTTTACCAAAAAGTTATATTTTGGTTTCATTTGACCACATGACATTCTCCCAATCCTCTTCTGGATCATCTAAATGCTCTCTAGCTAACTTCAGAGGGGCCTGGACATGTACTGGCTTAAGCAGGGGAACACGTCTGGCACTGCAGGATTTGAGTCCCTGGCGGCGTAGTGTGTTACTGATGGTAGCCTTTGTTACTTTGGTCCCAGCTCTCTGCAGGTCATTGACTAGGTCCCCCCGTGTGGTTCTGGGATTTTTGCTCACCGTTCTTGTGATCCTTTTGACCCCACGGGGTGAGATCTTGCGTGGAGCCCCAGATCGAGGGAGATTGTCAGTTGTCTTGTATGTCTTCCATTTTCTAATAATTGCTCCCACAGTTGATTTCTTCACACCAAGCTGCTTACCTATTGCAGATTCAGTCTTCCCAGCCTGGTGCAGGTCTACAATTTTGTTTCTCGCGTCCTTTGACAGCTCTTTGGTCTTGGCCATAGTGGAGTTTGGAGTCTGACTGTTTGAGGTTTTGAGGATTTTAGCGAGAGATATGGATACAAAAAAAGGTGTTTTAAACAGCAAGCCAAGCACACTTGCGGCAGACCACGCTTGAAAGTTTGCCAGGGAGACGCCTGGACAACAGCGATAGCTAAATGGGTGGCTACAGCTTAACATTGTGGAGGACGAGGGGCTGCGTTAGATCATTCGGATCACATCCAACATGTCGACTGCACATCACAGAGCATTATTTTCACCCACAGTGGGAACTTCTGTCTCATGCTTTGACTGAAGATGAAGACAGAGGAGCGGCATTTCGCCGACAACTGTAAACAGGCTTGTCTGTTTGAGCAACTGACTCAGTGATAAGAAGTACACAGGGTTGGGAGAGAGTATAAGAGAAAGAGGTTCCAGGTTGTTGTGTTGTTCCAATGATAATAAACAAACATTTGCATAAAGCATATTTGTCCACTCATATGTTGATAAGAGTATTAAAAACTTGAAAGATATTCCTCTAAGGTACATTTAGAACAGATAACATTTTTAATTTGCAATTAATCGCGATTAACTGTGGACATCATGCGATTAATCGTGATTAAATATTTTAATCGACTGACATCCCTAATTATTTAATAATGCTGTAAAATGCCCATTGGGGTGTTTTATCACCGTTTCAGCTTTAAAAAAAGGCAAAACATTTATTTCCTGACCTTTTTACTTCGATCTTTCATAGAGGGTAGCAAATTTTAATTTCTGCCTCGAGCAGAGAGCAGTGTTCAAGAAATGATACTTGAATCATTAAAATCCAATTTGCAGGACCGGGTCACAACACTCCATCATGGCTATCAGCTAAGCCCTCCTTTCCACATTGCAGGAAAACCTGGTTTGTATTGCGAATGAACAAACCGAGGGATCAGAGGAGAAATCAATATCAATACAGCATTCATTAAGAGAGTCCTTACGAATCAGAAAGCTGTTCATCCACTCAGAAACACAGATGAAACAGCGAAAGACTGCTATGGAGAAAAAGACAAGGAAGAGGAGGAGAAAAGTGAAGCATACAAGTGAGACTGATTGACCTTATGTATGTTAGGAGACTAGGAGTGCAAACACACATGCACGCACGCACGTACGCACGCACGCACGCACACACACACACACACACACACACACTCACACACACACACACACACACACACACACACTTCGATAGTGCTCTTGCCTAGAAGTCATGCAGCTAAATCTAATGAATAACGTCCCCCCCTGGCCCAAAGGTCTGTTCTACAGATGGCATTCGATGTTAAAACACACACACAAACCCATACATCATCATTCAAACCAAACCAGCATCTAAGGTACTAAAAACAGACATGCTCACACATGTACACACAGCAGAAAGGAAAACAGAGTAAAAGAAAAGTGAAGAAAGTAAAACTCCTGCATCCTGTGGGTGGCCCTTATTGAGTTGCATTATTAAGAAGCAAGGTGATACTATTTAACCTGCATTAACATTCAATGAATGAAGGCAGATATGGACACAGGTGCACATTCACACACACATATATATAAAAGGGTAATCTCATTGACATCTGCAGAGGGGCGGGAAAGCACAGGTGAGATGAGCCACAAACTTCCTGAACCACATCAACATTTAATGAGGCCTGAGAAACACGACTCTTTAATTCAAGAAGGGCAGGTAAGGCGAGGTTTGCCACAAACACAGTTGCCGGACACAACTCCTCTCGAGGCTCCTGCCTTTGCAATTGATATTTTTCATACAGCCTACACCCACGACTGCAGATATTGTTAGGAGGCCAAAGGTCTTTTTTAAAACTCTCATAAAGTTCTCATTTAGGTCACATTTTTTAGGAGAGAAGTTCGTTTTTTAGAGATACATTATTATATTTGTAGCAACGAAAACCTTCTGTTCTGAATGTGCCTGAATTCCTAACCAAAACTGGTCATAAGAAGAAGTCAAAATCACAAGGTCTGAAGAAATTCAAACTCAAAAATTGGTCAAATAAACACATAGAAAAATGATGATGACATATTATATTAACATTTTAGAAAGTAGTATTCCGCATCATCTGCAGCTTGACAACCAGTAACTTTACCTGTACTGATTGAACAGAGAATCATAGAGAAGTCCAGCAGCTAACATCAACATGTATCTGCTTCGCTTGAAGGTCAATAAATTGTCTGCTCTGTCTAGTTTCCATTTTAAGAACCAAACTGGACTTTTCACTGAGCTGGCACATTTTCTTACACTTGTAGTTTGATGATAATGACTGCTGCAGTTATGTGATGTTGTGAAAAAAAGACTGTTCGTCTCAAATCGTTTTTTATTCTGTGTTCTAGGGTAAAACAAATAATTGTTATTATGCAGGCTCAGAGAGAGGTGTCAAAGTAAGAAGCTTTAAAACTGTAAACAGTTACTGTGATCAGCAATGTATCATTAAAGAATATTTACAAATGTAATTTGTACCCGTCTATAGACACAGTGTCCATCCCTTTTCCTTCAACAAAATTGGATGGACAAACCTGCTAGGGCAATTTATCTCTGAACAAGCAATGATTTTTTATAATTTGAAAGGAACAATTTGATCACCAATTTCCATTTGAGAGTCTATTTTGCATTTTTCCCATAAGAACCAAGCAGGAAATATGAGAAGCTTAGGATGGCAGAGAGAAAGACAGAAAGAAAGACAGAAAGACGGACAGAAAGACGGACAGAAAGTGTGCGTGGAAGAACGAACAACAGAATCTCAAGGCACAAGGGTCACGTCTGAGAAAATACAGCAGGGAAAGTAAATTAAAGTAAGCGAAATGGAAAGTGAAAGGGCAGAACGAGGAAATCAGGGAAGGTGCAAGAAAATATAATTTATTGCGAGGGAGGTGAGTTGTAATAGAGCAGTGAGACTGCAGAGGAATCATGGTTCCCACCTGCTGGCTATTTTCCCAGAGACAGACGCACACTTGTTTGTTATTGACTGAGATCATGCACTTTATTCCACACTTAGCATTTGCGACAACACACAGCTGACATCTTAAAAGCCTAATAACCTCAGTACACACACTCATGGTGTTGGACTAGATGATATTGGAAGCAAGACCATTACATTCAGTTTTGTGAGTGACCTCTGATGCAACCGAAAGCCTCTGTGCTATAATTCAACAGTTTAATTAGGGCCTTTGTTTTTATTGTGTGTGTATTGGCATGCAGGTTGTGTGAGTGTGTACCGGTAGATAGCGGTGGGTGTTGTGCCCTTCTCTTTTCACACACCTCAATCACCATTCAGTATACTTATAGCAGCAATCCTCCACAAAGGACAACCGTTAAGACCCCATGCACACACTGAGATCCAAAGCTCCTTGAACACTCCCACACACCTTCCCAATCAAATCCTCTCACTGAATGGCCCGCCGTAACTCTTTCTCTCCTCTCATCGCACTCAGTTTTCCCCCTGAAATCTTAACCTTCTTTGTTTCAGTAACTACCATGTTCCCCAAAGTCCCTGCTCCGCTGAGGCGTTAAATCCTTAAAGAGTTCTGCTTTCATGCAACCTGTGTCTTATATTCATTGCTTTGACCCTCATTCATTACAACCTGCAGTGATTATACAATGTTCCTGACACATAAACTATCAAATAAAAAATTTCCTGTTTGTGAGACTAAGCAGTCCATTTAAACATGTGGTGGTCCTTCCATCAACAAACAGTACAACAATGCAGAGCTATTGCTCTACTATCATGTTGGTGAACAGTTATTTATTTATACATCCAGCAGATATAAAACAATATTATCCACTATTTGGAATCACGTTTCAGGACAAATTACAAATGCAGGGCAAACTATTAGCTCTGTTGGTGTCCATCAACTAATGAGGTAAATAAAATGCTCTTCAGCTGTTTGATACTTCACTATGTTTACAAGTTTAGTAGCTAACTGTGTCTGTGACGAGGAGTCAGCTCACAGACACTTCTTGGATCTTTCCTGCTTAAAATGTCCTGAGAGCCACTAAAACGCACTAATGAGAATCATTTTCTGTATGTTCATCACTGCGAATGACACCTTTCACAATACAAACAGACATCTGATTAGGGCAGCTTTAAATAGGCGTTCATGCTCATCAAATGCTGTGTTTCTTAGTCGTTACCCAGCTAGCTCCAATTTGTTACACGATTATATGGACAGAGTTGAATGCGCATTTTTTTTTAAATGAATAAATGTTTAAAACATTGAAAAGTGTTTTGAAATAAATTGAATATGCATAGTTTTCCTATTCAACGAAAACAAATGAAGATAATTTGGCTAACCTTTGTTGGTTTACAATCTCAGTGCGTGTCTAAGAACTAGTGTTGTAATTTCGTTGACTAAAACTATGACGAAATATGTTCGTCAACGACCTTTTTTCCCATGACGAAAACGAGACGATGACGAGAAGGCACCGACGGCAGTAAACAATAACTGCAACGAAATCATCATGCAATATCGTTGACGAAAAGTGACGAGACGAAAATATAGTTTACTAAATAAAAACTATGCCAAAATCTCTCTTTACTTTCGTTGACGAAAAATGAGGAGACGAAATATTATCAAAGATAACGTTATCTCTGATTGTCAGCTTTTCTCCCAGCGGTTCCATTTCCGGTGCTGCGGCTGGGCAGCAGCTGTGTGTCTCTGCTGCGCGCGGCGGTACATTTGAATTACACCGGACAGCGGCACACTGAACTGTCAGGAAGACTCGGGTCTAACTCATGGTCTAACTAACCTTATTTAACAGAAAATAAAATGGCAACAACAGGGCTTGGGAGCAGTGGTCGCACTCGCGTTAACCGAATACCCCCCCGTCAGCGAAAGTGAGTGATAAATTGTGCACTCGACGGGTAATAATGGATTATGACGGAAATGTTACAATCCTGTCCGTCAAAAATGACTGACAACGAAAAAGTCTAAAGCCACCACTTCTTGTGAGAAAGAAACGATGTGATATTTGGGCCCATTTTCGCTACAATGAGGCGGAGAAAAAAAGCGAATGCATTGTTTTACCAGAAGGGAAGCAATGTGGCCATAACACAGCTGGTTAAACACCACAAACCTGACTAGATGCTCTCCGCAAAGCTGCATTCTTAATCATTCAACCTGTGTTTTTCATCAAATAAGGACAAGATATAATCTTATTGTGAAATAAATTGGACTAAAATGACAAATTATTGGTTTTGGCTAGACTAGTTTCACTGAAATGTTCTATATAATCTGATGACTAAAAAAGACTCAACAGTTTTCATTGACAAAAAGTAGACTAAAATTATTAGTTTTCTTTGACTAAAATAAGACTAAAATGCTCAGACTTTTAGTCGACTAAAACTTGACTAAATAAAAACAGGATGAAGCTGACTAAATATGACTAAAACTAAAAAAGGAAATTTAACACAGGACTAAGACTAAAACTAAATTAAAAAATAGCTGACGAAATTAACACTACTAAGAACTCATGTTCCTTTCCCCACATGAAAACAAAATCAACCAACATCTAATGAGCCGCAATGCTCCTTCCAGGAGAAGAGGCAGAATGCTTTTATGAATAAATGAACATCCTCCGCTTCCACTGGCAATCTGTGTCTTTCTTCACCTTTTTCCCCAGGGTTGGCTGAAAACTAACACTTTTCTGCCGTGTCCATTCACAAGAAAAAGACATCGCACCCTTCAACACCGAGGCCAAAATGTCTTGCACACATTCTCTCATATTTTAGTCAGGACTATTTTTTTTCTCAACATTCTTCCCTTTCTTCCATTATTGCCTCAATCTTCTCCCATTTAATTTGGTCACTATTCCCATCTTCCCCCTTCTGTTAATTATGTCCTCATGTTCTTGTCGTTCTCATCAGTAATGGCTTATTTTAAGCCTCTAAATACATTTTAGACATACATTTTTTCCCCCACAATTTACCAGGCTTAGCAGCAGAAAGGACAGTGATGCTTTCCTTCAGGAAGCTGTCACACTGCTGTGCTAAAAGGTTTCCTGTTTTCATGTAAATATGTGCGTCTCTGAAGGAGTTTTACAATTGTAGTAAAGAGGTTATAAAGGGTGATTGTTGCCAGTGCGGATAAACAGAAAAAGCTAGAAAAAGATATATGTAACAATAAAGTATGGAAAGTATTGAGCTGAATGGGTAGTATTTATTTTTGATGCACCAAAAATTAGCTGGGAGCAATGTGCCGTCAGCTCTGTCTGCGTATGTTTTTTTTACGTTGTGTTGTCAGAAAGACAAAACTGCAGACAGCGATAAAGTTAGAAACCCAAACAAGTTAATGGACCAGGCAATAATGAGCTGATTGCTTGATTAGAGGCATAGAGCCTCCACAGCTAAATACTATTTACATATCTTTTCTGAACCAATGAGAGCAGCACAAATATGTGTGGCTAACGTGTTGACGCTATTCTTTGCTCAGGTTGGGCAACTTTAAGAAAATGGCCATGAAATCACCACCCGTCCTTTACTTTGACTGTCAAAAAGGTGGACAGGAATCTAGCCAGCCATGCTGTCTGGAGGGGTAGAGTCAGGTAAAGGTAATTGCTTGGCAAGAGAACGAAACAGGAGATAGAATCAGGAGGAAAGGGGGAGAGATGACAGCCTATAATTGGAAACGGAGAAAGATGGTGGAAGAGGGAGAAGAAGAAGAGTTGGGCGGGTAGAATGAAAGAAAGAACAGTCCTTTATAAGCCATATGCACTCTACCACAACATGACATAACACATTGCCACGCATGTCATATACATGGAACCCTGCAGTGTAGCGTGGGTAAACAGAGCTATATGTGTCTCAGATCAGAGTGCACTAATAAGTCCTAGCAACAATCTCTTTTCAGCAGCTACATAAGTTATACCTTTCAGAATGTTTTTCACAACTTATGACTGCACATAACTCGGGCACAAAGTTAATGTAATGAGCAATGCTACAGCCACAAAAAACAAGTGCCGGGATGAGAGTATTTCTTAATTTGTCCGGCGTCATGAATCATGGCAACATTTCTCCAGTGGAAGTTTATTTACATGCATCACTCTGACAGCTTACGAAACCCCTTTATGAAATGCCTCCAGTGCTTTACAGTACCGTTAGAACGGGATGTATATGGTAAGAAAGCATGACCAGGGACACAAACACACACAATCTCTCATCCTTCTTCCTATGCTGCAAGTAACTGAGGGCAAGTAGGGAGACTTGTCAGGGTGGGTAGTCGTCAACCCTGAAGATCTACAAACACGCACTGTTGCGTTTCAAGTGTCTGCGTGCTCCATTGCTAAAAACACAGCAACCATTGAGAATAAAATGAAGAAGTCTGTTTGAAGCATTAATGTACATACCCAGGACTGAAGCGTGGTCCCTGATGCCTCCCCATCTGTCCAGCTGTGTGCGTAGGTAAATCTATTTTCCTCTCCTCTTGGCACCACAAGTTGCAGACGCTGCTCCACACGTGCCGGTCCTCCGCTCCTCAGTCTGTCTCCGCCTCACTCTCAGAGCCTGGCATCTGTACTAAACCTGTCACTCATCCTCCTCTTTCTCTCCTACTCCCTCCTTCCGCCGGCAGCCTTGTTTGCTTACACACCTCCTTTCACTCCTTGTTGGTTATTGTCCAAAGATAGGATCCAGGCACTCGCAGGAGGGGGTGGGGGGGGAGATTTCCCTCTCCTTCAAACAGTGCTCCTCAGCGTGTTAGGGCGCCCTCCATCTCCCCCGGCGTGGATGTGGGATTATGAGAGAGGAAAAGGAGGATGGGTGAGGAGCGGGCTGGTGCTGTAGCTGTTGCCTGCTTCAATGTGAGCGCCTCTCTCTCGCTAAGCATGGTTTTCATCGCTCTCTCTCTCTTTATCTCCCACTACCCCCCTCCCCCCTTTCTCAGTCCATGTCTATCTGCTGCTGCTGCTGCTCCGGCTGTTTGGATTCACAATTCAGTGTGCTCTCGGGCGTGCGGTTTAGGGAGTCTCTCTAAACAGCCAGCCAGGAAGAAAAACGAAGAGACAGAGCAGAGATTGAAGAGGTGGAAAAACAGGAAAGGAGAAGATAGCATTTTGAGCCTGAAAGAGAGGAAAATATTAAGTTACTTAGGGATTTGCAATAGACAAAACCAAGAAATATATATAAAGATAACTGTTAAATAAATATAGATAAGTTAGATTTATTAAATTACAATTTAGGAATTTAAAACAACACATCCAATAAAAGCACAATGCGACATAGTATTAGTTTGTGTTCCATCAATGTACCAAAACTACATTTGAGTCACAGAGGCTGTTTTTATGAAAGCGGCTTTGAAACTAGCCTTTGAGCTTTTTGCTAACATCAGTATGCTAATTTGCTCACAATGATAATGCTATAACAACGATGATATTTCGCAGTTAAAATATTTACCATGATCACTTAGCCTAGCTGGCTAGCTTTTGCACTATAACCTTTTTTAAACCCCATTTCAAAAGATGCCATTATCTTAAATAACTAAAATGTGTTAACTTAAAATGATCAAGGTTAAACAAAGATCAATAGCTTCCAGAGAAAAAGAAGCTTGGCTATGTGACTTAATTATATTGACAATCAAGAGACACAAATCAAAACAAGAGACAAATAATAGTAAATATAGACATTATTAGGAGCAATCCAAACAAAAAATAACTGGCTTGCCTGATCTACTCCAACAGGTTGTTCCAGAGTCGTGGAGTCGTGACTGCAAAGGTCTCCTCAGGCTCATATGGGGTTAGCAGGTCAAAACCGAGTCGATCCCATTGGTGGTCATTAGGATTGTAAAACTCACTAGTATCAAGTACAGGCTGCAAACTTAGAAACGCTTGCAATTTAACCTTGTATCTACTGTGTCTTATGAGTAATATTGCTCCGGCTTTCTGAGACAAACAACACCAAAATAGTATAATGAGTATAGCATCCAAAATGGGGATTTGGGCTCCAAAATTACTCTTGGGAATGTCATCTCTTTAGTTGGTTTGTTATATTTAATCATCTCCCCCATTCAGCCTGAAGCATGCAGAGAGAGAGAGGGAGCCAACGAAAGAGGGAGAGAGAGAGAGAAAATAGACATTTTTATTGTTCGGTCTTCTTGCCTTGTCAGGGTAAATCAGATCAAAAGGGTAGTGAGGTTCAAAGACACTCACACACAGGAACACACACAGAGAAACACACTCTTCTAGACTGACTGATTGCCCCTGGGGTCAGTTAACAGCTCATTGCAGGAAAGGAGAAGTCTGGCCTGCAACCCTCGGGTCAGGGGTCGGGCATGTCATGATGACTGGTGGAGGCCAAGTCCAGCAAAACACCCACCACTCCAACCACTGATCCAATCCCACCTACACACACGTAAACATCCTACAGCACATGTTTTTCCTCTGCTGGAGCCTCGGGGCACCTGCCCATTAAGCAGACAAAAGGGTACCTTCTCACTAACTTCTCCACTAAATGTTATAGTTTTCAGGTTATGGGATATCCACCTCTTAAGATTCCTCTCCTGTGGTGATGTTACTCAATGTTAATTCCAACAAACCTCTTCTACTCCTACAGCAGGGCTCAGTTCTGCACTGTGTTTCAATCTCTGCCAAGGAAAAGAGGAATGTCACTGGTATTGGTATCAACTACATTTCTGGTATTGTGACATTCGTACTTCATACAAACCTACTTCCAAAAACCCAAACCATGCCTTTGACATTACTTTAACCAGATAGTTGAAAGAAAAATATGAATGTCATATTGTGTATTTCACCCACAATTGCTGAAACTGGAAGCCAGAAATCTTGTACTTCAAGGTCATGAAATAGTTTGCTGCTCCGTTGACAATTTTTTTTTTTGGTTTGATAGCTCCACCTTGAAAAATGGAAAAGATATCCTGGTGGGTGCACAGTGACTGCATAAGATGTCTTCAGAATGGGTGCAGGGAATGTTAAAAATGATGATTGCAAATGTATGTAAGAATGTAATACCAGCGTGGGTCTTAAACAGCAGCCAAGTGACAGTCTCCTTGCTCGAAGCCTTACTTTTGGGAGGACTTTCATTTGCGCTGACATTTAGGATAGAATAGGATGACATTTGAGTTTTAGAGTATGTGGGACGTGGGACGGACATGAATGCGTCAGATAGCTTGGATGGAACAAAGTACGAGACTAAGTGGCACAAATGATACCTGTATATGAGAGGAAAGAATATGCGATAAATGGAGCTATTAAGTCTATTTTTGCATACTCATCAAAGTAAAGCTTTAATATCACTTGGAAATGATTCATTCTCACACTTTCCTTTCCTTGTCACCTTGTGCTTAAGCACCTAAAGATATGCTAATCAAATCCATAATAAGAGCAACTTATCAGCGATTGAAACAGGACATTTGATTGAAACATGCATACATTATGGATGTCCTTTTTTGTCTAGCCTGCATGCTCTCTATCAGCAGCTGTGTCATATAACTAATCACAGACTCGTTCATTACTGTTGCATTTGGCAACTTCTCTGCATTTCAGCCCGTTCAGGCAGACAGGGACGAGCCAAGGGGAATTACATCTCGGACTGTGGTCACACTCACACAAATACCACATGCTTCTCATATGACCTGAGCTATTTCCCATCAAGTAACTCTATACTGAGGATGAGGGGTCTGAAACCCTGAAACATAAAGCTGTTTGTAAATAATTTATACAGGTGACATCCAAGGGTTCAGATCTTTCAAGTCTATCAAGAGTCATTGGTCGCTGTCTTTTTTTAAATGTTCCTTTGTCCCAGTGTAGGAGATGTGGGACAACATGTATAACAAAGTTCAGTTAAAGCTATCAGCAAGTCAAATTAGTCCCAAACTAAATATGTAAACTGTTGCTTCACTTCAAATAGTGTCATTCTCAAGAATACCTACATTGATGTTGGATAAAGTATTAATTCAGACCTATTGTTTTTTGGTGCTTGAAAAACTCTGTCAGTGTGGTTCACATAGAAGCACTTTATCTGTGTGGAAATACAATAAACTGAATCCCCTGTAGCTTGGCCTGTGGTCTCAGACAGAGCACCTTATTCACAACTCTCTCTACCACAGTCGGCCATTTCCTGTCAGGTAATAACTTTGCTTGAAATGCAGTGCCAAAAAAAAGGGATTTACAAAAAAATAAAAGATCTTATGTTCCCCCTCTCCCTCGATCATTTTATTTCTGGTCTAGTCACTATCTCTATTTGGCTCTGAGAGAATGATCACTGATGACACATTCATTAACGATGATATTAGGGAAGAGAGGAATAGCAGTTAACTGTGATGCTAACTATGTTGGCAATCACGTTATGTTGGCAACATCGTTATCTGTTCCTCTGCGTGTGGGTGTTACTGAGAGTCTTATCAGTGGAAACAGACCTGGACGTGAGCTGGGTAGCGAGCAGCAGGAGAAGGATGTGGAGGGAAGGGTAGGAGGAGCGGTGGGGAAGGGAAAGCAACAGTGAATTTGAAGGATAAGAAAAGACATGGGAGACTGGAAGCAGGCAGAGGCGTGGAGATAGACGATAGACACATGGAGGCTCTGAAAAAGGGATAATGTGTTGTGAGCGAGTTGAAAGCAAGATGAAAGACAAAAAAAGAGAGAAACAGAAAGCAAGTGGGACGTGATCCGGGTGGAAAGTGGGAGCAGAGGGAGGGACTGGGAGGGCAGAACAACAGAAGTTGGGTGAGTCAGGGAGAAGATGCCTAAATGGTGATAAGTAGAACTGGGCAGGAGAGACATGCACCAGAAAATACGTTTTTGATGGACTGATCTTCCATGCAGGTACCTCAGGGTGTGCCTCTAATCTCTTGCCTTCGCCCTGGAGTATTTCATTTCTGGTTTGTATCGGCTTGAAGGCTATGACATAACATCCGGCATATTCTGAACTTTCATATAAAAATACGGTGACCGCTTGAAATGACATCAAGCACTCTGAGGCAAATCACTTATATTTAAAGTAGCAGTATTCAAATATGCCCTATGAAGTGGCCCTCAAATCTCAAGATGGCAGAACTCACTCCCTACCATCCCAAAGTTGGACAGTTCTGTACGACTGAACAGGTTCATGACTCAATGTTCGAACAGCCTGAAGTCTGTAAGTTAGAAAGCTGTTGAGGACTGTGTGCACTTTGTGTGTGTTTTACAGACACAACACATTCCAACACATTCAGGCTTAGGATACTCAGAACTACCAATAAAACATCCGAAAGTAATGAAAACATTTCTGCCAACACACTGGCATGTAGAGCAATCATCATCTCACTGCCACATTTCACTAAAATTGTACTCCAATCAAGTTGTACATGCTTGCTTTTTCTAGAGTGTACTCAGTTGTACCTTTCATGTTTATGATGTATTTTATCCATAAGTGTTTGTTTAATAAACTGTTGGATTTATTATTTTAAATGTTTGGGTTTTTTTGGGCAGTTCTCTTGCCTTGTGGTCAAAATGTTTACCTTGCGATTGCAAAATCTGTGGTTCAATTGTGGCATTTCTTTGGTGAATATCATTGCCATTGATTTCTCCGTGTGTCATCCTCACAGTCATCTATGATAATAAACAAGATGCCAGTAAGGTGTTCCTTTCTTTAGGCTGCTGCTTTGCAATAACTAGCAGTAAAACTTGTCTGAAGTGGATGTAAATCTTCAGCATGGCACAGACCAATGTGTTATTTTCAGTGACACCATCTGAGAAAAAGTGGAATTATAAGCTTTTTTAAACTAAAATGCTCTGCAGCTATCCAGCGCGTTAAAGGCACTACAAACACACATTGCCATGCTCATAAGCCACAGCAGGGGGCCAGAGCCGGTGTGTGTGAAGTCCAACATAAAGTAAGTCACAACAAAAGCTTGGACATGAAAAGAGGTAACCTAAGGAGAGGAGAGAGGAAAAGGAGTGTCGTTTTAGTTGTTTTAAAGTGAGTGAGACACAGCTAAGAGGGGTGGAGGTATTTTAGACGAGATTGATTGAAAAGTAGAAAACAGATTAGGGATAATCTTATCCGGAAGGGAAAGAAAGATAGAGTGTGTGCCTCACGGATATAGCTTGAGAACGATAAATGATAGAGAGGGGGGAGTGTGATTGTGTTTGCATGTGAAATGGAAACAACCCTGCAAGGTGGGAGAGAGAGAGAGAGAGATGAAGTGAGTGTGGGAATTAAGAGATCTGGAGATATGACAGAAGAGGCCTTGCACAAATCAATACAGCTATGACTGGAGAGACCTAGAGTGGATTGAGGAAAAACTGGGGCAGGGAAGGAGAGAAAACGGTGACAATGAAGCTGAGAGAAGGGAAAAGGAGGCGGGGGGAAGGGGCAAGATGGGGAATGAGAGGGTGATAAGGAAAAAACTAGTGAGAGAGGGTGTGATGAATACAAGAGAGTGCACGATGATGTGAGAGGAGCTGTTGTTTTTCCTCAGGCTGCTCTCTTCGAGGAAGGAAAAGGATGTGGGGGTGGTTAGCAACATTTACTGACACAAACTGTGAGCGTGTGTGTTCATTTTTCACACCAACCAGCCACCAATAACATTATATAAGAATGATCAAAACAGAAGAAACCATGGCAACTGTAATCCAACAGCCACTAGCTTTTAAAAAAAAATGAAGGGTACACACTAGATTAGGTGCGACAGCTCAAATACCGACGCTATATCTCTTTCGAGATATTACGGCAAATCTGTCTTTAAAAAATCCACGCCAAAGAAAATCTATTTTTTACAATGAGAAGAGAAGAGCTTGCAGTCTAACAGGTAAGAGATGTTTTTTGTATCATGCCAATGCAGACCATAGGGATATTAGTCAGAACATTACTGAGGCATGCTTCTGGGAGCTGAGCGTATTTCAGGCCTGAAACAGAGGCATGATGGACAGAAGATCAGGGCATCTGGGTCACCGGCCCAAATGACTCCCTCGCTTCCAAAAACTCGACTGTCTGGATCCATAGCTTAGGAGAGGGTGAGGGGATAAATGAGGTAGCTCCAGAGAATGTTGCTTCACTAGCCACAGCTTAAAAGCTCATTTACATCTGTTTCACCCTCATACAGGGCTAAACTGGGTCTTGGATGGCCTAAATACCAGTTACCCCACCTGTCTTTACTTTTTTTTAGACCCAAGGACCATGAGAGTCTCAGGCCACCAAGCCTGATATCTTACTGATTGGTTTCTAAAGCTTCTGATGGAGCTACATATTGAAACTGGGATTCTAAGCTATTGAAAAGAAACATTTCACATTTCAATAAAAACACTTTTTATAATAACAAGTATGTCTTGTTTGTCCAGTGTTATGATATCTAGTATTTATTTGGAATCAATGAGTGACATGACATGGACAAGGAATGAGATCTCGGCCTCACTTCTGACAGTCTGTGAAACAGGGAATTAAGACTTCATGTCAATATCCAATATAAAACTCACCTCATTATGCAGAATGACCAAATTAAGAACCAGTTATTTTGTATTTTAATGTGTTCACCTCTTCAATGTGGCCGCACATTTACGTGGGGTTTATTTGAATAACTTTATACTAGGTGGCTTAATTTAATAACTCAATCTGTACAATGTCGAAGGCTTTGACAAACAGATGTTTATTTGAACATTTAAAAGTACTTACAAAATGTAGTGGAGTAAAAGTATCAAGCAGCAACCTTCATGTTCTACTTAGGTAAAGCACTTTGTTCGTGTGTGTGATTTCAATTATCAATACAAATGTATAAAAAAAAGTATTACTTACCTCCATGAGGGTACTCCAAACCAGATGGCAATTCATGAAGAAAGTCCTCCCTCATTGAGGTGCATCTGAACTTTTCCTGATCACCCAGTGCCTATTTTGTTTCCTATCGTCCGTTGTCAGCTGAAGGTTAGCGCGCTGACCACAGCTAATTGAGTCCAATATGCTAGCTTCGCATAGCTTAGCCCTTAACTTAGCCGAAAACTCAAACTCAACTCCTACAACTATGTGAAAACACTTCGGTAAATCACTGCGACTGCAACTTAATTTCTTCACTATATTAACTCTCTTATCAAGTTGACATTAACATTATACAACACATTTCTGGAGTTTCTCTCAGTCCTCACAGCAGCTAGCTTAGCACTAACAAACCATTGTATTGCTTCCGCCTCTGCCGTTGTTCTCTCGCCTCCCAGCCAATCAGTAACTCAGGAACTTGATGTTGCTCCAAGACTGACTGAGCTGGGATAAATTAAGCAGGCGAGGTCAAATACATAACCCCCCTCAACACGTGTAAACATTGTACCTTTCAAACAAACTTTTGCCGTCCATTAATTACCCAACTCTCAATTTAAATAGTAACATTTAAACAACTTTTTAACATATAACACGCCTTAACTGTAGACCAGGGGTTCCCAAAGTGTGGGTCGCGATACCCCAAGTGGGGGTCGCGAGATGATTACAAAATAAAAATGGAAAATAAAAAAAAATAAAAAAATAATTAATAATAACATTTGCATAGACATTTTCAGGGGCGGACTAGCCATCTGTATAATTTCCCCGTAACGAGGCTCCCCCTTTGACAATCCACTAGCGCAGTGTTTCTCAAACTTTTTCATACCAAGGACCACTTAACCAATAAAAAACACTCATGGACCACCTAACTCCACAAATATCCAAAAACAATAGGCCTGCTTACCCATTCCAACAGTATATAACAAATTACAGCCTAATAATAACAGTAGTCATTAATTAATTAATTTTGCATAAATTAGGGCATGGTCACATTGAGTGACAGCTCATTCAAGTGACTGCTGCTGTAAGCTTCTTGTCTTTCTTCTAGCAGCTCCGTGAAGCTAGCTACAGGGACTCTGCCAGGCGGCAAACTCTGGCGAAGAGCCGGGACGCCAATGCGGAAGTGCCTCAAACTGCAGTTCATCTAGTGGCCAGTCGGAGCAGTCTGCAGAAGGGAGCAATTTCCATAGACCCCAATGTTAAAATGCCCAACTTTAGAGCAGAATTAAACATGTTTACATCGTGGTTCAAAAAACCATATCATCTGTTTAATTAATATTAAGCCTTAAAGCTTTTGCATAAATTAGGGCGTGGTCACTTTGATGGACATGTACACGCCTCACTGTCAGATAACAATAATTTGTCCACTCTGCTAGGCTACAACCACAGAGGCTACAACTTTAGTTAGTTGTAGTTACTGTACTTGACCCTTTAGCTTTAGCCGTGTTCGTGGTGATTGTGCCTTTTAGGGAATATTGTTACAAATACCAGACAATTAAAATGTTGTGCTGTGCGTTTGAATGTACTAACAGAACTTCCAAGAAGTCTAAAATGATAATATTATACATGTCCCGTTCGCAGGTGTTTGTGTGCTTGGTAGCTTAGCTTGTTACTTATTAGCCAGCTAAGGACGTAACCCTTTATACATACATATACATTTTAGTTTATGATTCAGCCTTGGGTAAGACTTTTATAGTCTATGGCTATGACCTCAATAATGCTAAACGGGAGCAAATGTTATCCAATTATCCCAGTGGTGGCCACCGGAGCTAACGGAGCCGCAGGGGGCTAGCTCCAGCCGGCGTCCCGGAGCTAGCCCACTGCAGCTCCGTTAGGTCCGGGGCCGGGCGGTGGAGTCCGTCTTTTCTTAGCGTGTGAATGACAAGCATTAAGAATAACAAAACATAGCTAATTCTCTTGCAGAGTGTCTCATTTGATTATGAATGTAACGTTTATATAGGGGAAATACACTGTTAGCAGTAACTTGGTATGCACGTATTTCATGTTAGCTTAGCTTCTTAGCCTGAGCTAGCTCTGTTAACTTCCAGTTCGGAGGCAGCAGGTCCCGCCTCTTTGCCCTTATTTGGAGCAGGCGGGATTAGACTCTGACGTCGCTGTCAAGCCGTTAGCGGCCGACTCCGCCTACTAAGGGCTTCTCGGCAACTCTGCAGAATCCTATGGGTGACGTCACGGAAAGTACGTCCATTTATATATACAGTCTATGGACTCTGCCTGCTCAGTTCATCCAGGGAACACAACTTGAATGTGTTAGTTTGTTCTTCATGCTTACATCGGACTATTGTGACTCGCTCTGCGGTTAAAACAGTCGGTACATGAATGCGGTGTTGCGGTAAGTGAAATTCGAGTACTTTATTTATGTATTTATGATTTTAATCAGCTACGTAATGAATGTTGAGGCTTGGGTTAGCGTGTAAGCGAGTGGTAGCTACATCGGTGCTAACGATGCTAATTGTAGCCTCCAAGTTAAAACCATAAACTGTATATATAAAGGTTAAAATGAAATAGACAAGTGTTAAGCGTTAAGTGGGATAATACTGTAGAACAAACGGCTTCTGTTTGAGGTTGGTAAAATAAGAAATCAACCTCACAATAAGATGTGTGTATATTCCAATTATTAATGTCATATTTCAAGATGATTACTTAGATATTACAATATGTTTGGTTGAGCTGGAGTTCATTATTGAGCTTACACGTTAACGCCACAGTCATATCTGAAGAATGAACCCAAACCTTGTTGTTTTTATTAATTGTATTACCAAATTGGTATGAAATAAACAGTAAGCATTGGTAACACAACTTCCAAAGTTACAGTAAATAAAAAGAACCCTGACTCGGACAATACACAATCCAACATGTTCAACAGAAGAGAATAAGTTATGTTGTTTGTACACATGGTACTTTACATATATATCTGTTTGTTTAAATTTTCCAGGTGATGCAGACAGGTTGGACCAGAGTGAGAGACAGAACTGGACTCCTCACAGCAGTGAACTTTAGCAAAGGTACAAATACTCTTTTCATACTGTACAACAAATCAATAAAGATATTGGTTTAAATAAATGAAGTATTGACTTTAATACATTGATATGCATCCATTAAACAATACTATACTAGATATACAGGCTATGGTCCTGCCATCCTAGAGGGGCGGAGCCAACCAATCTATAAAGGCAGGCATTTCGCCTGTGGCAAATCCTTCTCCCTGAACACAGAACTGGCTGGCCTCATATGGTCTCCTCACAATCCAACTGTTTGTCAGCAAACAATCAACAAACCATAAGATACAATAAAACAATGATCTGGAAATCCTGCCACGTGTACTCATCTCCGAATTGATTGCGTTGATCTCCTATCCTTGAACAAATTATTCTTAACCAGATACATATTCTTCATGTACATAAAGAAAAACATAGCAAAAGGTTTGTAAAACAAATAAGACTGCATGACGGATACAATTAAACTTTGACCTGTTAAAGGTGCTGGGTGAGCCATGGCAAGTCAATCAGATGAATCCTATGTGTACCATGAATGTCTTACTAACATTTCATTTTACATTGCATTAGTCCATGAGGTAATTTTCCTCCAACAGGGTAAGAGGTTTAAAAAACTCTTTTAGTGTCAAACTAAAAAAAGAAAGGCATGGCTGCTTCTTGATTTTCATATCGGCTCTGATGGTTGGGAGTCCTGTGGGCCATCTCATTGAAAAAAGGAACTAGAATGCTTGAAAATGAAGTCAGTTAGAAGGTCCAGTGAGGCCTTAGATACGATAATTAAAACTTTACGATCAAATTTGAAAATCACTCGAGGCCACTGCAGAGAGAGCATCAGCAGAGTGCCTTCTGTCGGATGTGTGTTTAGATTTAATCACTGACACACACGTTGAGCCAAAAGATAATTAATCTAGTGTCCGTCTCAGCTTCCACATCTCAATTGTCCAGCTTGAGAGATGTAATACCTTATTGACTCTGAAAACGTTTCTGTGCATGGAGCGTCTGTCGGCGGGTCGATGGTGGGTTTGTGGCTGGTTGCCTACCTCTTAACATCACCTGCTGATTTAATATTATCAGAAATGTGGCAGGAATAAACAGAAGACATGAAGGCATTCTCCCTTTGAAGCAACAGTTCCCATTCAGAGCCAATAATAGGGCATCTGTCACAGTAGCTTATGCAATATCCCATCACATAGTCGCTCTGGACCATATGCGTTATAGGCAGATTCTCTGTATTTAACCAAGCATTTCATTACAGTATGTTGTCCTTCTGTTCTAGATATAGTTTACAATGATTTCACATATTATCCATTACCTGTTTATTCTTTGCAGGGTCAGCGGACTGGAGCCTCGCCAAGCTCACATTGGGTGAGAGGCGAGGTACACCCCGGACAGGTGGTTGTCTGTCACAACAAGTACAGACAAATGGACATTCACACTCACATTGCACAGGTACAGGTATACTATGATTATAAACAAAGGATGGCAATGCCTATCTCTGGGTCCACCTCTTTTGTCCATTCTTAAATATCATTACAAATACTGGATGGATTGCCATGGCATTTGGGGCAGACACTAATGTCTCCACCATAACCATGTCCAATACTTAAATGTAAACCCCAATAGTTGTTAAACACTAACATTATGCCTGGTTATTATCAGCATGTTTGCATTGTCACTGTGAGCATGTTAGCATACAGATGTTAGCCTTAAAGCATCACTGTTTCTAAGTACAGCTTCAGCTTATAGCATAAATGTGCAGTCTTGTTCATGGATTTCAATAACTTTATATATCATGGTCATGATTTACTGTAACAATAAATGTACTCAAAATTTGTTTAGTTGCATAAAATAAAACCTACACAAAGATAGGATAAAACAGCTCTTTAATTAGCTGCCAAAAATGTAATTGGAGAATAACTTATTGGAAAAGTTCATTTTAACTTATCCTGTGTCATTAGAATAGAATTATTACACAATTGCGGATGTCAATCATTTCACAATAGGTTTGAATATACTATGTTGGGGCCCAGTGCATTGCTTCTTTTGTGTCTGGTGCTGAATTGTTTTTATGGCCATATTGTCATACTGGAAAGACAATGGAGCGCTGGTAAAATAGTCGTCCTCTATTTTGTTTTATAAGAGCTAGTGTTTATATCATGATACTAACTTAATGTAAAAGCCTCGTCCACACTGAACATTTTAAACTTAATTTTTCTTTTCTTAAAAGGGCACACATGCACAATCGTTCATGCAAATATGTATCTTCATAGCTTCCATTTTTCCATTCGTAATAATGTCTCCAATAGACGGGAACAGAGCCTGGAGATGAGGCCTTGTGCACGTTGACTAGAGATGAAATGAAAGAAAGATGAGTCAATTAATGGGAAGCAACAACAATAATGTCTTTCGACGTGTGGAACGAAGTGTGAGGATCACATATTGTCACTGCAGATGCGCAAATACAAGAACACAATAATTGTGGACCTGCTTCTTTACAGTGTGTGTGTGTGTGTGTGTGTGTGTGTGTGTGTGTGTGTGTGTGTGTGTGTGTGTGTGTGTGTGTGTGTGTGTGTGTGTGTGTTAGTTTGTACCCTGTATCTAATGATCTCTGAAAATTGTTTCTGACATGTTTTGGGCAAGGGGACACAGCATTGAATCATATTGGTTGCTCCTCATATTAGATTCTCTTGTTTTCTTTTCTTCGCGTGACAAAGACATCTCATACCTAAGGCTGCTCTCACTTTTCAGTTAAAGGTGGGGTAGGTCATTTTGGAGAAACCAGCTCGAGTGCGCTAGAATTTGAAAATACACAGCCGAAAAAAATCTGCCACTTCCTTACAGAGCCCCTCCTCCAACACACGAACGCGCACATGACCAATGAGGGCACGAGATAAGTTTGTGCACAGATGGAAGGCTGACAGGCAGGTAGGCCATCCAGTTATTTTAGCCGGGCCGGCTAAAATGATTGGTCGTGCTTTTTACAGTACTACGGCTTCCACAGATTACATTTTTTATGGATTTGTTGTCAAAGCACTTAAGATATTCATTGCTATCAGGAAGTTAAGAGCATTCCATGGAATATAACAAAAAGTGTTTCTCGAGCCAGTTTCTCAAACTTACCTACCCCACCTTTAAGGTGGAGTTTAATTTTTTCACAGCTCGATCTACTTTGGACTGCAGGTGTGGCGAAGAAAGAAGAAGAAAGAGAAGGAGAGAGATAATAAGAGAGTGGAAAAGCTGTTGAGGCATTATCTGCTTTTAAGAGGGTGCTGTTGTTCAGAAGCAGCCGGCTGGAGAGCCCCGCCTGCTGTACCTAATCGGAACCGAGAGTGTGACGCCCTGATTAAAAACCCAATAATAATAATAAAGGCGCGAGCCACACACACACACACACACACACACACACACACACACACACACACACACACACACACACACACACACACACACACACACACACACACACACACTGACACAGCTCTCTCCAAAAACCTTTCTTTGGTTCATTCTCTCACTTATATCGAAGCACATTACTTTGGATGTGAACTGAACAAGACACTTCTTTATAACAATGAGATTTAGGAGAAGTAAATTGTGTTTTTCTAGGTGAATAATGCATTTTCTGTAATGTATCAGGAGCCATTACCAAGGAAGTTATGCACTGTGTAAAATCCATGAGTATTGTACAATCTTCGACTGTGAAGGGTAACACAGGCACACATTAAAATAGGATGTGGCTAATTGGTATGATCAGAGAAAAGATAATGGTTACAATAATAGACAGTTGATCAAGGTTCAGGAACAGAATAAGGAACAAAAAACATAGATTTGGGGGGAAATATCTGTCTGTAGGCCTACTATTTATTAAACCTTTAAAAGTAAAAATAAATTGATTAACCTGCTCCATGTTGTCCAATCTAGTTGCTAACATGCTAGCCAGACATGAACCATCTCTATTCAGAACTATTTATGAACTTGTGAAAAAAAGTTATTTGCGACTCATCTTTAATTCTACAGTCGATGTCACCAAAAACAAAGCCTGGAGGTTGAGAGCAGTGTAAAGATGAAGGAGAATTCATTTCCAAGCCCAGTAAGCCTTCCCTGGAAGAATAAAGGTTTAACAAATGCCAACACACATGACATACTGATGGCTGTGGATATAACTACATCTAGAAGCCCGTTAGTGAAGGATAAGGTGGTTATTAATCTTTCACCTACTCTGCTCTCTCTGCCTTTCTCAGTTTCAGTAACCTTTCATTCTCCGCCCTCCTCCCAGCTTTGCAGCTTTCAACCCTGAAGTCACAGGCAGTGAGTGGTTAAGTATGCATAAATATAGAAGGGGAAGAGGGAGAATTTTAATTAATTTCCATGTCTATATCTTCCTCCATCCACCTGCTCTATAGTCCTAGCGGGCGGATTGTAACCTGGAGTCAAGCCCAAGCCTCCATGACGGGAGAATTGCAATTATTTCTTCAACAGCCTTATCACACCTCATAACCACGTTCATCCACCCGAGTTCTCTCTCATAAAGCATTCGTCCAGAAATTGAGGGCTGAGCACAGATACTCTTTTCCAACATCGCTTAAAGTAAATACCTTCACACCTCAGGGTTACAAGTATGCCAACATTCTCAATGTACTATACCTCACAGCTCTGATGGTTTGGGCATTGAAATACATGTTTTTGCAGATTAAACAAATTGAGACCGTTTGAAATTGCAGGCTACACTGCCTCCCTACACTAAAGTCCATTTCCGAAGGTATGTGACACAGAGAACAGTGTCTCTGCCATCTGGCAGAAGACTCAAGGTCCCACTAGCCAGGGAAATGATGGGTACAACAACTCATTTGTGCCCTTTGCTGTGGCCGTCCCAAACAGTGAAATAGTATTATAACCCCCCTCCAACAGTCCATGAGCACTGCGGCTGTTGAAAATGTATTTGTGTGTTTTAGTTGCCCTTAACTGTCTGTTTATATTAACTGTGTACGTAGAAGGCCATAGGTGAATTTGGATTTCATATGATCTACAGTAATGTTTTTATTTTACAATATTTTTATTTTAGGGCAAAATGTGGAAACACGGATGTTATGAAAAAAAAAGGCAAGAATAAATATGTAGTTTCGTGCATTTCAAATTATTTAAAAAAATGCAATATCAAGGGACAATCTCAGCTGCTTTTTAATCGGCTTCGTTGTTGGTTGTATGTGCAAATAAATAAATAATTTTAAACCTACCTCCATGTGACTTGCAGTTCCCCAAGCATCCAGCAAAAATCTGCAGCATAACAATAAGGAAATGGAGTTTCTGGCATAATGGAAAGATGCTTAATATTGATTATTTCCATGTATCAAGCCAGTTAAGAAAACAGCAAAGTTTCACTTCCTGTCCTGTTTTAACATACGTTTCTAGTATCCCTAGCAATTGCGTCTTTATTGTACAAATGTGCACGATTTGGAGTCATCATAGATCAACAATAATGCTTGTTTTTATATAGTGTGTGAGACCTCAATCTCAACAGTTTATTTTCATGCAGTTGATACATGAGTGGAATCCAGCAGCTGTTAGAAAGGACGGAAAAATACTTGACAGTTAAAACAGGCAACATAACTGACCTTCAAAAACGTCCTCAAGGGCGTTAGGTATAATGTATTTTCTTTACTCAACTCTGCCTCCTACACAGTGCATTGATTCTTTCTGCTTTACACCTCCACTGCTTCCCTGCATTAACTCTAAACATCAACTTCCACATGAACTGAATGTTAATAGGCTGTGTTCTACGCAACATGGCCACATTCCTCCACTGAAATCAGTGGAAGATATTTTCTTCATTAATTGACTTCCTATTTCCTTCTGCCCCACTTCCTGTCCTTGTGCCGCCTTTCACCTCCCAGGATGTCCGATCTGCATGAGAAGAGAAAAGACAGTGCATTAATCACCACTGCATCCAACCCCCCTGACAGTCACACACACACACACACACACACACACACACACACACACACACACACACACACACACACACACACACACACACACACACACACACACACACACACACACACACACACACACACACACACACATTAAAGAT
>NC_136907.1:61563492-61643492 GCF_949606895.1 Notothenia rossii
TTGAAAACATTATGGAGGACTTGGATATCAACAGGTATTTTAATTAATTAGCTGTAGCCTCAGGACATTCCCCATGAGAGAGAGGGGTTAGGGTTAACGTTAATCAGAGTATATCCTGCTGCAGGTAAATGTGAATATTGAATACTCATTTTCTATACATATGTCAACTGTTTAGCAGAAACTGAACATGTCGTGCAGGTAAACTTGTTGTACGAGCAGGTTTTGTAATGCAGCATTGTCCTCTGAGATGCTTACATTTCTTCTTCCCTGATGTGTTCGCATCAGTGAGTATTCACATTCAAGTGTTTGTAATGCTTGTGTCTCTCCAGGAAATGGCAACTGACATTGACAAAACAGGTGTTATCCTTTTAGATTCCATGATGATTGTGTGTATTCAGTGTGTGTCTGTGTACGGGGTTCGCAAGTCTTGTATAGTGCGTGCAGCGATGCATGGCCCACTCGTCATCCGTGCAGGACATCTGATAATAAGCCAATCACCGGGGCTGATGGAGAGGAGTGAGTGATGAGGAGCTCTATCTTCCAGCGGGGAGGACTGCGGGGGATAGATGATGTGCTCGGATGCAAGCAGGGCTGCTTTCTGTCTGGTATGACCACCAAACACCTGAGACCAGGGCCACGGCAACACAGCAAGCCACAGCGGATACAAGTATCTTTTGTTATAGAGAGACATCCACAGTGAGTTATTGTCTCAGCAAAGTATTGCCAAAGGAACTGCTCTAAATTTGTTAAGTTTTATAATGAATCAAATATGCAAGCTTGATTCTGGCACAAGTCTGGGCTCTGTTTACTTTCATAGTGGACACCAATTATTTAGTGATATATTAACACATTTGCAAGCACTTGGGCAAAACCTCATGGCATTTCATGCATGCAGAAGAGAAAACGGTGATACACGAGGCTCAGTTTTGCATTAATCACTGCATTGTAACTGCACTGAGAAAATAAATGGTAATCTTATTGTATTTGGGCACCTGGTGTGGGACTCCTACGCACAGCTCAAATGGAAACAGTCTTGGACTAATATTGCAAGGCGCACATTGATCGGCCTCTTATCTCCAGCTACAGGTCCACCGAAACAGAAACACACACAGAAATGCAGGAATCCATTCATTGTACAGTACACATGCAGCCTGCCACATGGCTCCCTGCTGTATTGATCCTTTATTGATTGTTATTTTTTTGCTGCAGTTTTTATGTTGAACCAGGCCGTATATCTGGCTCCCTGTGCCCAATAGATATAGATAAAAAGCACAACACCATGAGTGCTGAAAAAAAGACATTATTACACCAAATAATGATCACGAAGATTTCTAGATGATTTGCGACAACACTGCAGGGACACAATCATGCAAATGTCCTCAGTGGGGATAAATCAAAGGAAGCGGCAGCAATTCCTTTTCATCTCTGTAACCATTCATTCATGCAAAAAATATACTTAGCTGGACAGGGGGTTAGAATCTGGCTGAAAGCATATTTTTTACCCGAATGTCCAAAAGGAATGGCTGGTTTCTGTGTTTTTCCCCCGGAGAGAATACTCATCTTTGCAAGCAAAGAAGCAAAGGCACGAACAATGCGCCCGCACACTTAACAGACAGGCAATACGAAGCCTGCCATCAGGTGCCAGCAAACATCCACTGGCCATAACAATCACATTATGTGAGCCTGCACGGGAAATCAGAGTGCCTGCAGTGGCGAGATAAACGAAAAGCAAGGCTTGCCCTTTTGTCTCTCTGTGTGTGTGTGTGTGTGTGTGTGTGTGTGTGTGTGTGCGTGCGTGCGTGCGTGCGTGCGTGCGTGCGTGCGTGTGTGCGTGTTTGTGTGTGTGTGAAAAACAAGCCTGAAGCAGAGCAGGGCACAGTTCAGTTCAATAATCACATACTTACTGCCATCTTTCCCCCCCATAGTTCTTCTATCTTCTGCTTTTCCTCTGGCCGCCTCATTTCACAGCCCATAAATTAAAAAACAGAGACCAATGATAAAAAAGCAAAGAGGAAATAAAACATCCTATCAGGGGCACGCACTGAATTATCTATTTAGTATTTTCGTTAGCCTTATTGTGAGTTGTGTTACTTCACAACTAAATACCAGGACTTGTTTTTGGATTACATATATTTCTTGTTTTCTATAAGGTTAATACACAAATAAATATATCACAGTGTCGGTGAAAAATAAATCCTACAATTTCACCTTTTGGGATTTTTGTAAGAATTCCCAAACGCTCATATGTAGTCTCTCCCTCCCTGCTGCAAAGAAACTATGGATGTTTTCAGCCATCGTTTGCAGAGAAGTTGCATTAGTAAGGGATCTCTTCACTGCCAATACACACAGGAGGAATGACTACAGTAATAACTTGTTCAATGCTCAATTGTATGTGAGGATTGCAATACGATATGCTAAGCTCTTTTGTTTATTTTGGGAAGGGTGTACCAATTTTTGTTGATAGTATCTCTTGTGTAAATACTTTAAAGAATTGGAATTGAAATCCTTTTGCTAGAGTCTGTTGTTGCAGTTTGCAGTGTTGACATGCTACTGACAAAAGGTCCATAACAAGTTCTGCAACAACTCTTTTGTTTTTGTAGTTCTTGTAGCCTACATCAGTAATTTGTGTAGCCTACTACAGTAATGTAACCAGGAAGTTGATTGTAATGGGTTTGAAACCACCAATTTAGCCTTTTAAATGTTATTTAAAGGTACAGTGTGTAGTAGTGATGGGAATTACGGCTCTTTTAAGGGAGCCGGATCTTATGGCTCCGTTCCTTTCCGAGAGCCGTTCAAAAGAGCCGGTTCAAAAGGGGGCGGGGTTACTAACTGACACATTTGCATTGAGGAAATCAAGTTTCCTCACTTTTGAGGGCTTAATGCGATTTCTCCTCTCTGAGAAGATTTCTCCAGTCTTGGAGAATATTCTCTCTGACTGACGTTCCCACAATGCAAAGCCTTTCCGCCATGAGCTTGGTGAGCCTGGAGTATAGGCATTGAACCAACGATAAAAACAACGGCTCTCACCAAGAGGACTCGGTTCCCTTCGTTCGTATCAAAGAGCCGTTCAAAAGAATCGGATTGTTCGCGAACGTAACATCACTAGTGTGGAGTTAGTGGCATCTATAGCAGTAAGTCTGCAGATTGAAACCATCCGAATACCCCTCTGCTTGCCCTTCTCTCTCTTAGCGTGTTGGACAATCTACGGTGCAACATGGAGGACACTGTGAAGAGGACCTGCTTTCTGTCGATAAAAATAGTCACATTTTCAGCTAAGGAAAACAAGGATTCTTAGTTTCAGGTGATTAAACACTAATGAAACATTATTTATGAATATTATCTTCAATTTCTGCTAATGAATTCCCCTAAATTCTCCACACGGGGCCTTTAAACTCTGACAAAGGTGTCGGGGGTCCTGTTAGTCGCTCCTTGAGTATCAGCAGCAGGGGCGGACCTAGCACATTTGGTGCCCTAGGCGAGCTTCACCACTGCGCCCCCCCCAAAAAAAATATCAAAACATCTTAACAGTTATACAGTAAAGTACTGCAGCTTTATTTATTACAAGCAAGAACAAGAGCTAAGAATAAATGTAAAGTGCACACTAAAGAATTAAAACAAATAAACAACTTAGCTAACAAACAATAATAATATCAATAACAAACAATAAAAGAATGTGCAAATTTGCTTTCAAAGAAAATTAAGAAGAAATGTAAAGTGCACACTAAAGAATTAAAACAAACAACTTAGCTAACAAACAATAATAATAATAACAATAACAAACAATAAAATAACGTGCACATTTGCTTTAAAAGAAAATTATGTATTGTAAAATATGTTACACATGTCAAATAATCAAAATATAATATGCTAAATAAACAAACAAATACATAAAAATTACAAATTCACTTTGTCTCAAGAACTATTTACATTCCACTCCCTATCATCACACAAGGTTGGCCTACATATTAGCTCCTACTGGTTTCCATTTACAGTGCAATCCTTCTGGCCTTCCTCGCTGCAAAGTCATCAATCACATCATCATATGAAATCTGACCACCAACCTCATGGTTAATACTGATTACAGCCAGACCACTGAGGCGTTCTTGAGCCATGGTGGACCTCAGGTATGTTTTCAAGAGTTTTAATTTGGAAAAACTCCTCTCGGCTGAAGCTACTGTTACTGGTAGCGTTGCACTGATCCGCAGAGCAATACACAATTTGGGATATATTTCGGTGAGCTGCTTTGTATGTATGAATTTCAACAACTCAAGAGTTGTCATGCTCTTTGATGGCAAGTCAGGTACATTTTCCAACTCCTGAGCCAGCTCCTTCCCATCCAAATCAGATTGCCCTCCATGGCTTAAGGTGTGTGCAAGTGCCTCTGCTTGCTTCATCAGCTCTTGGTGTGGCAGGTCTGGGAAGTTGTACAGAATGCCAAACTTGTCTTGCACATGTTCAAGAGTGGTAAACCTCTCCTTTTGTGCTGACACTGCAGCATCTACCACCACGTTAAAGAACGTTACCTCCAGATTTTGCAAGGCATTCCTCAATGGCTCATCAGGAGACTCATATGAGAAGTGCCTCTTTGTTGACTTCAGCCGCTTTTGCACAAGGACTGCATCCACATTCATGTCTTCACACATGTCCTTGGCTGATGTTTGTGAAGCCACAAAGCCTGTGGCTCTGTAGGATTTGAGAGCTTTTTCAGTCTTTTTCAGTAGACTTACTGCTACATCCACTTGCATTGTTTGGGACTGCAGGACTTTGCTCACCTGCTGAATTTGACTTAACATGTCATACCAGACCACTGTGCACAGTGAAAAGCGGAATGACCCCACTTCTTCTGCCAGAGACTGGGCTTCAATCCTGATGATTGGGTCTTTGGCCTGGTTTCTCACCTCAAGCAGTGCCTCTCTCACAGCTGCGGCTTCATATCGCAGAGGCTCCACAGCTTTCACTCTGCTCTCCCATCTGGTTTCTGACCACATTTTGAGTGAAAGGTTGACGTGTTTCTTGAGGATGGCCCATCTCTGTGTAGAGGCAGAAAACAGGCAGTATAGCTTCTGCACAATGCCAAAAAATGATATGGCATCTTTGGAGCTTTTGGCAGCATCAGCAATGACCAAATTGAGTGTATGTGCCCCACAAGGCACAAACAAAGCTCTTGGGTTCAACTGCAGTAGCCTGGCCTGTACTCCCTTGTTCTTCCCTCTCATATTTGCGCCGTTGTCATATGACTGTCCTCTGCAGTCATCAAAGGCAATCTGCAACTCCTCCAGCCTCTTCAAAATCAGGGCGGACAAACTTTCACCAGTGGACTCCTCTGCTACTAGGAATCCCATGAAGTGCTCTTTAATCTGGGGGTCTTCTTCCAGTGTCACAATTCTGATGACTACTGACAGCTGTTCAGTGTGGCTAACATCCGGGGTGCAATCTAAAATGAGGGAAAAGTACTTGCATTTCTTTATTTCTTGCACTATTGTTGATAGAATCTTTCCACTGATGCATTCAATCAACTCATTCTGAATGGTTTTGCCCAAGTAGCTGTGGTGGGATGTTTGACTTTTAATCTTGTGGATGTGGTCTTTCATCACTGGGTCAAACTGCGCCAAAAGCTCAACCTCTTTCAAAAAGTTTCCATTTGAAGGAGAGTATTTCTGTCTTTCCTCTCAATGCCATATTTCGCCCTGCCAGAGACTGTACAATAGCAACCAGTCGTGTCAGCACTGCTCTCCACCGACTCTTCTCTGCCTCAAGGAGGGCCTGCTCTTGTTTGTCTATTGTTGTACCTTGTTTTAATCGAACTGCCAATTCTTTCCATGACGCCAAATTGTTCAGGTGTTCCGGACTATTTTCATGGCTGGTCAAAGCAGCACTTGCATTTTTCCAATCCGACAGTCCTGCATTTGTTAAATTAATTTGTTTTGGAGATAAAAGTTGACAACAAAAACAAAAAAGACTGTTCTTCTTTTTTGAATATGTCACCCAACTTCTTTTGATCCTTTCTCCATTTACTAAGGTCCTGCTGAAGTACTGGTGGTGGCAACTTCTCCCATCATCTCTCCTTGGGAAAATGAAATCAGGTGTTATCTGATATGGTCCTCTCCGAACAAACTCTGTCCTCATTGTGTCTGTGAGATGTGAAGGGCAGTCAGCAGGATCGGTTGGTAGTGGATCGTCTGTCTTTGCTGCATCTGGAGGGCATGTGAAGCACATTTTCTCACCTCATATTCACAATATCTTCACACACACACACACACACACACACACACACACACACACACACACACACACACACACACACACACACACACACACACACACACACACACACACACACACACACACACACACACACACACACACACACACACACACACACACACACACAACCCCAATTCCAAAAAGGTTGGGACAGTGTGTAAAATGTAAATAAAAACAGAAAGCAATTATTTGAAAGCATGAGGACAATTAGGTTTATAGCTAAACATCTTTACATTCATAAGGCACACACCTGAGAAGAGTGTATGGGTGGAATCTGTGGTGCAATCAGGATGAGATGCAGCAGGCTGTTCTGACGTTCCTTGCAGTGGTTCTGGGCCTATACATATATAGAGAACACACAAGAGCAAATATATTGGCTGGATTAGAAATGGCACGACAGTCATTTTTACATTCAATTATTTATCATCACATCAGGAACATCTATTGACATATTGTACTCACCAGAACAAACAGACACAGTGGTCAGTGGCAGGGTGGAATCAGTGGTCATCTCATCAGGATGAGCAGCTTGCTGTTCTGACGTTCCTTCATGTGGTTCTAGGTCTATAAATATAGAAAGAACACACAAGAGCAAATATATTGACTGGATTTCACATTCAATTATTTATCATCAGGAACATCTATTGACACATTGCACTCACCTGAGGAAGCCGGCACAGCTGAGGTGCATGGCGGTTCCTTGTCAACTGATGCAGCAGATGGTCCCAGATATTTTAAAAGTGAATCTAAAATGATATAACAAAATGTGTATTATCAACATTGAATCATTTCCATTTGTTAAATGTAGCTATTATTTAGTTAGTAAGCATTAGGACAGCCTGACAGGTCTGATTCAACTAATCAAGAGCTATGCCTATCTTATTAGAACAGTTGAATCAGGTGTGTTAGTTCTGGGTTGGAACGAAAACATTCAACAGGACTGGAGTTGAGAACCACTGAGCTAGTTAGCTAACGTTAGCGCACATTATGACAGGGTTGAATTTGGCAAATGTTTGACTCGGATAGTCAATGTGCTTTCTAAGGTAAACTTAACGTTAGCTAACGTTACCAACTAACTAACATTCCACCACACTGGCTAGCTCGCTACACCAAAACTAACATTGTTTTTATTACTAATATTTCTATTTCATGACACAAAGAAAATAGCCTTATGACAGTTTCGACTGAATGGCAATAACAAACGCTGGCTAGCTAACGTTGGCTTGGCTAACTAGCAAGATTACATGATCCATTCGCTAATGTTGACAATACAATCAAAATTGCATACCTTTCACCTTGGCACGTTTCTCTTCTTCTTCTTTTCTTCTGTTTTTATACTGCGCCCCAGATGGCTTTTGCCTCTTCATAGTTCTCTAACGTTAGTCTTTCTTTCCTCAACGCTCAATTTGATAAACACTTGACCGATACCCATCAATGCACAGCGCTCTAGCATGTTCTGACTGTGAACACCTAAAGCCGAGGCTCTCCGACCGACCGTTTTAGATTTTTGGCTCATTTTCCCTTATGTTAGAATTTTTTTTTTATGTAAGAATAATGGTTGCAGATATAGAGGGGGGGCGCCAAAACTGCGCCAAGCAAAAAAAAAAAAAAAAAAAAAAAATTTTTTTTTTTGTTGCAATATTTGGCGCCCCCCTCTGGGTGGCGCTCTAGGCAACCGCCTATATTGCCTGTAGGAAGCTCCGCCCCTGATCAGCAGACACATCCTTATCTTCCATTTACTTCCAACTTATGTCATCTCTGCATCCCCTTTAATCATGGGGACAATTTCTGGCAGTCTTAGAAATCTTTCACTGAGTATAGGCCTATCATAAGACATAAAAAACTATGTATTGCTTTGAACTTTTGGGTCCACTTTGAAAATAATGTTCCTCATGTGTCAAGTGAGAGTCAGAGCAAATTAGTGTGTGGGAGAGAGATGCACAAAGATGGAGATAGAGAAAGTGCCTTTGCCAGCATGTTATCTTTTTCTGCTTTGATCTCTCTTGCTATCATCCACATTTGCCTGCGGTCAAGTGTGCAGCTGTCATTGCTCCCCAGAAGGAGACATACAGGGGTTCCTGTTGAGTGAGGGCTGTGATGGGTCCTCAAGTCTCCGCTGTGTCACTGCACACCACACAGCTTATGTAAGAAGAAGGCGACGGAGGAGGAAGCGAGATAGAGCTGCGGAAAACAATGAGCAGAGAAAATAAAAAGAAGGGGAAGGGAAAAAAATGTCAGGCAGGCAGTGAAAGAAATAGAGGGAGATAGAGAAAGAGAGGAGAGCTGTCATCATAAAGAGTCTGACTCATTCCTACTGTTCTGGATATAGCTCTGAGCTGAGAGGCATGTACTACATCTCGAGAACAATTACATTTCTTCAAACCCGGATTAAACTCATAATATGTGAGAAAACGGGTCAGTCTCTACAAAACTACACAGAGAATGAACTCAATTTTCACTTTAACTGCCAAATTATGTTAAGTTGTATAAGTCCTGAGGAAAAAAATTTAAACATACATTCTTGAGTCCAGATATGACATTTTGTAACATTTCTTCATAAAAAGTGCAAGTTATAATGTAAACTAAGGCACGCTACATGTGAAGATTATAAAATAGAAGTGTTATTTTAAACATGTCTCAGTTTAATCCCCTTCATGTATAATGCCTTGTCCTTCTTTGTTGTTAAACTAATGACTGTACGTTTTTGTGGAAACCATAGGTGGAAACAAGTATTAGACCAACTGAAAAAATGGACCACAATATTGTAACTAGCCAAGATTTGGGGGTGAAATGCTGCCCCCTATTGGTTTGGAGAATGCGGTAAGGCATAACTTGCAGAACACATGCAACAGTAAGATATTTAGGTTTTTACAGAATTCAGGGCGGTTTTCTATATGAATACCTCAAAGCTCCAACATTGGTCGGATAAATGATTCCTTTTCACTCTCCCATTGTGTAGTTATCCGCAGAGGCAGTTAAGGGCCTCTACTTGGCAGGTTCTCCCTCTGTAAGTGCCTGCAGAAACGACTGGCTGTGAAAGCTGCAGTCAAATAGCTGTAATTATCTACAATCAGTTGACAACCAGGGGCCGGCTGAAAGGCTGCTCGCACACAAACACGTCGGAGGGAGAGAGGCATTGAGGGGGCGCAGAGGGTAAAATATCTCTTGAAAAGAAAAGAAAATGGTAGCAATGTTGGTTTCAAAATCAGACGACAAGGCTGTGAAAAACAAGTTATAATTGAGATCACAAATGAAGCTCTAGCAGATGTGAATACTAATCAGGGTAGAAGACGACAACAGGACTGAATGTTGTGTCAAAAGCTTTCTGTCTCCTACAAAACCCCATGTTTATATTAGAAAACACCATCTGTATCAGAAGTGGTTGTTGAAAGGAATAACACAACATATTACACAACATACTTTTCACATTGACTTAAATACGTCTTTACCAACAGTAATGCAATCCTCGTTTTGTAAAACATATAATTAAAGGTCCCCTATTATACTGTTTTTCATCAATATATTATAGGTCTCAGATATATACAAAATATGTCTCTGAAGTGTTTGGCTTGAAATACCAAGCAGATCATTGAAGTATCCCATAATCCCCTCTGTTTCAGCCCTGTTTCAGAAGTGCTGATTCTCTGTCTGTTACTTTAGATCAGTGGTTCTCAAACTTTTTCTGTCAGGCCCCCCCTTTGGAGAAAAAAAAGGTCGGGCCCCCCCAACACAAGTCAGGCTCAGTGGCGGCGCCTGAGATTTATTTTGGGGGTGCTTTGGGGTAGCTTGACGTTTCATAGAGGGTGCTCAAACATTTAGGGTTTCCCATTAATGTACCGGTCGCTACAGTGGAATTTTCTACTGCAACAATCCCAACGCATATACACAGTGTACCTGCGACTGTTACAATGAAGGCTCGATAATCAGCTCACGGCATATACCGTAGGTGTAAGCAGGGTTAAAGTGCTATTTTCATAGGTGGCGTGTGGACCTTACATAGGGGGGTCCGGGGGCAAGCTCCCCCGGGAAGATTTTTGAATATTGAAGTTAAAAGCATCAATCTGGTGCACTTTGAGAGCAAAATCAAGAGATCTATGGATACATCTCTCAACACCCATTTGAAACAGAACTGTAAACAGATTTACTTTTTCTTTATGGATATTTTACAAATCACTTTTTTAAACTTTATTCTTTTTTTAATGTCATATTATTTCATACCTATTTTAAATTTATTTTCTTACTTTTTTATAACTAAAATGATCATATAAACGTGTGCCTCGGAAATAATTGTTTACATTAATGGTGACCAAAACGTTTGAGACCCACTGAGATAACACTGAGAGTCCTTTAGCTCACTGAGTCTCTCAGTCTGACAGGAGAGGACTCTCCTCCACCTTGTTGTTGAAAAAACTCCTTATATCCGTTAGCGTAGCTCGCTAGCACCAGAAGCTAACAACAACGATCTCCGGTACCGGTGCGCTCTCTCTCTATCTCGCTCGCGCACGCACACAAAATGGCTCGTTCCACACACACACACACAGAGCCGAGCTTCAATGAAACACAGAGACCCAGACGTAATAGTACTGTACTGTATCATATTATTTTCGAATCAATAATTTTTCAAAATATGATTTTTTTTTAATAACCATTTTTCCTCCTTGTCTCTCGCCCCCCCCCCCCCTGTGATGCCTCTGCGCCCTCCACTTTGAGAACCACTGCTTTAGATGCAGTGTTGGGTGTAACGCATTACAAAACAGAGTTACAGTAATGTATTACTTTTTGCTGTAACAAAGTAATGTAACGCATTACAATTCTCAGTAACGCAGTTACAACACATTTTAACCCGGAATTAAATGGTGTTTTGTTTTGTAAAAATTCACTAACATCGCGAGACATTCCGACACCAGAGAAAAATTGTGCGGGTAGATTAGTAAACCTGGTTTTTAACCTTCAGGCTCATCAAGAACCCTGATCAGCCTGTCGGTGTTCTTTTCCCCATAATGACCGCCTCGCTGCACATTATCCCGCTTATTACACGCCACGGCTACTAAACAAACTACAGAGCCCATTCCGTGTTCCAGAAAAACAGAATCATATAAGTACATCAGGTTTCATAGAGCTAAAAATTTCAAGTGCTACTCAACTGGCTTTAGATAAGCCAGCCCTTTATTAGTTTATAAGTGCTTTGTTAGTAATTATATCGCTCGAAGTGGAGTAGAAAGAGATGAGTTTTCAGTCTGCGCCGGAAGATGTGCAAGCTGCTGTCCGGTTGCAACCCAGTCTCACAAAAAAATGTGTAATAACTACGTTGGTCCACAACTTGGGACGTAGTATTTCTACAAAAACGCCTCTGAAATTGTAAGATCCCTACGTTTTTTTTCACCATTGATTTCCAATGGCTGGCGTCTATAAAGGTTTCTCAATACTCTAATTTCCCCTCCTCGACTCCTATCCTTAACTCCTATCCTCGATACTTAGTCCCGCCCACAGTAGATGCGAGCGGAGGACTGAGGAGGGGAACCGAGGAGAGAGGAGGGGAAGCAGTAGGCGGTTAGAGAAATGAGAACTCCTCTCCTCTGAGCGGTCATTTTAAAGAGACGTCCATTAATGATGACAGGAGGTACAGCAGCCCTCTGTCTAATGGACAGATGTGTTCATGACGACTTTTATATTTACTTTTAATTAATTAACAGTATGATATAATGAGACAATAACAGGCTACAGATGCGGACATATACACACACATATATTTATATAAATATATACAATTTCAGAATCAAACAAGTATGAGAGCACTCTCATAATAACGTAACACAATCAGAGACTGGATATATCCCCCCCCCCCCCCCCTCCCTCCTGGTCGCTGAAATGGGGAATTGAAATTACGGGCCAAAAGTTGTATTTACAAGTATTAAAAGTAAGCATAGGACACAAACCAACTAAGACCCGTCTGTCCGCCGCATCTACGCATTGTACAACACACACACCTACACACTGTACCACACACACCTACAGCTCCTAAAGCATAATCAGGGTACAGCCGTTGTGTATTTTATTATGTGAAGCACTAAATGGTCTTGGAAAAATATCGACTCTTTGTTTGTAGATATCTACTTAACTACAGCATACAAATACAGAGTAATGTGGGCCTGTTATACTGAGTGATATATATTTTACACACTGCTCTGCTTTCTGCACGGACCTCACAGCTGTTCTCACTGTAAACATCGCGTCGCCGTTCAAGCGGTTACTAAAATAATATCCAGGGGATGCATGCAGAACTGTCATTGGCTGAGATAAGTCCGGACGTGCGTAACGCTTCCACCGTTCCCGGAAATGCATCCGTGGAGGAGCCGTGGAGGACCCATCAGTGTCTCCTCGGTTAGAGCTCCTCCAGAGAGCCTCCTCGATGCTCGGTCCTCGATGTGCATTTAGAGAAATGAGATGTCCTTCAACATGGCGCGCTGAAATCCATTTCCGGGTCACAACCGGAGGACCGAGGAGTCGAGGAGGGGAAATTAGAGTATTGAGAAACCTCTTATGTCACGTGATCTTCAAATTTCTCCCTGCAGAAAAAAAAAACATGCCCGACATTCGTTTTATTCTCGGTGGAAAATGCCTATTTTAAAGAGCCTGTGACAGCCTCCCAACAACTGTTGTGCAATGAAATATTGGGCTACTAGTCATCTCGAACCGTCAGTTAACAAGTTAAAAAAAAAAATCAACTTAAAAAAAACGTAGGGATCTTACAATTTCAGAGGCGTTTTTGTAGAAATACAACGTCCCAAGTTGTGGACCAACGTAGTTATTAGACGTTTTTTTGTGAGACTGGGTTGGCTGTCCTGATTTCAATGGGGAGCTCATTCCACCATTTTGGAGCCAGGATAGCAAACCCACGTGTTTTTGCTGATGGGAACTTGGGTCCCCCTCGCAATGTGGGTGCAGCGAGCTGTTTGGCTGATGCAGAGCGGAGTGCACATGCTGGGGTGTACAGTTTAACCATGTCCTGGATGTAGGAAGGGCCAAATCCATTCGCAGCATGGTACGCCAGTACACTGGTCTTGAAGTGGATTCTAGCAGTTACCGGAAGCCAGTGAAGGGAACGGAGGAGCGGGCGAGCTGCTGCATTCTGGATGAGCTGCAGAGGTCGGATGGCACATGCAGGTAGACCAGCCAGGAGGGAGTTGCAGTAGTCTAGGCGTGAGATGACGAGAGCCTGGGCCAGAACCTGCGTCGCTTTCTGCGTCAGGTGGGGACGTATCCTCCTGATGTTGTAAAGCAGGGGTGGGGAACCTCCGGCCCCCGGGCCGTATACGGCCCGCGAGACCATTTGCTACGGCCCTCGAGGTAATTTATAAACACACGCAAAAAAGAAAAAAATTAAAGAAATCTAGACCGCAAAAACATTTAACAGGCGAGTGCCTGTTTTTCCTGGCCAAGGTCAGGGTCCTTGAACACAACACGAGCCTAACGTGTCATCGCGTGGTATATGTCTCGTCTGACAGGGGAGAACGTCACTTCGGCACTTCCAAAAATTGTAGTACCCATAAGGAGCAGTACACATGCCGCAGTTTCTGCGTGGCTGTGTCTTTAGTTGTAAACCCAGTGGCGATCTGTTCATCTGTCATACTGATCATACAGTCAATAACTTTGTTGTTATTAGCATCTGGTTAGCTAGCTATGCTAACGAATATAAGAAGATTTTTCTCCAACCAGTGAGGTAAAGGCACATCTTTATTTGATCATTATAGTTCTAAAAAACAAGAGAATAAAGTAAACAGGTATAAAATACTATATGACAGTAAATAAAAGTTGTTATTAATAAACAAGAATACAGTTTGAAAGGGGAGTGATTTGTAAAATATCCATAAAGAAAAATACATCTGCTTCCAGTTCTGTTTCATATGGATGTTGAGAGATGTATCCATAGATCTCCTAATGTTGCTCTCAAAGTGCACCAGATTGATGCTTTTAACTTCAACATTTAAAAAAAAAACTTCCCGGGGAGGTGAGGACCCCCCTAGAGGAGGTTAGGTCCCCCCCCCCCCCCACTAGTAAATCACGTCAACATGGATAGGAAACGAAATACATTTGCACATATCTTGTGTCCAATATACTTTCTGTTTTGGTGGTCATGCCACAACCGTGCACGGGAATTCATGCACGAGTCATGGTAAAATATCTGGATTAAGAGTTTGCTTTTTCTTTGCACGGCATGAAAGAAAGGCGAAATGAATGGGCTGTGATTTTAGTATTTTTAAGCAGAGGTCAATAATTTGTACGGCCCTCGGAGGATGTTTAAAAAATTGAAATGGCCCTTGAGAGGACTTGGGTTGTAGCAGCGGGTTGTAGCAGCGATGTTTGCAGTGAAGGACAGTTTGTTATCTAGGATCACACCCAGATTCCTTGCAGTCTGAGTGGGGGAAACAACAGAGGTGCCGATGTTGATTGTTAGGTCAAGAGTGGGACAATCTTTTCCCGGAAGGAAAAGCAGTTCAGTCTTGTCAAGGTTGAGCTTGAGGTGGTGAGCAGACATCCACTGAGAGATGTCCGCTAGACAAGCAGGGATGCGTGCGACGACCTGGGTCTCTGAGCGGGGAAAGGACAGAATTAATTGGGTGTCGTCAGCGTAGCAGTGGTATGAAAAACCATGCGGGCTAATGACAGATCCGAGCGAGTTTGTGTAGAAGGAGAATAGGAGGGGACCAAGAACAGAGCCCTGAGGGACCTCTGTAGTTAATTGACATGGGTTGGACTCGGACCCTCTCCAAGTTACCCTGTAGGTACGGTCTTTGAGGTATGAGGTGAGGAGGGAAAGTGCAAAGCGTAACGTGTCACATGTTACAATCAGAATAGAGTAATACAAGTTGTTAGTAGCCTTAATGGCCTACACAGTTGTTATGCTATACACATTGCCCTTCACTGGATGTATAATGAGCTGCAATAAACTACTTTTTAGCATTTAAAATACCTAGCCATTCTTTTGCAGTTATTTTGGTAAAGTAACTCAAAAGTAATATAAAAGTAGTGTAACTCGTTACATTTCAGAGACAGTAATATTGTAATGTAACCTATTACTTAAAAAAGACAGTATTAAGTCATATGTATTACATTTTGGAAGTAACTTGCCCAACACTGTTTAGATGAAAACAAGGCGCTAATATTCGGTTAAAAATAACACAATGGTGCTCTAGGAGGAGATTCAGGGGATAAGGTGGGGGGTGTTACCTTGGTTGGTTATTGGCTAATGTTTACACAAGCCAAAAAAACGTTATGACATCATAAAGTGGCCAAAATCTGATCAGCTCATTTTCAGACAGGTTTTCATATAAATGGATCAGGACAAAAAGTGAGTGAATCTTTTTCCCTGAAACTTTCAGAATGTCTTTACTCAGAGGGGGCACATGTTTATGGATAAAAGACAGGAAAAAGTGGATTTTGCATAATAGGGAAAATTGAAGTCACTGCCATGTGTGTATGATACATTGTCGTGCTTTCTCCTCTGCCACCTCGCCTATAAAGCCTTGATAGATAATATTCCTGATGCACAGGTTGAACACCACCACTAATGGCTGAGACGGGCGAAGAGAAACTAAATGTGGGCATGTAGGCTCCTTGATCAGGCAGAGAAGAGGCTGATGGATGAGTAAGAGGAGGGTTTGGGATGATTTCGAGCAGCATGTCATCCCTCTTAAGAGCCATCATATAAGAGCAAAGTAGAGGCAACTTTTGAATGAAGGAGCTTTAATTCTGCACAGAGATAATTAACTTTTGTTGGATGTCTAACTAAAAGTGTTTGTCTACTGAATGTCAGAGAGAACAACAAAGCAGTAAACAATAAACAGAGAGGCTTGGGATAATCAGCCCTTTATGTTTTTTCATATTCAATACACACATCAAACCTCTGTGCGCATGTAACTGACAGTAGTATTGATGTTAGTGGAGAGGGAATCAGAGTGCAAATTGCTTCTTTGTACATCAAATAGTCTCCCAAAACAGAAATACGTCCTCCTCTCTTTTTTCTGTAGTCTCTCTCTATCTTCCTGTCTCACTCTGGGCGCAAATTAAAGCTTTATCTGAAAGTGATTAGCAGTTTCACAAGTTCAGAATGATTTTAAGACACTGGAATGGGTTATTGATTATACAAGACTGTGCGCGTAAAACTAACAAGCAAAAACATGCATCAGGCTAAAAAAGTGCACATTGTGCGGCCTCACGTGGTTATCACTGAGCAGCAGCAATATATCACACTCTTCCTCTGCGCATGGGGTTTCACATTACCCTTCTCCCACAGGCACACAAGCTTCTGCCGGAGCATTAGGGCCGTGACAGAAGCTGTGAAGCATTGGCCTGGAACCACGGCTCTGAAGCACGCTGAAAGGCTGAACTGCCTCAGATGAATAGATGGTAATTAATACACATAGCACCCAGGAGACCGCAGTACAATCTCGGGGCAAATTACCCTATCAATAAAAAGACCCACAGACACAATGAGAGACAGAGAGGAAGGGAGGGAGAGGGGGATACAATTGTACAAATTAGGGCCGAGCAACTCAGGTGTTTGACTGTGAAAGTGAGGTGGTTAAATCTGTAATAAAGAGACACTCAGTCATGCAGCCCCAGAAAAACAAACATAATAGTAGTGTTAACCCAGGTTTTAAAGGTGAACATTGGGGGGACAAGTTATGAAGGAGAAGACAAAAGCAGATGGAGGAAAGGATAATATGTGGCGGGCTAAAAGTATAATACCTTGGCATCAGTCTCCCTGCAGCAGAAAAGTTGAGCTTAATGTTCACAATCAAACATTATCAATAGGATTTCCCTTGCGCTTTAAGAAATCCAATATCTCTTGCCAATTACTCTTTTCTCCTCTTTGCTTCTCCTCTTCCCTCGATCTCCTATGCGCTGTTCCCATAATGACGAAACAAGACTTCAAGATATTTGGAGAAAAAGATCAATGGGGGGAAATGCATTGCCTGCACATGATGAAAATCTTTCGCCTAATAAGATCATCCTATCCCCTCTGCAAGAGTCATCCACCAAGCAATGTCCCAGCCTTCCTCTGGGTCAGTGTCTCACTCCTTTTTCTCAGACAGATCTCCTCCGACGTTACACCTCTGCTTCCCCCTGCAGCGATGGGGAAATGAGGGACAGTTTATCACATTGTTTGGACATCTGAACATTTATCTGCCTGAGGGCACGGTCGGGATTACAGCAGAGCGCTCCCCCAGTGAACCCAGCAGGACCCGCACTCAAGAGCCGGTCAGTTACATGTTGTGGTCTCTGAAAGATCAAAGGCTGAACGAAGCCGCCTGAAGGGATGCAGAGAAACACACGAGTCCCACAGTGACTCCGAGAGAACATGAAAGCTTTGGTATTAGATTTAAAGTGAAAGGCGAGGAGAACCGAGACATAAGACTGAATCCTTGTGGATCCTGTGTCATTCCTCTTCAAATACAGGTTTTACATTGTCAGCACATCTGAGAGGGAGGATGTTTAACACAGGCAGATATCTGAGCTGGAAGGCGTGCAGGTCGTGCTGTGAGGATGTCTGGTAGACGAGGGGGGCGCAAGATCAGTCCCACTGACTTACTGTCATGGTGGCAGCTGCTTGTTTAGGCCATACAATGTTGCAGGAAGACTTGAACCAGATGAATTGATTTTACTAAATGCATTTGAATCCGGAAGGATTTCATTATTGGCAGACTTCTTTAAGATGTATCTTTCTTTTAATTGAGAATGAAATATGAGATCCATTTATGCTTGATTATTTTTACATTTGTTGTCTCCTGTGTGTTTTTTGTCTCTAACTATGTATTGTTTTGTTTATGCTGCTGCCTGTTGTGAAAAGAGAGTGTCTTTATCCTAATGGACTCTCTTGGCTAGTTGAATAAAATAAATATAAATGTATGAAATGGTATTTTATATTGTATCACGTTCCATCTAAGGACAAGGAGAGGCAATTAAAAAGCCAGAATAAAAAGGAGAAATAAAAAATATACAAGGGATATTCTACACATAAATTATAAAGTCTTTGGAAAGTGTCCTGCTGGGTCAGCAACATCTTCGGTGTGTGTAGGGTATCACAGCACTCACACACAATAATTTATCATTACTAAACCTAACCAATGTACTATGCTGCAACACTGTAATGTAAATAAACTGTATTCCATATCCCTCGTTTGAACATACAACCTATGCTTGTGCTCCGTCTGAATCATCTGAATTACAAGTGCTGACGCTGCACCAAAGAGGGTTGTTAAATAGAGCACAGCACTCCAGTACGAGCTGAGTGGCACAGATTGGTTGTTTCATTAAAGATTTCTGGAAAGATCCAGCTAGGATAAATCATTTTCTACTTCTGTTGTGCAGTTCTGCATTGTTCGTTTAACCACCTTGCTAATCCACTTCTAGTTCCTTTTTACCTTATCAACACTGTTTATGAGACAATAAAATATGAAACATCCAGAGCTGTTTTCAAGTCAAATCTTTGTCAAGCGTCTTATTTACATTACATTACATTACATTACATTACATTACATTACATTAGACTTATTTAAAATGATTGAGGACAAGTCTTGCAAGTCAAGATATAAGTCGCTGAATACTCACCATTAACATGACACAGCTTTTAATAATGTCCTTCAAAGCTGCATTAAAGGGGACCTATCACCACTTTTTGATGTCTTTTATAGATACATATGTGTCCCCGGTGTGTCAGGGAACTCACACAGCATCAGAAAATGAAACCTTCTCTCCTTTCCTCCGTACCCAAATCTCTAAAAACCGTGGTACAACGGAGCTGATCCAGATTTGCGTCCGATATGACGTCATATTACATAAACATAACTAACACATTTGACGAGACACATCATATCGGCAATGCAGACCCACAGCACTATCACAAACGTTGCTATCAGAAACAATGCCCGACTGTTTTGGACGTAATATGGTCGTTGTTTAAATTAGCATCGCTAACACTCAGAGTTAACCTGTACTGGAGAGAGCATGTGTGTGAAGAAGCAGGAAATAAAAAGGAACTCACCTTGTGGTATAACCGGCAAGAGAGAAAGCCCTTTGAGCTCCATACTGTTTCAGAAATGATCCTTGATAATCCATGATATGGCGTTTCATCATGGCAGTATCTGTCGGTAGAATCTCCCGCATGAGCAGGCATAAGCTCCGCCCCTCTTTTTGATCAATTCCCAAAATCAGCACTTTTGAAACAGGAAGTGAAATAGAGGGATATGAGGCATGGCTAGAATGGGTGATCTGTTTGGTATTTTGAGCAAAACACTTCATAGACATGCTTTTTTAATATATTTTTTATATATCTGAGACCCATTGCCTACAAATAACATGATAGGTGACCTTTAATTTTAACTTTTGAAAAACTACATATCAAATGTTTTATTAAGCTGCTGTTTTCAAGGTCAGGATGGAACTTGCGTCAATTGAAAGCTAACATGAATTGGAAGTGTTTAAGAAATATGAATAAAATCAGCTACACTTTTATGCTATACATCCAGCCGCATGACAAAAGAGAAAAGCTCTATCCACTGATGAAAACCTTTTCTTAAAGGTTGTATCTTCCTGGTCGAATGCACTTATTGTAAGTCGCTTTGGATAAAAGCGTCAGCTAAATGCAATGTAATGTAATGTAATGAGATAAGAGCTAAATCTTTCATGGTGTTGAACTCAGCTGTGCGCATGAAAAGCAGCAGAAATAAATTGGCAATAGTAAGCTTAAGATAAAAGGTCATATCCTCCATACTTCCTCCCTTCTGACTGTCCAGTTCTATTTTTTATTTTGTTGCATTTGGTTTGAAGCATCCTGAAACCTTAAGGCTGACTCAGAGTCATTGCTCTGGACACATCATCAACTATCAGGGTTTTACAAAGACAGTTTCTTTGAAATAACTGCAAAGCATAATAATAATAATAATAATAATAATAATTATAATATGTATTCCCAATAAGTCTTTCAAGCCTGTGAAAATGAAAAGGACTACAACGTTTTGTTGTTTCATGCCCATACTCCTCAGTGTACGAGGGCATGGAGCGGCTCCCACTGGATGCAGGGCGGTCAGTGTGCCCTCTGAGCAAAGTCCTCTGTATAAAAGAACAAAAATGGGACACAAAGCTTCACCCAGTTCTCTCTAGTGATTGAATTTGGAACGTAGATGTCCGCCAGCCATGTTTGCTCACCTTATTGGGCACGATTTGTCCACATGGGGTTTGTGTTGCCCTTGAAACTTTGTTTAAGACTTTGACCCAAACTTGGCAGAGTTTCACTCTTTTCTTTTTAACTGGAAACGTGCTGAGAATAAAATAGAAGGATTACTTACTTTAAGAAGGAAATCTGTCAATCTGACAGCTCGATTTAATTTGATTCATCCGAATAAAATACATTTTTCAATTACAACTGTTCCCTCTGATGATGCAATCTAGTGATGAAGCTGTATCAATGGGACTTCAGTTTCAGCACTGACAAATCAGTGGGGTGAGAGTGTGCATTTGCTCATTAAGTCTGCAGAAAAGCTCATTATAAGGAAGAATAACACTAAGTGAACACATGAGGCCATTATATTATTCATAGTGTTTCATGTACAGGAATACAAGGACACATCATAGAGCCTACACATGCAGTACATTCATTTTGTGTCTCAATCCAACACAACAAGCAGGCACAAATATGCCAATGGATAGTGAAGTAAATTCTCCTGCCTTTTTTTGGTTTTGTGGGAGGCGGGGCTTAGCCTCCACCTACCAGGCCACAGCTGATCCCACTTAAGGTCTGTAATCAGCCCTGCTCAGTCTCTCCCATGTCTGTAGCAGCAAGCTGATCTCCATGTGCTCTCTTCTCGAGTTGAATATGATGCATAAGTTATAATTTATGTTTATTTGGTGATTATGTTTATTGATAGCTTATCTGGCTAAAGCAATATTTTATTTGTTTGTTACAGAGTATTGTAGCTCTTCCTGATTTATTGTGTTTATATCCTAGCCTCATCATCATCATAACCATCATCACCACCACCATCATCTACATCAACTCTCAACTGCATGTGAAGAGAATAAATGGTTAAACTGCTATCACCGTGGGTCCTCCTCATACTTTGACTAGTATGCCAATGCAGAGGCACTTCAGGCAACTCTCCCTAAAATTATAAGTCTAGTTTTTACATGTAAACATGGACACTAAAGAAGAGAACCTGCCCAAACGAGTCAAGTTCCGACTGTCCGTGGGGACAGACATGCTCTTCGGGCGTCCTCTTCTAGTCTTTAGTGATGCGTCCAACAATGATCTTTGCCATAGGGTTAAAAACGAGGTATCCCGCTGCCCCATGAGGAACAAATTTGGGGTCACAGCAGGGATGGACTCTGGAGGCAGGCCAAGGCGGTGGAACTCTGGAGGACGGACAGGAAGACGGCGGGACCCCTCTGGAGGACGGCCTGGAGGACGGTGAGGCCGCTTCGAAGGACGGCAGGATATTAGAAGTGTGTGTGTATCCTACCCCCTGACTGGATCTTCTGTTCCTTTTTAGTTTTCCTTTTCCAATCCGTGGTTTAATGATCAGGAGGAAAGCTAGTTAACGTTAGCTGGACCCACCCGTCCGTTGCTGCACCCACCCTCTGGAACTCACTATCCCAATCCATTAGAGATTCTTGCTCCCTCAAAACATCGCTCAAAACCATAGACTGTATCAAAACCCACCTGTTCAACACTGCATTCAACCACTGACCACCCAAGTCTCATGTATTATTATTATTATTATTATTATTATTATTATGATTAGCTGTTAGCTGTTAGCTCCCTGCAGGACCCAGGTTCCATTGAGTTACATTGTGATGCGTTCATGCGCTAGTTAAAAAAGTTTGCCCAATGCTCTTTAGGTAAAAAAGAGAATTGGACAAAAAAGGAAATTGTAAAGTTGTCATGATGTGTTACATGTAGTCATGTAAAATGCAATTTTTGGAATGAATTAAAAGAATATCTGAAAAATATAAAATAGATACTAAAGGATGAATTATTATTATTATTATTTCCAAAAATAGCCCTAACCATTTAATAATCTAATTTATACACACTACGAGATGGAATACTTTATTGTGTAATCTACCTATAAGATGCATATATTTTTAACAAAGTGTATTTTGTAATGTTGGTTGGCATTGTGTATGGTAATTAATACAAATGTATCCATTAATTAAGCCTTTGTGTGATGTTGCCCCCCGCCGGCGACGCAACATCTTGCAAGAAACAGCGTCTCAGGGCTTCTTAACATTTAACAACCTATTAATGTGTCATACCCACTTAACGGGAAGAAACTCAGCTAACAGACGATATTAACAATTTTTACCTAAACGAAACACAGGTCTAACACCAAGCGTCTAAATCAGCACTTAGCGAAAATGGGCTAATGAGCTAACGACTACTTAAGCACATAACTGGCAAAAGCGATCTTTTCTACTTCATGCTATCTGCAAAAACGACATATCATATGAAACCTGAGATTCCAAATATGCCATATGTATAAGACCAAAACTCACTGAACTAGCAGCCAGGAAAGGGCAAGAAAACAACTTCTGCTTTCAAATCCATAACTATAAATACGTCTTTCCTTTGCTGTTTTGTGATCAAAAGTTTTGTTCAAGGCCATAAAAACGCTGCTGAAGGTTAATCCAATGTCTTTGTGTCACTTTGAAATGATTACTGATAATCCATCATTACATTTAGTGTAATAAACGTGGTATAATGTTTAGCCGCCAGGGCGCCTGCTTTACGGCATGCTGTGTCGGAGTCATTCTAACTGACCAATGGTAATGTTTACATGGATTTATGAACTGCCCCTCGATTCTATTGGCTCTAGATGTTACAAACAGGTGTCAATCACCCAATTTGACCAATGGGTTCCAGAGATGCAGCCCTGCGTAATAAATGCGTAATGCACAGGTCTGACTGGCAGCTCGCGCACAATTACGCATGTGTCCAAAAAGGGGATAGAGGACGTCAGGCTGAACTTTCCAAACAGGTCAAAAACAGTTGTGTTTGGATGGAATGAATACCTATAGTGATATTTCAATGAAATAAAATGAGTTTTACAGTGTGGTACCTGAGAAAGGTCAAATGGTACTGATGGTAACCAAATGTACCCAAAGGTGAGTACGCCTGGCCCTACCTGTGCCAAAAATATTAGCACTAATTTAGCATCTATCTTGACAAAGGGTACTTATGATATTGTGGTTTGGATCCCTAAAGGTTTTGGGCTCCTATCCCATCATTCAAGGGTGGTTTTCACTATAAATAATGTGGTTTCTTTAGGCGGAGGTTAGAATTTACATTTTTTTTACTATGCTCCATCTGAATGTACTCTGCAACATCTAAATTGATTCTGACACTTCTACAGCCAACTCACAGGTGTATCATTGCTTTGATAAAAAAACATTATTCAAATGCCCCTTTTAGAAGCGAAGATTCATTCATTCTGGGCATGTCCTTTTCGAGCCTGAGGCCTGAAGAGCTTAACAGGTTAAGAGTACGGCACACCAGTGCTATAAATAAACTGCTAATTTGCTAACATAAGCTTGTCTGAACCAAATATCATTGAAATCTCACACATGTGTGTCCAAAGGGTTCGGACACCCATTTTGGGTTCGGACACCCATTTTGATCAAATGAACAACTTCCGAAAGAGATTGGTCGAGTCAGTTCTGAGACATTAGCTCTGGGTACCATTTGAGACCCTGACCTTCTCTTGGTGAGTCCACCCATGGCAAAAGGTTGGAGAGCTTATGTCCCCTTCAAAGGGATTACTGACGATGGGTATAGCAATGTGTGACTAGCTGGAATTGGGCAAAGTCCCAGCAAAAGCATGAGTCATCAACATCACCACAAGTCTGTTTACCAACACTTCCTCTCTCCTACTGAAAGGTGGCCTGCAACCACCTCACCCCGATATAAACCAATCATCTTTACATCTGTTTACATGGCTGGTTGTCACACACACACACACACACACACACACACACACACACACACACACACACACACACACACACACACACACACACACACACACACACACACACACACACACACACACACACACACACACACTCTCACACACACACACACACACACACACACACACACACACACACACACGGTTGAAATAAAGATGCACTCAGGCAACATTAGGATTATAATTTGATTGACAAAATTGTAATATGTGTCTTAAGTGTTTGATGTAGAGGACGCGGCTGATGGTCAGTTAGTACAAAGGCAGTCAGGCCTTCTGCTAATCTGCATGACGGCCAGTCAGCCTGACAGACTACAGACTTCATTTATGGAGCAAAGCAGGCTGAAGCTCCATTTTACAAGTACAGTGGCGCTCTCTGCTGGTAAGATATAAAAGAGTGTCCATATATTATGTCCACATTTTCAGACAAGAAAGTGGGAATACATTTTTAAATAAAAGCTTTATCTTTCACAATTATTGGGTTTTTCTTGTTTCACTTTGGGACTTTTTTATATTATATTTATATTGCCTTTGTATGAATGTCCTGTCCGTCTCTGTGTATTAAATTGCTGTTTTGGTTTTAAACTCGTTTCTCTCAAGAATGAGACGCTGTGTCTCAGTGAGATTACTTGTCTATATAAAGGTCCCAACTAATTTGTAGAGACATTGCCCTGTTGCTCCTGTCTGTTGAATCAGTACCAAATAGGCTTACAGTTTTGTAAGATTGTTCCCAAATGTCTCGTTTTTTTTCTAAGAATTGGGCTAGGTGTGGCCCTATTCTTACCCTCTGAGATTTCTCTTTGGGCAGCTGACTCGCACATGTTTATGTCAACCCTCCCTCGATCAACGCCTCTGACTGACACTCAATTCTTTTTTTGTTTTTTCCTTCCCAGACACCTGTGCTCAGCTGTCAGACCGCTCAGAGTGTGACTCTGCTGCCATTTCTGCAGAGGAACAACAAGCTCTGTGACAAAGGCTCCCTGAAGCTGCCCGGAGGGACCCCAAATGTCGAGGCAGGTAGGTCCTTATTTCATTCAGGTTCAAAGGTTGGGCTTCATCACGAGAGAGACTAGCCAGGGGGAAAATGGTAACATCGGCCCTTTTCTCTTTGTGTATTTCTATGCACTGTGTATCCATCTGTCTCTCCAGTGGCTTTGCTTCATCTATTTATAGGGCTGCTAGGACATTAGCTCAATGTCCATGTAGAAATGTCATGTAAGACATAAGAGCTTCACAGCATTCATTTATAAATGTGAAGGTCAAGAAACGGCTTACATTTTTTCATAAACTAAGGAAGTTGACCTTTTAGCTGTGTCATTTTGTGCAGCCAATGTGAAATGCTAATGAGACTGTGGATATAACTTTTACAAAGTGAAGAATAACAGCTGTAACAACATTTTGACCCATTGAATCACACTGTTGTGGGATGGTAACAATGTACCAACAATCCATATATTGAAGTGGCAGCCAAGTTCAAACGAAAAGCTCTGTGTATTAATATGTACATTTGTATATCTGCTGAATAATTAGAAAACAAATCACTTTTGAGCCACCGTCATCTTCTGCCCTCTCGTTCCCTCAGGCGAGGGATGGAAGAAAGCTATGAGACATTTGAAGAGGAGTTAGGGCCATCAACAGCAGATCCTCCTCCACAGAAGCCTGTTCGACAGATCCGCAGACCAGGTGGCCACACACACTCACACACACACACACGCACACACGCATGCACGCACGCACGCACGCACGCACGCACGCACGCACGCACGCACGCACACACACACACACACACACACACACACACACACACACACACACACACACACACACACACACACACACACACACACCATATCTGTAATGCCTGCACATAAAAGCCTTCATCCATTGTGCATATATTGTTCGACTCTATAAATACTTAGGAGCAGCAGAACAGGGAGCCTCTGAAATATGACTCCTGGTCACAGGCTACACAGTGATAATGCAGCCATGCTAAATGGATGTTTGGTGTAATCAGATTCAATCTCTCCAAACACACACACAAAGTCCTCCTTGTGAGGAAGAGCTCTTACATGTCTGAAAGGATGGGAGAATGTGTTTTTATTTGGCAGCACTTTGGTCCAGGCGGAAATAATTATTTAGTCTTTTGAGGTCCCCAGGGCAAGAATCCTAATGATTTTATGTAGGGCCAATTTAATTTGCCCCATGCTTTAATTTTCCAATACGTAGGTTGATGATACAATATCTGCAAAACTTCTCTATATTTCATCAGCTTCACTTTCTTTGTTTTTAGTGCTAATTTGATAAATAATTAAACCTTTAACCAAGACGTTGGTCAAACAAAGTAAAACACTCTTTATAGTGACAATAATAATTTAGACTCCTGTCAAATAAATACTTAAAACTGCACTCCTTAAAAGTATTATATACGTCGATGAACCAATAAATATGCATTCACATGGCAAGCGAAATATCAGCATCAATAAATAAGTTATAACTATACAAATAAATACAAAAATGCCAAACGAAAAACAAAAGGCAAACACATTATCATTGTACACATACAGTGTGCCAAGTAACAGTGATCAGCAAACCTGCATAGTTTAAATTAACACGGTCCCTATAAATAGATAATACAAGTCCTAAGTGGTAATTACAGTCAAACATGCACATATTTAGCTGCTTAGGATCAGCCTAATACAACATAACATAACATTATTTTAATATAGTCATTGTGAGTGTTGGTAGGTTGATTTACACACACCTCGCATCCCTTAGTTTTATTAACCTGTCATGTCCGTCTGTAATCAAATATAACGTTGGCAGAGTAGAGTTGCATTTGATGTAAATAATACATTAGTGAAATCAAACACGTCAGCCAAGCAGAATATATGTACATACAACAGCTTGAGTTAATGCTTGTTTATTGTTCAGGATTTATGATATCCCCCATCAGTAAATCTTCATCTGTCTGTTGCAGAAATGTACGCTTCGAGGAAAATCAGAGAGGTGAGATAGAAAACAACCAACATGGATCATTTTTGACTGTGTTCACATCCCTATACATATTTTCTTCTAAGCTATACATGTTGTTTTTTGACAGGAAATGGCTCCATTTCCACAACAACCAAGATCAGAACCCAAGATTTTACCAAGGGAACCCAGCATCCCCAGAACAAGTGAGTCATTTCCATCGAACTCCTTAACCTCCATCAGATTTCAGTGTTTTCTTTTCTCGATTTCAATAACATCACCCAATCCTTTTCCTTCATTTCCTTCAGCATCTTTGCACAAACCCTTGTCCGTCCAAAACTTGACACATATTGAAGCCCCCTGGGAGAATGTCACCCTCAACCGCTGTCTATTTGTGGTCATTTCCATCCTGGTGCTCACCTCTGGCTTTCATAGGCTTCATGGCAAGTAAACTGGAAGTAGCACCATAGTTACAACATGACATGACTGCTGTGACTGAGTGGTCTCTTTTGAAAAAACAGAAACTCTACGTGGTAAGAGGACAGCAGAGGAGGAAGAGGAAGAAGTTGGTGTGATAGTGAGACGTTCAGGCTCATTACGACATAGAGGACAGCCACCCGAGGTAAAGACAGGATTCACCTGTGACAAGTTTATCATCCAACCTCAAAATAAACACCTTTCTTGTCTGTCTTGTCTTGCTGTATTGTGTCAACCACTTGCGTTTCCCTACCCCCTAGCCCGAGACAACTCTTTGGGAAGCCATGTTTTGGTGGCTGCCAGACCTAGACGATGAAGAGGATGAGGAGGAAGATGAAGACGATGATGGACTTGTCAAAAAAGGAAAGTCAAAGAAAGGAGCATCAAGAGGTCTTAGAAACAAGCCACTGCCAGACAAAAAACTCATGAAGCCAAAAGAAGGGAAATTAAAGGACAGGAGAGCTAAGAAAGCCAGGGTCGAAGAAATAAAAGATATGAAGACAATTGATGAAAAGGAGGAACCTGAAAAAACAGCAGATGAGGAAGATGAGGAGGAAGAAAATGAGGAGGTAAAGCATGAGAAGACTAAAAAGCTGCAGGAAAAGAAGAAAAAGACTCAAAAAGGATGAGTTCATTTTCTACTGTTCCAATTTCCTCTTTTAAATATGCTTATACTTACTCATAAGTATTGCTTCCAGATAAATGACTTCAATGTCAATATGGTAGATTTCGGCTGCTTTGCTAGACAGATGTGATTTTGTGTAGTGACATTTTTGTTTTATTCAAATTTCTGACTGCTTTATTTAAACCTGTGATCGTTTTGAGGCCTTTAGAGGTGAAAAATCTACATCTTTATTAAATTGCTTATCAATCGTACCAGCTCAGTTTACTGTCAATACAATTAAAATAAAAGTTTACCCACAAGGCTTGTTATTTCATCAAGAGCTGCTTCAAAAATATTTGTTCCCCGTAAAGTCAAGCTTCTTTCCTTATCAGCCTCTTCATGCCTTAATATGTCTGCACTGCTTCTATTTTCATGTGCTATAATCCATTCGCACAATCCCGGGACAGGTCAATAAACCTTAGTGTGTTAGTGTGTGCGTTATGTCTTTGGAAAAACACAGAATCCAATGCAAATGTTTTTTCACCAAAGAATTTAATTACAAAAAACAGAATGTTAAAAGATGAGCTATTCTCAATCATAGCTCCACATCCAGAAAGTAAGCATTTATACAAAACAGTGGGGTCAATACGGGCTGCCCTACACATTTACATAAATCAAACAAATGTATAAAAATCGACTAGATGTAGACTTTCAACGTCATTGAAAGCAATCACGATCTGCTGGTAGGGAATCAATTATTAGACATGAGGCTCTCAGGAGGAGGCGGCCTCATTGGCATGGGGGGCATGGGCATCTGATGGGGCATATGGGGGTTACCGGGGGCACCAGGTGGGAGAGGGGGCATCCCTCCTGGCGGGGGAGGGGGCATATTATCGTTTGGCTGGCGATGTCCACTCATGAGAGGAGGAGGACGCTTCACACCAACAGGAGGCGGGGGTCCGCTGGACTGGGAAATAGCTTTCTCCATTTTGAAATGGAACTGTAGGAAGAACTGGGAGGAAAAATAACACAGACAGGTTAAACACATATTTTCTCATTCCTGAAATAAAACATAGTGGTAAAAAATGTTAAACAGCTTCTAAGTACCTGTTTAGTTTCTCTGTTCCAGTGGGTCCAGAAGCGGTTTTCTGCTTTATCAATTTCTCTACTCGGGACCTGAAAGAGCAAAGATGGTGATGTTGTGTCTAAGAAAAAAAGACTACAGAGGAAAATTAAAGTGCAGTTAAAGCTCACCTTAAATGCAATGGTCTCGTACGGTTCAGCAGCCAGAAGCAGGTACTGCCAACGGCGATCAGGGGGCTCGATGCGCTGCTCGTAAGCAGACATAAAACGATGCCTGGGTCCGATTCCTTCAGCGATCTCTGGGTAGTCAATCTGATGAACAGAGGAGTAAAAAACAGATAACTTACAGACTTGTTTTTGAAAGTAAATAATTAGCCAGTGAAAAAAACGTGTTTAAACACAGGGCGATGTTTTAATTTGGTCAACAGGACCAAATTTGTCTGCTCGTCTGTTTTTAGGTTTGAACCAGACTGTGTACGATAACAGGCCAAATACATCCACAATATCTGTCCCACTGTACCAGAGAGTTCTTTCAGATTGAGAAAATGTTTGTTTAAAAGAAGTACAGTATGTAGCCAGCCTTGGGAGAGAGAATCAAAAACCTAGAAAATATCTATTTACAGCTATTTCATCAGAAGTAGGATGTAAGCCAATGCATTTCCTGTAACTTTCTTATAAGCCAACTTTTGTTTTTCCAGTACAAGTCATTTTGATGTGAGGCTGCAGCAGTAGGAAGTGTTTGGTTTGCATTAAGGACCTGATACAGCAATGTTTCCAGGTAAGTAGCCACAGACTAGACTTGGTAAAAGAGGAAATAAATAAATTTTGCAATATCAGTGGGCCATAGGCTAATTCACCAATGTGTAACCGCATTAGGTGAGAAATAATAACTCGTTTTTTTTTATTCCATCAAAAAGACACTAACCTGGAAAAGTAGGGACTGCTGTCCAGTCTCCGAGTCCCTCTGTTTGGTTACTATAAAGAAAAGAAAGACATTGATTGGATAATAAAATGTAATACATTTGCAGGTAAACCCTGGTAAGTACAAGACAAAAATAATCACTGCACTGTCTCATAACAACTCAACTCGCTTACCTTTGTATCCCGGTCGACCAATTTTGACAAACTTCTTGACCTCAACTTTCACTTTGGCAGGAGCTGGCTGGGCAGGAGCTTCTTTTGCCTCTTTGGCTGCTCTCCGGGCCCTGAAACAAAGAAAATATATTATTTTTTAACTGTAGAAAAATGATGTGGGTTGTTGCGTGAATTGTTGCGGTACAATTAATTGGTCACCAAGAACGCTAAACAAATGGCGTGTTGCACTTACAAGTTGGTCTGATGTTTCTTTCCTTGTGTGTGAGCCAAGTAGCTGCCCTGTAAAGTAGAGAAGAGCGATTTGTCAAACAGGATACTCCGATAACAGGAAATGTATTATTAAGTTAGGGTAACTTCTAGCACCATACAGGAAAGTATCATTGTCTGCCTCCTCACCTCATTGTTATGAAGAGTCAAGCAAAGTTTGCACTCGTATGACCCTAAATGATTTTTCATAAAGTAGGGGTCTTTATTGATGTCAATAGTCTCCAGGGCCAGCTGGCGTAACCGCTCTCGTCTGTCCCGGTTACTTTCAGAGGAGGAGGCCACCCCACCGCTCCCCGTCTTCCCTCCAGCTCGATGCTGGAAATCCATCTTTGCAAGGTGATGGGCTCAATCACTCAGAAACCCACAGGCGTTGCCCAGCTGACACTGGACAGGCACTCAGAGAAGATGTTGCTGATTATCTGAAGAAAGATAAAGCAAACAATGTCAGTGAAACTATAAATATAGAATAGTGTTAACTGTTATTACCGTACCATGTGTTACTGGATTGTGGTGTAAAACAGTGCCATGTATGGAGTTATCACTTAGGAGTAAGCAATACAAGATTACTGACTTGGCTCTATGATATATACTGTATTAAGTGCATTGCTCTAGTCTAGATACTAGTTCAGGTCTCCTTTGCATGTAAACGGTTTGAGGAGTACTGCAGTAAGTTCCCCCACAATTTCAAAAGGAATGTTGAAAACAAACACTTCCGGAACCAAGACTTTCTAGAACTAGTTTGGCACACATTTCATGTAGTTAAAAAACAATACAATGACTGGCTGCGCTACTTTATGCTAACTTCCCTTGTAAGTGATCGGTCTTACTAATGGGCAACAACACACTTATTTAGACAAATATTCGTTATTGACCAGATAAAATACATAGCAGAAAAGAGGAGAATTTTTTTTATCAAGCTAGAAAACAAATGACAAAAACTACGAACTGTAGTTAGCTGCAGTTTGTTAGAATATGGTAGCGCTCGCACGACAATGCTAAGCTAACAGCTATTCATTGAGAGATTTCAACACATTTCAACATATGATCGAAGACCCCCCCACCTAAAAAGGAGCTATCTCTGTATATGTATTTATACATTGATAATTTATATGTAAAACTAAAGAATACACATGTAAAGGATAGTGTAAACAGTTTACTTTGTTCAAAACACTCACCGACAGCACAACGTAAGGATCATGCCCCTGTAAATCAGCATTGCGCATGCTCAGGTGGTTTCCCTCTTCAGCGGTTGGAAAAAAACTTCAGGTGCATTACTGCCCCCTGTTGTTCTGGAGTATTCCTACATGTGGCACATTTCAGAATCATCTTTATATCTGCAAAGTAACTATAGCTGGCAAATAAAACGTGTTGAAGTAAAACTTAAATGTGCTTTTTCTCTGAAATGTATTGGATTGGCACACTATGAAAATACTCAAATACAAGTACCTAAAACTTGTTATTGAGTGAGTGTACTGGTGATACTGGTGTAAATGTACTGAAGAAATCTTTCACCAGAGAAAAGTACATCCCATACTACCATGTCACCAGTGGTGTAAAGTAACTAAGTACACTTAATTGAGTATTGTACTCAAGTACAATTTTTAGGGACTCCTATTTTACTTGAGCAACTCAATTATTTGCTACTTTGTACTTCTACCCCACTTCAATTTAAATGTAAAAAGTTTACTTTTACTAAGCTTCATTTATACCTTTAGTTACTTTGCAGATTTAGATTAATGGTGTTAAATATACTCAACATTTAGAAAATACTTGAGTCACACCTGCAGTAAATCACAAGCTACCTTGCACTATAAAGTAATTAACATTAGCTGCACATTTACCAGCTTTGACACATTAATACATAAATAATTACAATCAAACTATATAATATGATTCTGTAAATTGTCCGATCTGCAAATGACTAGGCCCTACTTTTACTTTTGGTAGGCTACTTTAAGTATATTTGTTGATGCTTCTGTATTTGTACTTGAGTATTATTTTGAATGCAGGACTTTCACTTACTATACTCGTTAAAGTATTCCTACTATCTGAAAATTCTACTTAACTTAATTAAAGTTATGAGTACTTCTTAGTTCTTCCACATCTGCATGTCACTACAAGTTGTAACTTACATGGCTTGTAAACGCACTGTTTACCTAGTTGGTTCCTCACCGACTTCCGTACTATTAACAGTGAGGCGTTTCTGGCTGCCACCGAGTGTCCGGTGTGAAACATGGAGGAGAAGTCTGACTCTTGACCACAGCAATGACAAAACACACACATTCTCATTTCGAGGACAGAAGATTGCGAGGCAGTGACATTTAACGGACGCCTCAGACAACGCTGCCTCGACTTATTTGGTATTTTTTATCTCGCTCCCTTGCTGGGCTGTCGGTGGGCATGGCTCGGTCGTAGCTAAAGTCTCCTCTTCTTTAACCCGTGTTTTACTGCGTCAGTGGTCGTGATGCGTTTCAACGAGAAGGAGCTGGTGTCTCTGAGCCGACAGCCCTCAGAGATGGCAGCCGAGCTGGGGATGCGAGGACCCAAGAAAGGAGACGGTAACACGGTTTATTACACACCGATTCAGCTCCTTTCAAACCTACTTCCGTTTTATTTAATCTGCACAGCAGGCTGTTCATGTTAGCATAATGGCCTGAAAACATTAAGATCAGCAACCACCAGGGATATGTTTTGGTCGTGTCATTCATCAGCTGTCAATCCTTTTTTTGTAATACAGTTGTAAAGAAGAGGCTGGTGAAACTCGTCGTAAACTTCCTCTTCTACTTTCGGACTGATGAGGAAGAGGTCAGTAGCACACTTCATTCAACATGCATCACATGTCTTACCTGCTCTACCTAGTGACTAAAGTGAAACCATTATTTGTTGTCAGCCAATTGGAGCTTTGCTGCTGGAGCAGTGTCGGGTGGAAAGGGAGGACAGCCAGAGCTTCTCTATTGGTGAGTTTCCCCTTCTACATTCACATGATTCGCCTTTCCTTTCACTTTCTCGCTTTGTTGACTTTCAAATCCAGTCTAATACCTAGGTTTTAGAAATGGATAAACACTATTCTTCAAAGCACATAAGCATGTTGTTGCAAAAAAGATTTTACTAAGATTTTACTTTAGAAATAAGTATTTTTTTCATTTTTTAGTGTTTTTGACCTGTCATCGATTATGGCCAGGTGTTGTACATTTGTGCCTGACTGCTCATCGTCATAATTAATGTGTAAAATGCGGCTCTACATTTAATTACAAAATGTGGATCTCTTACTCGTTTTTATATTCAAAAGTGAATTGGCCTGATTCTTAATATATCAGTTTTTATGTAAAATGTCCAAACTGTCTTGCTGCAAAACATTAGGCCAGGTCTCTATTGTTTAAGATATATTTGATCTCAGTCGCACAAACCTGGTGTAATAAAGTCTAAATTAAAATTAAAAAGTCGGTGGAAATGAGCAGGCCGGTTTTTTATTCCGTATTAACACTGCTTTGTAGATGTCAATGATCAGGAATAAAGACATGTATCAACCATAGACTGTATCAACGTCCATTCCTTAAGACTTAATACTTTGTTGCAGTTTGAGTATTTGTATTATCTATTCTTGACTCCTTTTATGTGTTTCTCTTTGTAGCATTTCTGGATGAAGCAGAGAGAAAATATCTTTTTGAGTGTGACTCAGAAGAACAGTGTGGAGAGTGGGTCGACTCCATCGTGAAGGCCAGGTGGGTCTGACGCCTTCTCCTCTTATTACAGACAGAACAGACCACAACACCATGAAATACACATGTTGGTCGGCCTGGCAGCGCCTGACAGAAAATGTATATACTACATTTTTGATTGAAGTAAAATATGAATATGTTTTTGGGGGGTTTAAGGCATCATCTTAGGCTCTGATGACTTGTCAATTGTCAGCGTTTTGAATTTAGATTTTTTTTTTAAAGACAGAATCATGTTTTAAGGAAAAAAATATGAAATCCAAATGATGATGATAACTACAACCCTATGGTGACATGAATTAACATTGTAGCTACAGTTTTCTCTACATCTGAAAATGGAAAAATGTTCAGCTTGGCAAACCGCAATGTGCAGTGTGATGCTATTTGAATGCCTTTAGTCATACACACACACTTGGGTTGAATGTGTTTTACTAGGAATAGGATCATGCTCCCTAACAGGGGAAGATTTTGCCTAATACATTTGCCATCTCATCTCTTACAGTTACGAGTTCATGAGGAAGAACCTGATATTCTATCGAACTGAAATCCACAGGCTAACTGGCAAGGTAAGAGCCGTCTCAGCAGCATCTTGAAGCGTTAAATGCCACACAGATGGCACTTATATCCAACAGTGTCGTACTAGAAAGGATTTAAGTATGAAGTATATTTGCGCAATACTTGCCTCGTTAAACGAGAATCATTTAAATCCCGGCTGCATTTAAAATGTGAAAAATGTGTGTGTGAAAATGTTTTACAAATGAGCTTTTGCTGATTTCTTTTTTTTTTTATGGTCAAATTAATTAAAATGTACATCTCTGTATTTATTGTTACATTTTGTCTGAAAAAGTTAGAAGAGCAATGTTAAAGCCTGATGATTCCTTACACCAAAGATAATAACCCCAGTCACCTTCAAACAGTGAGGTGTACTGTACATACGGCTCGTTGATTAACCATTAAGATATTTGTATCGTGACTGAAAGTCGGATCAGGGCATCGGAAAAATGTAATACTTTAGAAAAAAACTAAAAAGCAATATGACTTTTTAGAAACAAGTTATGTGTCAATCAGGATGATCTGGAGACATTGAAAATAGTTTATAGCAAAGTTTGTCCTAAAAACATGGTAGTTTTGCTTCGCAAATGTAGTTTGTTGGTGCAGTTAAGACTGAGCCACTAAATAAAGTCAACTGAACTACACTGTATCCTGTTGGAGGCTTACACTAACAATTACAAGAAATCTCTAAACGATTATTTTTACTGTCTTACTCTTAACCTTTATATATAATATACAGTCTATGGACTTAACTCGCATTCTCCTTTCTCACAGGATCCCTTGGAGCAGTACGGTATATCAGATGAAACTCGCTTCCAGGTCAACAATGGACTGCAACTCACGCCTAGAGATACCTGTTCCCTGTAAACCATCAACCTGTCCATATGTACTTTATTTTAAATTTCAGTCTGCCCTTCCATTCCAACTTGTACTACTCACTGGCATGAAGAACATGGTATTACCATAAGCTCAGATGCTTTTTAGATCTTCACTGCAATGAATGTTTTAAGTAGTGGCCTAGACTTACAGCAACGTCCTTATGTGCAGATGTTATAGCAGAATATCTGAGGCCATTTAAAGTAATGAAGTTATAATACTGATTATTTCTTTTATATCAATCATTACAGGTAGCGGGGCTGCAGAAAACTTGACACTGTCTTATCTACGGTTTATGGGATTTTACATGCATATTTTTTGTATCATTTTTAGAATTTTCCTTGGTTTATTTGTTAGCTATAAAAAAAAACATATTTTATACTGTGTTTTCTACTAGACATACTTTCAGATAATGTGATTTTGAGTGTCTAATTTTACATGTGCTGTACATTTCTTTCAGGAGTGTTCCGATGAGCACCGCTGGGATTTAAAATAACTGAACCAGACTTTTAGAATAATGTTAATCAACCTAATATACGCTGTTTGAAGAAGCTTATGATTATAAGATCCTGAGTAATTTCAGCTGCAAGGGCCTTCGATCTGCTGAGTTGAGCCAACCATTTGACTACCATTTTTAGACTACCAGTAATTAGTTTAAAAAACTATACTTTTGCACATATTACTTTACTGGGTGTTGAGGGTTGTTTTATTATAAGAATTTCAAAAAGTTACTTGAACCTACTGTACTTATTCTTTGAAACTTTGAATCAGATTCCTTTAGATATGCTGTTGGGCCAGACTGCGTGATTTTTCAACATCACAACAACTTTGTCATTGGAGCTACATCAAAGTTTCAGCTAATGATGAGGTGACGTTTGTCTCTCGTCCAAATGTAACTATCTTACAAATTGTATAAAAAATTGTCAGAAGTATACCCTTAAAGAGGATAATGTCATTGAATGTGTCTTTATTTTAAACCTTTGCACATTGAATGTGTTATGTCTATTTGTACTTCCTTATCAATTCTTTTTGTTTCACTTGCACCTCTCTTTTTTTTTTAAACTAATAAATCCATTTGAAATATACTATGAATCAATACAGTGTGTCACTGTTAACTAGAAACAATTTGTCAACACCAAAATGTAATAAAAGTGTATTTAATCATGGTCAATCTAACAATAGTATTCAGCAGGTGTCCATAAAGTGAAAATTACAAGTCTCCTTCAAGAAGACACACATATACAGTACCAACACTGTTTCAAATGTAATGAAAAGCACAGGCTTTATCATGAATGTATCACTGCTGGTTTGACAAGACCTGCATATTGTTAAATCAATAAATAGTTAACATGTAGGCCTATTGCTTGAACTTAAAAAGCAATGGATAAAAAGACAATGGATTATGCAAATATATGTTTAGAGCCATGAAGAAATGACTGATAAGGAGCTTTATTATAAATGCGTCTTCTGTTTTTTATTGTTTCTCTTCTGCTGAAGATGTGGTAATGTGACACGTTTCCTTAGCAACGCAAATGTGTGATTCAAAAAATAGCTACGTCACATCTTTTCCCGTGATGCTTAGCGAGGCCAAATTGAACGCTCGGCAAAAGAAAACAATTGTATTTTGCAAGCTCTGTTTTAAAGAGTTAAACACATAAAAACAACACATTTCAACTGGATTTAACACTGCTAAGAAAAACAACTCAACCGCGGGTAACGGGAAGCGTTCATCGGGGCTCGGTAGGTTACAAAAGTGGACTGTGAACGAACAATGTTGCTAATGCATTAGCCGGACAGCTAGCTTAGCGTTTTAACGTTACTTCAGCCAGCTGGGCTAGCATTAGCATAAGTCTGTATGTTTGATCGTTTCATTTACATTGTTTAAATAATTTTAGGGTCATGATTACAGATCAGCGTTAACTGCCGTGACTGTGTTTTTTGCGACTCGAAACCAGGAATCAAATACTTCAGTGTTGAAGGTTTTACAGCTAACTAATGGTATATGTTGCTAACGTTAGTGTTCACAAAGATAATGTAAGTGTTATGAGCAGAGGACTGAACCCACCCGCAGCTGTTCACATGCACTGTTACTATAATAAGTCTTTCGCTAGTTTAAGAATATTCTAGAATAGATTTTATTAATCGTGTCGATGTATGTTCCATGCCATATCATTATCTCAAGGAATACTCACTCTAGGCTGTTACATGTGTTTTTACAGTATAATCAAGTAAAATGTAATGTCAACTGAATAATTGTTGTTGTTTTTACATATAACCCAATGTAATACTTGACAACAAAGCAGGGACTTCTTTGATTTGTGTGAAACATTTAGCCACATTATTGAAGGACATGGTTCCTCAGAAAAACCTTCCCTGGTCGATTAGTAAATGTATATGAAACTTTCATTGTGTCATGTAAAAACATATAAAGTTACACTACAGTATTGCAATGTATCTACTTATCATCACCATGTTCAATTGAAAATTGCAATAAGAGTGTTTCACGATTTTCTAAAATGCCATAGACTATAAACGAGTCAAAAACGAAATATCTAAAATGGCTCAACAGTCATTTGTGAGTTAAAGAGGCTTATCTGTCAGTGCCAGAAGAACTGAGAAGTAGTAAGGAAGTTACGAGCGACAGTAACTGACCTTTCATCTGACATGTGCATTCAGGAAACTGTTGTATGACTTGTATGTATAAATGTATTGCTGATCAGTCTTATCCTCTTCTCAGGCATCATGGACCAGGACTATGAGTGCAGGCTGCTCAGGCAGATCAACATTCAGAATGAGAACGCAAGCCCCATAGTAAGTTAATAATACACACTTGTACATAAGGAGCTGTGTTTCCTCTTGAAAAATGTAAGACAAAGCATCTAATTTAGCCAAGGCTTAGAGTCTTGACTAGTATCACTAGTGTGATTAGATCAGTATCTTTACTATAGCATGATGGTAGCCCCGCCCAGTGAGGGTTTTTAACCAGCAAAAGACTTTAAGGTCCCATTTCATGGCCATTTCCACTGATCATAATTCCATTGTTGAGGTCTACTAGAATAGATTTATATTGTGCAAGTTTCCAAAATCACTTTGGTTTCTCATACAGCATCTCTGTAAACTACGTCTATTCACTGAATTTCACTCTGCCTTTAACGGCTCGTTGTAGCTCCAATAGCTCCAGCCCCCACCCTCCCTGTGAGCACAGTGTGCTCTGATTGGTTAGGACGTTGTGAATCGCGCTGAGCTCCATGGAGGTGTGGTTTCCTTGTTTAGCGATACACAGCAAAACACAGCCAAACTCATCCTGAGCACACACAAAGTCACAGCCGAAGTAAAAACAATAAGTGTGGCTTGATATTGAGTAAGAAAAAGGTTGATAAACGCTGTGAGAATGGGTCTGCAGAGAGAATTTCGCCGCGATCCCAACTGTCTGTTATCAGCCTGCAGCCAGGGAGGAGAGATCAGCAGAGCTGCATGCACTGAGTGTGTGTGTGAGGAAGTCCGTGGATTGGTCAATTTGGACCAATCAGGGGGGGCTTAACGTAACGGCTCTGCGGACGTAACGTAACGGCTCCACGGATTGGTCCGTTTGGTTCCGGGTAACGCATGACATCATGCGGTACCCGGAAGAATCAATGGACAGTGACGTATCTCCAACAAGGCGTTTTGGGGAGGTATTTTCTGTGTTGGAGTTTTACTCGCTACAGGGTGTACTTTGAGGGTTTTGACTCTGCAGATCGTTTACATGCATAAAAACCTTCATAACACACAAGGGGACGGGTAATAACCGGAAAAACATGACACGGGACCTTTAAGATGGGGGCGGAGAGGTTGTTACCCTCCATGTGTCGGAAGAATAAACTGTTTAACAGCCCAGTCTCTTTCTTTTGACGATGTCACGAGTGTTGAGTGAAAACAAGACCTCCCCGGCCAAATGACTGGGTTTTGTGAATGATGCCTCCTGTTGTTAACACCTCAGACAAATGCCCCATCTGCCAGCGCGATGATCTGCCTGCTTTGTTGCAAAGTGTTCCCATTACAGTCAAAGGCCTGTGTTGTTTGGCCTCCAGTCAGAAAATGCTTTCTCCTCTCCCATCTTGTGTAGAAAGCAGTAGGAGCAGTGCGAGCTCTGACACCCACCAGCTCCCCCCTGTCCTCCCCCAGCAAGCATGGCGATCGCTTCATTCCCTCCCGGGCTGGAGCCAACTGGAGTGTCAACTTCCACCGCATCAATGTGAGTCTACTGACATACAACCAGAACTCACTGTCTTTTCTACCAAAAGAACAGTGGCTCTTAACAGAACACACAACAAAGAACAAGTGTTGATTGTAGCTTTTAAGAAAACACATTTTCTGTAACGTTTTACTATTGATTTTCTTGGCTTTGAGTGATTGTTTATCTATTCCAATTTCTGATGTAGGAAATTGAAAAGTCGCACAATCAAAACAGAAAAACCAAAGATGGCACAACAGACAGCAACAAAGGTAATCACTCCACCTTTATATCCAGAAACAAGCCATGGGACATATTTATATAATAACAGATTATGTTGCACTTGCAGTATTTTATTTGCAATTATTTACTACTTTTGATAATAGTTCCTCATCATGAAATATTCTGCTTTTCTTTGTTCACAGTTTACATAGACTTAACAACTGACCCAAACTAGTAGTATTCGTAGTAGTATTTTTTTTTTTTAAATGAGTAGATGCTGCTGAGACCTTGCCAGTTAGGATAGAATATCAGGTTCTTCCTCATGAACTCGTAACTGCAAGAGATGAGATAATTATTAGGCAATATCCTCCCCTGTTAGGAAGCATTATAATCTTCCTAGTTAAAAACATGTATAAAGTTTTATATTTTATGTATGCACCACGACATCAAGTCAAATTCCTCGTACGTGTGAACCTACCTGGCAATAAACCCGTTTCTGAATCATAATAATAATGCAATAGATTTAAAGTACAATATAAGGTTTGTTGACTGTTTTACAAAACAAGTTTCACCTTTTTATGGTGTATTTTTGTGTGTATTGTTTCACTGCCGCAGCCACTTAATACAAATGATAAGGGCCTTAAACTAACATTTATTGTTTTGTACAACATTCCAAAACCCAAGCATATTCAATTTACTATAATAGTATAAGAAGAATTAGAAATCCTATACAAATATTGATTTTGTTTTTGCCATTGTTATTTACAAATATTACTCAAGCCCAGAGTTCCCGTTAGAATATTTTTTCGCCGGTCAACATGTCCGTTAAAGTTGAAATCTTCCGGACAACATTTGAAAAGTGCCGGTCAAAGGTCTTCTTTGTTATTTATTGAGCTTTAAAACAAATTGATATGATTCGATATTAAACAAACTAATTATAGTAGATTAACTACATTTTTCAAAAGTGTACAGTAACTTACAATAACACAGGAATAATAAACGGAGCGCTCTCTCCTCCTGACAGCCCGTCAGTATCATGCAGCTCGCGGATCAGTAATGAGTAACCCGACAGTAAAACTAAACATATCTATAACTAGTTACGGTAGTTTGAGAGGTAATTAAAATAGCTACGTGTGATATTCTAACCTGAAGTTTCTGTTTTGTTCTGCTCACCGCTGCATGTGATCATGCAGAGCTGCGTGTCGACTCGTCAGCAGCAGCTGATCTCTCTCTCCCGTCAGATTAGACTTCACTCGCGTTTATGTCCATATCGATCAGATCCAGCTAGTTCTAGCTAATGATAGGACTACCTGTTTATTAAAAGACACCTAAACAATAAGCGTCGCTATGCAACCGGGTGAGGCTGCAAAGTATAGCGCTATGCATTTGTTTACATGCCCACCGGAACCCCGAGGCATTACCAACAGATCAACGCACAATCAACCCATACAGGACATCTCTTTCTCCACATTACGTGTTAGACATTAGAATTGACTATTATTGTCTGTCACATACTCTTTTCTCTGTCACATAAGTGGCGCAACTGATGCGGTATTGCGCTAAGGGGAAATTATTTTGTCCGGACACTTTGACCGGAGAGATTTAGATTTGCCCGTCTTCAGCATATTTGACCGGTCATAGTCCGGTAATTACCGGCTAATGGGAACTCTGCTCTAACTACTACTTGATCATCAAAATTGCTACAGATTAATTATCTGTCAATTGTTCTGTGCTCTGAAAAAATCTGCATTTCAGTATAGTTTGTTCTGCAAAGAAAAAATGTGATACCGCTTTTCACAAACAGTGTACATCTGGTGTGAGTCGGACCCTTTTTCAGCCTATTCCTTCAGGTATCTCTGCCTGCTCCAGTCAAAGTTGATAATTTGACCTTCTCTTGTTTACTAAACCTCGACAGGCTCATGGAAACTGGAGATAAGGGAAACAAAGCTTTGTGAAGAATTGTCCCTGATCTATAGAGATGTGAGAGCGTGCTTTAAAATTGCAGAGGGAGCACAGTGTTTGAACTTAATCATTCCGACAGCCAGGTTTGATTTCCCCTCTGTCTCCTCCTCTGCCTTCAGCGGACGGTCTGGCTTACTCGGCTCTGCTGAAGAACGAGCTGCTAGGAGCGGGCATCGAGAAAGTCCAGGACCCCCAGTCAGAAGACCGCCGTCTGCAGCCATCTACACCTGCCAAGAGAAGCCTTTTTAGTGTAAACATAGTTATAATCGCTCTAACCTATAATTCTGTTAAAGTTTTTCCTGCATCAGTAATCATCCGTCTGTTTTTTTTAGTATTCTGTAAGTGCTAAGAGGACTCTGCCAGAAGAGGATGGAAACACAGTCTCTCCATATTCTCTATCACCTGTCAGTAGCAACAGGTAATGTCACTTTTCCATGTCCTTCCACAAGTGTAATTTTCAAAAATCTTCGAATGTAGCCTCATATAACTTACGTGATTGTGTTTGCAGCCAGAAACTGCTGCGTTCGCCAAGGAAGCCTACGCGAAAAATATCAAAAATTCCTTTCAAAGTCCTGGATGCTCCAGAGCTTCAGGACGACTTCTACCTCAACCTAGTGGACTGGTCCTCTCTGAATGTGCTCAGTGTTGGGCTGGGAACCTGTGTGTACCTGTGGAGTGCCTGCACCAGCCAGGTGTGTGTGATCTGATTACTCGATGCTTTGAGCAAAGCAATGGCGAATATCATGGAAATGTCTTTACTCTTTTTCTGTGTAGCTACTGGTTTCCTGGTCCATGAGTTTATCCTCCAGGGTTTTGCTTTTTGACTCTAGCGTGTGTACCTTAGCTTGAAATCTAGCTACGTCGTCCTCGGCGTTTGCTAGCCGTAACTGCCTGCGAGACTCACTCAGCACAGCCCCTTATCTCCTTCCTCATTGCATAATTGCATCAAATCTTGAAGAAAACTGTTTTCATGGAGCTCAAAGCAAAGTAGACAGTATTGCCCCCCTCATACACACTAGCTATCTGTATTCCACCTTGCATGCGGTAGTCTGTCAGTCTCGGTTGCTTAGACACTTTGCTCTTCTCTTTGCTCAATTGACCGGTTTTCGTCATCCCAACATCCACATACGCTACCGTTTTATGTTGCACATTATTTGTAACTTGTTGTTTATCGCAGGTTTACTTAGTCTTATGATGTATCCGAACTGCGTCTTGGCATAATGTTAATCTATATTTCTTTCCTCCCTGTCTTTTTAGGTGACACGTCTATGTGACCTTTCTGTGGAAGGAGATTCTGTAACATCAGTGGGCTGGTCGGAAAGGGTGAGTTTCTCCATCATCTACATAAACAAAACCTACATCTGTAATAATTAGGGATGCACCGAAAATTATTGGCCGAAAATGGTTTAAAAGGCCCTTTCGGCTTTCTAGCACCGAAATGTCAGAGAACAGGGTTACGTTGGTAACCTAACGTGTTGTTGTGATGACGTAATCAAAACGCGGGGACAAGCGCGGCGCGCGACCATGCTCACGGCTGGCTCACAGCCAACATGTCTGCCGCTTGGAGATATTTAAAATTTTCAGAGAAAGAGGCGCGGATTGCGATTTGTAAAACGTGTTCAGCTGACATTTCTCGAGGGGGTGTAACTGCAAAGACTTTCACCACTTCGGGATTACTCCACCACTTGAAATCAAAACACCCGGACAAATATGCGGAGTAAGATCAAATCACAAGCACTGACAGCGAGAGACTGTTCAGCGCTGCCTCTCATGTGCTTGATGAGAAGAGGAACAGACTTATTGCTGATAAAGCAGAGAAGCTACTGTTCATTAAAAAGAACCTCCCACTTTTCCTTAATAAGTAGACAAGGCTGGTTTATCATAAGCTTATCTAGTTCTACATGTCTACTCTATACCCACTTTCCTGAACAATTTTCATTGTGAGTTATAATTCACCATCTCAGGTTATCATTAGGGGGAAATGACAGCAGCACAGTGTTCAATATATTGTACTTTCGGTATCTAAATTATACAATGTTGTTTACATTGCTAACAGCCAGGCCTTCAACAACAACAAATGCACCTATAAGTGCATGCATACAAATGTGCAAACTGGATAAATCCACATGAATGTAACTATTTACAAATGAAATTACAATTGAATTTCAAGAATCTGTAAATAAGGCTGTCTGTCCTCATAAGCAAAGTACCGTAATTTTTGGACTATAAGCCGCGCCTTTTTTCCCATTTTTCGACCCTGCGGCTTATATAACGGTGCGGCTAATATATGGATTTTACAGGTTACAGTCCACCACCTTTAACTCTATGGGCTCTATGGCCGGTCCGCGCCCCCCACCTTTAAGCGGCGGGCTCCAGCAGGAAAAGCTGGAGGCCGGAAAAGAGTGAGACAGGTAGCGCGCAAAAGTAAAAGTGGAACCGAGAGTGGTACGAGAGACAGAACGAGAGCAAGACAGACAGACATTATGAGAGCGAGACAGTTTGTCCCCGTACCACTGGTTGAAAACCACTGCTGTAGATCACGGCCCGTACGTGCGCTGAGAGCGCACCGTTTAAGTTTGAAAGTTGAAAGTCTGAAACGCTATGTGATACAGTACAGTTTACACAGCACAGTACATGTTCTGTAGCTACTATTGCACTAAATGCTAACACTTGAATACGTTATGCAAATATGCAACTTGTTTGTTGAAATGTTAATAAATGGGAGCTTCCTCAAACAGCCATCTCTTTCCCGACAATCCCGTCTGTGCACGAACCTTACATATGGTAATTAAACATTAAAACACCTGCGGCTTATAGTCCAGTGCGGCTTATATATGTACACATCATTCAATTTAGCTGCTGCGGCTTATATGCAGGTGCGCCTTATAGTCCGAAAATTACTGTAGTAAACATTGTATAAAGATACATAAAGTGAAAACTGGATACAAAATCCACAACCAATTACAAATGAAATTACAATTTCAAGAATCTGCAAATAAGGTGGTCTGTCCTCAGTCTTTATTTACACTATTTTGTTGTGGGCCTACTGGCCTAGATGTTTATGCAGTTTTAAAGCACCTTGGCTTTGTTCTGAATGCACTTTGTTGTAGTTATCCTACAGAGAAAAGAAAATGCACTTGACTTGGAATTAATGTACTGTATGCATTCCAAAGTGCTGAATAAATGTTTTATGGACCCATAGTGATTATTATTTAAGTTTTGCCATAATCATGTATTTTTCCATAATCAGGCAGCTGAACAACATTGGTAAAAAATGTATACATTATATATATATATATATATATATATATATATATATATATATATATTTCTATTTCTATTTCTATTAATCCTTTTCGGCATTCGGTTTTCGGCCAACTTTTTCCCATTTTCAGTATCGGTTTCGGCCAAGAATTTCCCATTCGGTGCACCCCTAGTAATAATAGTAGAAACTGCTCACCGAAACTCAATTTGAATGTTCACTGGCCAATCACAGAGTTAGGTTAGGGTTTTTAGACCTGCACTTTGTTTGCTTTGTTCCCACTGAGTCATTTTTATAACTTTTGTATATTTTGCCCTTCAGTTCTGTTTTGTTGACACAGCAAAATTCAAGGGCAGTGCAAAAGGTGTACACAAATGCCATGCGCGAGCTAGCTGTTCTCTCGTTGGTCCGAAATGTTACTGGGAAGATTTGCCTCCAACTTTCTCCTCTCTTTTATTATTTCCACTTTTATCATGGAGCACAGGCAGCATGTAACGCTAGTTATTTTCATTCCAGCGAACAACATATCCAGCTTCAGTGAGCATTTGTACTGTGACTACTGAACAATGTCCTAAAGCATCTTATTAGTAGACGTGATGCCTCAGAGCTTAGCTCTGACACCACAAAACACTTGTTCTTCTGATAGAAAGGGCATCGGTTAATCTCAATTAGATCCTCTTTACTGGGCGAGTTGTTTCTAATGGAAGGGTCGATTGGGTTTTGACTACTGAAAAACCACTCCACAGTTTAGGTGGAAGCAAGCTGAGACTGCCATCCCACTTGAGTGCAATGGCTATGTTCACACATGTCCAGACAAATTGAATTAGAAGGTGAAACGCTTTCTTATACCCTCAGATCTAGCTGACAGAGTTCCATCATGAAAAAGGGATGTTATTAGACAGTTCAGTGAAGATGCAAATTGTCTTTTGGTGTGCCTGTTTTTTGTAAGTGTGTCGCACTCCTTTGATATATATGTGTGTGTGTGTGTGTGATATTCAAAGTCTGCTCTCTATTTTTAGGGCAACCTGGTGGCGGTGGGGACTCATAAAGGCTATGTACAGATCTGGGATGCGGCAGCAGGGAAGAAGCTCTCCGTACTAGAAGGACACACAGCCAGAGTGGGTGAGTTGACAAGCTGGAGTGATGTAGGAGGAAAGTGCTTTAAAATATAACAACCTTTGTACTTCTCACACAGTTTTGGTGAATCATCTTCCCTTCAATTCATACTTTGTTTGTCAGGTGCGTTGGCATGGAATGCAGATCAGCTGTCGTCAGGGAGCCGAGACCGGGTAATCCTGCAGCGGGATATCAGAGCCCCCCCTCTCCAGTCAGAGCGCCGTCTCCAAGGACACAGACAGGAAGTGTGCGGGCTCAAGTGGAGCACAGACCACCAGCTGCTAGCCTCGGGGGGAAATGACAACAAGGTATGTAGACGGAGAACCTCACCTGTTTGTGATCCACACATCAGTATCAGGTGACTCTTTTTCATCAAACATCTAATCTCCTCGCTTCATTTTGTCCGGCTCGCTGTAGTTACTCGTGTGGAACCACTCCAGTGTCCTCCCGGTGCAGCAGTACACGGAGCACTTGGCTGCAGTGAAGGCCATCGCCTGGTCCCCCCACCAGCACGGCCTGCTGGCCTCCGGGGGGGGCACCGCCGACCGCTGCATCCGCTTCTGGAACACTCTGACCGGCCAGCCCTTACAGTGCACCGACACCGGCTCGCAGGTCTGCAACCTGGCCTGGTCCAAGCACACCAACGAGCTGGTGAGTCACCTGGCACTGTGTTAGATAGGCAGGCAGATAGATACTGTAGCGCTGTACCACATGTTATTTATTAGAATTGTATGTCTCTTGTCGAATTATCATAATGCCATGACCCCTAAACAAATACGTCATGATGCATACACGTATTTTGTAATTTGACTTATAAACATAATAAAGCAAATATGCAGATATATTATAGATGAAGCTTTGAAGATTTGGTTTAGCTAGGGTTGCATATCGTTGAGTTTTTTACGATAGCGATACCGCTGAACGATACCGATACTCAACCGATACATATTGTGACTTTAATGTTGCATAAGGGAAAATGTTATCATCCCGCAATTAATCCCATGAAGCGCTTTATGATATAGTTAACATGTCAAATATTAAATTCAATTGTGGGACTTGGACCTTTTAGTACTGAACAAACAATGAAAAACACGTTATCTATGAAGAAAAAGATTCTGCGATATCATTTATAACAACCATCAGGCATGAATAGTACATCTTGTCAATGGAAAAAGAAAATAGCACCAGTATAATCAATATTCAACCTGAGATTCGACTGACCAGAGAACACATAAAGGATCATAAGATCTCGGCATTGCACATAAAACAAATTGCATCATTCAAATCAACATTTGCCTGATGAAAGAAAACAAATCCCATCACAGTTCAGTTTTGTGCATTCATCTTCAAGAAGAGAAGCATATCTGCTCTCTGGATCCAAACGGGCCCTTTCACAGCGTAGGATATCGACTGCTGAACTGAACACTCTCGCTTGGCACGCTGCTTCCCTGAACACAAAAGTACTTGGTTGCCGTACGAGACAGCATTGGTTGGAGGTTGGATGTGTTGCCACCTTTCCCAGAAATAAACTTCTTGTAGTGGTTACAGACCCCACCATTCAGACTGGCAGTGGTTTCAGACCCCACCATTCAGACTGGCAGTGGTTTCAGACCCCACCATTCAGACTGGCAGTGGTTTCAGACCCCACCATTCAGACTGGCAGTGGTTTCAGACCCCACCATTCAGACTAGCAGTGGTTACAGACCCCACCATTCAGACTGGCAGTGGTTTCAGACCCCACCATTCAGACTGGCAGTGGTTTCAGACCCCACCATTCAGACTGGCAGTGGTTTCAGACCCCACCATTCAGACTGGCAGTGGTTACAGACCCCACCATTCAGACTGGCAGTGGTTACAGACCCCAACATTCAGACTGGCAGTGGTTACAGACCCCACCATTCAGACTGGCAGTGGTTTCAGACCCCACCATTCAGACTGGCAGTGGTTTCAGACCCCACCATTCAGACTGGCAGTGGTTACAGACCCCAACATTCAGACTGGCAGTGGTTACAGACCCCACCATTCAGACTGGCAGTGGTTTCAGACCCCACCATTCAGACTGGCAGTGGTTACAGACCCCAACATTCAGACTGGCAGTGGTTACAGACCCCACCATTCAGACTGGCAGTCATATACAGCCACACTTTAGATTTTCTAAAGTGACTCGTTTGCGGAGTTTCACGGCGAAATTGACATCGTAATTCCGACGGTTTGGGCGCGAGTTTAAGGATATTACGCCTCACTTTTATAAAAAAAATGTTTTAAAGTATCGGAAACCGGATCTGATTTCGGTACGGTATACCGTAGCCGCCAGTAACCGGTATTTCGGTAATACCGGGAACCGGTGTGCACCCCTAGGTTTAGCCCTACACTCCTGTAACTGAACCAAACCAAGGTTTCTCTTGGTAAGTATTGTATTTGTGAAACCCCTTCCGAAAGGATCTGAGGTGAATATGTATTAAAGCATGTTTCTTCCCTGCAGGTCAGCACACATGGTTATTCCCAGAACCAGATCCTGGTGTGGAAGTATCCCTCTCTAACTCAAGTGGCCAAACTAACTGGACATTCCTACAGAGTACTCTACCTGGTTAGTATATTTACTGTGTGCATTTATAATTTTTTTTTGAGTACATTGTCCTATGTTCTGTCCAACTGAAACCAAAAACAAGGGTACAATTAAATAATAAATAAATAAAAGATAGACAGGAGGGGACCAAAATATGTGTACTACCGAAAGCTATTAATACAAAGAGACATTTTCTAATGAAGTATTGTGATTCCCCTTTGTTTACAAGTGCAAATCTAGTAGAAGAATGAACAATGACCATAACATGCCTGGATGTTTTTGCTAATGTGAAAGGATTCCCACAAGAAGGGAGCTAAACACAAAACAAACACCACTGATTACCATGATTTCTTATTGTTTTATGATGCTGTCTCTTCAGTGTGTAATAATAAGTTCATGTGTAGGCCATGTCTCCTGACGGGGAGGCCATAGTGACGGGAGCTGGAGACGAAACACTTCGCTTCTGGAACGTCTTTAGCAAGATGAGATCCACTAAGGTACTTCTTTAAACATCCTCCCATCTCTATTTGAGTCTTTTCCCATTGGTCTTTGTCTCACCTCCTTCCTCTATCTCCTCCCTCTTTTAGGAATCTGTGTCGGTGCTGAACCTCTTCACCAGGATCCGGTAGTATGCAAAAACGGAGAAGGGATTTTATGTTTGCATGTAAACGGGCCCCTTCTTTGAGCATTCTCCTCGGTGGTCTACAGGCGGCCCCCCCTCGACTGCCCTTTGTTAATTATCCAGGTTGTAGCTGGGAGGAAAAGATGGAGAGATGCACAGCGTGAGCGTGGAGGGCAGAGGAGACGCGTTCGTACAGTGTTCCACTTCCTCCTTAATGATAAAGCCACTTCCTCCTCCATCAGACCAGTGATCCCTGGTGACGAGGGGGACTTCGGGGGGGTTTCTCTCCCATTATGTTTGTTTACAGACTGACGTTGTGCTTACCTGCCAAATATTGAGTTTGTCCTTTTAATTTGAGTTTGTCCTTTTGACTGTCTTATTTATTTTATTCTCTATTTTTATTTTAAAGTTTTAAATATTACCCTGCTAGTTTGTTTGTTTGTTTCTAGGCTGGCAGATTTCCTTTTCTTTGTGTAACTGCAGTTTTTTGTTCTGATCTTTGCAGTATGTTTGGCTTTCTTCATGTTTGCAGAAAAATCCAAGCTTGTCTTTTTTTTATTTTACTGCGGCAATAATGTTTAATGTAGACGGTAACCGATTACAAATTCCTGGAAAACTTAATGGTCAACAAGGATTGAACGACTGGGTCTGATCTTCTTTTTAAAAATCTTACACTAAGTTAATTTAGTCTAATTATACTTATTATACAGTATTGGCTCATTGTTTCTCTCGTGAGAAATCTCAAAGTGGTCTAAGGTGCATCTTAGAAAAAATTACTATTTGGTAACACTGTAAATAAGACCAGTTGCCTATACAGCTAATTCACATGACAATTTGAGGATTTTAATTTGACTTGTGTGGAAGTGTTTTACCCATATTGTTTTTTAGGGTCTTAAATGGAAAATCAGGCAAGGGAAGTTAAATGAAAACACATCGGCTCATCAGTGTAGTTTATAAAACAAAGCACACAGCTTAACATTTGGGACTGCTGCTACTTTGCACTGTGTCTAAAATATTCAAGCTTTGGGCAATTCTCTTTTGCTACTTGAGACCATTTCTGTGTCGAGCAATTCAACGTTCTTTTGTTTTTTTATCTGAAAAAATAGATTTCATATCATTGCAACATTTTCTCCCAATTTTAAATTGTATTTTTTTCTCCGTTTGAATGTTTGAGTCAACAAGTGTGCCACATTTAAACAAATGCTATTTATTTGTGTTGTGAAAAAGGTTATTGTACAGAAATGGCATGTTTGTTTACTAATGTTACCCGGGGGAAGTTGATGGGCAGTTTAACTGCTAGGAAATTCGTTTTTATGCCACTTCAAAATCAAGACAATGCTGCCAACTTGAATTACAGAAAGAATGTTAAAAAATAAATATTTCTGTACTGAGAGATAATCAACAATTAAAAGATCATATCTTATATCTTAATTGCTGTTGTTGTTGTTGTTGTTTTTTTCTCCAATACCATGAGGGAAGACTAAGTTCTTAGTCTTAGTTAGGGCAGTCTTCTGAAGCTAAAGAAGCGGTTCCATTGTTATCACACTTTGTAGCCCAGGCGTGTTCCAGATCAATGAATTGATTCTACCAACAAGTGTTAGTTGTGCAGCAAGGCCCGGATAATGCTTATTTGAGCCAAAGAGCTCCAAAGCACATGAATGAGCTAAACTGGTTGACTTCATTACCATGCATGCTAGTTATTTGAATTATTTTCTGTTAATTGCAACAACTCAATTAAACTCACTAGAACTGATGGTCTTTATGCAGCGAAATGTAGTCCTTAACATATTTACTGTTTATTACTAGTAAAATATTTAACAACAACTTCAGTGCCTAGCCTTTTCATAAAGAAAAATAAATAAATTTGTGACATGTTTTTTAATCGACATCTTTATTAGAACAAATGGACTCTGGGCTGAATTACACAGAGAAATCACAGGCAGTACTCGCAGACTAAAGTCAATAAAAATGTCTAAAATGGTGTTGGCCTTTTTTGGCATTGTTGACAAACAGAAAAAGGATTATTTGAATGATGCCACATTTCAGCATTAAAAAAAGCATTCTTCTATGAGGCGATGAGATCTGGAGATTTCAAAAGCCATACCGCAGTTCACCATTACCAGATTGCGCAGATTAATCTGCCTTCAATTATTGCGGTTTTCCTTCATTGTATCTCCTTTAAGATTGCTTCTCAGGTATCTACATTGTCCAAGTGAACACCAGAGGGAGCCATCCTTGGAGCAGACGCTGCTCTGCTGCTACCACACCCAAACAACCAACCTAAACCACCTTTAAGGTGATGATCAGGTCTAAAATCCTGACAGTAATGTTGACTCTTTTTAACAAGCTATGAGGAATATATCCGGTTTCATTCTTAGACTAAATTATACACACAGATGTAACAAGTTTTTAGAACGAGTGCTTTAAAATTAAAAAAACACCCTGTGGCCTAGTTCCCTAAAAGTCTGCATTTTGTTTTGTCATATCCAGCCCACACAAACATGGTTTTCACCCAGAGCATGAAAACGAATGAATGTTCACTGCCTCCCAAAGCTCCTACACCTCTGCTTGTGCCCGGGGTCCATCCAAACCCACTTTACACACATTTAGGCAGCACAAGGATTTCTTTCAGTGTAAAAAACAGCTGAAGGGTGTAAGAGACGGGGGATCTTAAATGATTCGGCTCCTGTGGTTTTGCTATAATTTAAATTTTTGATAGAAATCAGAAAATATTACAGAACACTGGCTAACTACTAACAAGCTGGACTGAAAACACAACTGGTAATTCAGTGACTTCAAAGAAGGAAGGTTTTTTTTTGTAAAATATTTTTGTATGAAAATCAGGTGCTGCAGGTGACTCAGCTTCTTTCGTCAACATCAGAGAGCCGGAGCCTTTGTCCCCGTAGACTCCATTATAATGTTGTCTAAATAACGTGCATAGTCCATCATAGTGATCAGATAAATCCTCTGAATGGAAGACATTCAACACAGTCTTCCAGCTCATCTATGGCTCTCGGTGGGCAGATGTTAACATTAAGCCCTGAAAGCAGAGGGGAGGACAGAGAGGGGGATTGCTAATATGCATAATCCTACCTCCTGATGTTTCCATCAAGAGGCACAGAGTGCGATGTTCATTATACAACTAAAGCCCGACAACACAGAGAGCAGATCTTCCCCCAGGTTCCTCCCTAAGCCAGACTCTTGAGTTGTATTGATAACCGGCCTACAGAGGTATCAAAGGAACAAGGGCTTTTGTGAGAACTAAAGGCTGCAGCCACCCAGGCTTCTTTTTGGTAATTTTGTCAGAGCACAGAGAGGGTCACGTGTCTTATTCACAAACACACTAGTCTCTCACTAAAGCAGCAGCTTTGCATTCATAAACTGGGGGATCGATAGGATGTTCTTCCACAGCCTGTCGAGCTGTCAAAAAGCAGGTGTCAGAGAAGATGCTTCGATGTAAATAGGTGGGAAAGAGCACAACAGAACAACATGAAGGTTCAGTTGAGCCTGATTGTCTTGAGGCTTTTGAAGATGTTGGTAAAATGTCACACAGGTCCCTAAAGGCAGCAGGAAACATCCCTGTCAAGGTGTCCTTGTTATTTCAAATGAAATTGAAAATGATAGTTAGACCGTCCTCAAATTGAGCCCTGCTGTGATGACTGGTTTATACAAAATAAGTGGTTTCCAGTTTTAGCAAATAAAATGCTCTGAAAATATGAAGGGTTTCTTCCTTTTCTCTGCATTTCACTTTAAATTGAACACAATTTCAAAATATCCAGTGGCTTTGGTTACTTGTGAAGATAATTTAAAAATAATTTAGGATATTCTTTAGACAAAGTTAAATAAAAAACAGTTGTTAAATGGAACCGTAAAATTCAGACTAAAATGTTAACATGAGTCTCACATGCAATTATGATCAGGATGTGTTGTATTTTATTCAACTCATTCTGTATCCATTGTGACAGTTCTTTTATTTTCTTGTAACAGTGATATTGTTAGGAATACAATTACCAAACATGTTCAAAATTCATTTTTTATACCGAAACACAAAAGGACCACAAACACGTCTGCTGACTCACAATAATGCTAAGCTTCACACTCATTGCTGTCCTGGAAACAAATCCCATCATATGATACTAATGATACTAAAACCAAACTCTTACATTTATAACAGTTGTACATTTCTTGCAATCCCTTTCTTGCATCATACCAGCCTACAATTAACTGCCAAGAAGGTCACCGAAGTAAGCAGCAGTGTGATTGGACTATTCAGTCATTTAAAGACAATTCACGACAGGAACTGCTTATAATAATAATCATCCCCCAACACTCTCTGTTCTGACCTCTTTGAGAGACACAGTCATTTGGTCTACAACTGACAGATCAGTTTGTGATAGCTGACCCCTTTCCCATTTTCCCCATTCAGCTACAAAAGAAAAAAGGTTATACAAGACTTTTCAGGAGTCCTCTTACCTGCGAAACAACCTTCATATTGCTCCCTTTCTGAAATGTGGACGAGTACCAGAACCAGGACAAGTATGTTGTTATTGTCAATGAGACTATACTGATTTGTGAGGTCCCTGGCAGTGTATCAGTCATTTTCCATAATTTGTTAGCATTATTTAGGTTGAAAAAAATAGAATAGAATTTAAAAAAAATGACATTTAGGAGTACTAATGGTAGTAAGCGTATTAACCTGTGTTACAATTATAAGTGGGTCCTCGATATTATGGTTTCATGTCTACGAAATGTTTGAAAACCCCATTATAGCTTGTGCGGGATCACGTTCCCATGGGAATTGCCTGTGTTGTCTATTTATATTATAACTATTTTATGCATAATGGTTTTCTTATTGACTTTTGTCATTTTAAGTTTTTACCATTATTAGTGTGAGGACTGTGTATGCTCGTTGTGTTTTATGTGAGCTAAAATCAAACAACCAGTGAAATATATCAACAAAACAGGACTTGCAGCTTGACTGAACACATTAGAAAAATGTACAACTGTGTGTAAATGTATATCCGTGCAGGAGGATAAATGAAATTGTATTCAGCCCAGTAGTTTCTTCCAAAGCAATTAATTTGACCATTTACAATTTCCACAGCCCTTATGGTATGTAACATTCTCCTCTTGTTGTTTCCCTCACCAATTAATTTGATGCATAATCTTGATCTGCACAGTTCAGGTTTAATTCAATTACACCTGAGCTCCTCACCACAGGTTCTTGGTGTTATGCACTTTGGGACAAATCAATTCAGTTTTATTCCAGGTTTTCTTTTGGGGGTCTGTGTGTTCAATTACGAATGTGTGTAAATTAAATTACGTGCATTGATTTAACCCAACAGCTATCAACCCAAGAAACCCAGGTGTTCCACCGACATGTATCCTAACACCCAACATGTTTAAATTCATAGGCACCTTTCACCTTCATAAATGTAATTTGGCTGCTGGTTTTTAGCCGCACCCTTAACAAGGTTTTGAGGGGAAGAAGACAAAAATGAATCCACTTCAATTGGCCTCCCCTCGCAGTCGTCACTCCAACTCGTCCCGCCCCCTCCTTGTCTTCTCCGGGCAGCAGACGTATATAAAACACGCTGATCTATCTTCCTCCAGCCTCCCCAGTAACATCATGATGAGCATTACGTGGAGCTCCGGGGGGGGGGGGGGGGGGGGGGGAGGCTCCAGCAGATCGTGGCTCCAGCAGCGAGAGAGACGCAGCCCTGGCTCCTCATCCAGCCCACGCTGCATAGCATTATGCCGGCGTCACCTGTTGTTTCCGTCGGTGAGTCCAGCACTTCCAGCCTTTGTCCTGTCAATATAATACGCTATTTATTTCCTGTGAATGTATGTTTTTCATGTGTTTTCGCTCCACAATATTTGTCTTTTTTTCTGTTGCACTTCAGGATTTTAAAAACAAATGGTGGAGCCAAAAAGAAAAAGTAATAAAATCATCTGCGTCTACGGGAAATGTAAAGACATCCCCTTCCTCCTCTTCCTGCCTGTCTCGCCTGGGGGAGAAAATGTTTACCATGTCGTCATGTTGCCGTGATTTGAGAGAGAGAAAACATATACATAACCTTCTTTACATTAGGGAGCAGGGTCGATGCTCATTATATATAACAGATATCAGAGGTCTTTTGGCTTTACAACCTCCTGAGAGAAAACTTCGCTGCAGCAACAGGTGGCATGTTTTTTTTTTCCCCGGGCCGGAATCGAAGCGAGATGCTGAGGAGGAGATGGACGTGAAGGAAAGTAGGGCGTCATTCAGCACCGACACACTGGACAGCTCCCACATCGAGGGCTGTACTCATGTCTCTATAGCTGGACGGAATATCAGGTTGATTCATCGTATTTATAGCTCGTGTTTGAAATCGTGTTGACATGTCTGGTGAATATTAACACTGCCTAATGGTCAGAATTCAAATAGCCCTGCTGCCTGGAAACTAAATGGACGATTTGTGAGCGGCAAAGGATTAAATATGAGCATGCAAACGCAACACAAATTAAGTAATTTGTTTTTAATCAATACTATAAAAAGGACTCTGGTGGAGATGATTGATTCTCTATCCTGGGGTCTTATCTTGGTGTATAAGTGTTGTCTCTGCTCAGCACTCCTCTTTTTTCTAGTTTACACTCAAGGACCTCCACCCCCCCCCCCCCCTTCCCTCCTTCCTTGCTTCCTTCCCTCCCTCCCTTCCTTCCTCTCACTAAACTGTCCCCATCTTCCCATCCCCCTCTTCCACTGACTCCCAGTCTTGTTGCATAGCTACCAGCTCAGAAAACATATTGGAGATGCAGGACAATCTGTCTGTCTCTTTTTCTCGTTCAGTCCAAATATGGTTAATTGGAAAAGAAACACATCATTTTGTTTCCATTTTGTCAATCTAAATGGGGTGCAATTTAGGGTTTATGTTTATTGCATATGGTGAACAGCGTTTATTCAAAGTGCTGTGATCCTCCTCCTCCTCCTGTCTCCCTTTTTGAGAGGAGCTGAAAGGTTGGCATTACAACAACAAAGGAAGGATGGAATGTCAACAGACTTCAGAGAGATACGGGTTGAGGGGAAAACAGAGATGAGAACCTGTGTGGTGTTTCCATCTCCGGGATCTGAAGTTCAAAACCTGTCACCACACCACTGGTCGGGGGTCGGGTGTTGTGTAACACTTGTGGCACATGCCTACCCTGAAATGCTCTGAAACTCTGAGTTACAAATGCAAATATATCATGTTTAACAGTGAATTAAAGTATTTCGAGTTCCTATGGTGTTACAACTCTCCTTCTTTTATTGCAGATTGAAAGAGGCGGTGGGTGTGGAGCTTCAAAAGGAACTGAGAGGATGTTTTGGCAAAGTGTTGGTGGTGCTGAGTGGAAGACTAGTGATTTTGTTGTGATGCTGATCAATGAACAACAAGTCCCAGTCTGCCTCTCAGCACAAGCAGAGCTCTTCAGTCCATGTCAGCTTCAAATCAGAATGTATTCATGTCTCAATGTTGGTATTGTTACTCAGTTTCCTGTTTATTCAACTTGAAAAAAAAAGAAATGATTGATTCATCCCTGCCTGCATGCCCCTATGTGACTGGACATTAATAAGCACCAACGTTACACAACAAACTGCTATCAAAAGCATTGTTTAAGCAGGGTGCAAATGAAACTGAATCATGTACAATAAAAATTGCTCAAACACCTAGGGGAACAACTTTCATGATGGCATACGCAATATATTTTTAACAGACTAAATAATATCCCAGAATTTAACTTCCTTTCCAATCTTTGATTCAACCTTTTTCCAATTATGCTACCCAAGTGTGCATTTAAATGTTTCATATTTAATCTGCATTGGATGTTATTTATAGATTTTATGTTGATCAAATAAAACTTGCTAATAAACCTTTTTCGTGTGTTCCTGAATATGATCACATCAGCACCAACGTGATAACATTTAATAAACACATATGAGCCACACCGTGAGGAGGAGATCCCAAAAAAATACCCAAAGGAAAAAAGCAATCTGGTCTCTCCTGTTCTTGTGTGTCTACACACTATTCTCCTCTCAATTATTACTCCTCAGATGAGATGGCCTGCTGCCAGAAAGCTTTACCTATAACGCTATATGTGCAACACTTAGGGTTGAAATACAAGTGGACCATGTATAGGAAGGGTCCAAAGCCCTGTGGACCCCAGCAGTAGCCTCAGTCACTGTAATGGACAGTAGCATTGCTGTATAGCTTCAGCTTCTTCAGTGCATGGCCTCATGGCTTCAGCCAGGCCTTTTATGAGCTTTGTATTATATCAAAACAGAACTCAACAATTTAAATCTAAAGCCACTAAGAAGTAAGATATGTCCTGCTCTCTGGTCCAGTGCGGGGGAAAACTGATAATGTAACAAGAGGAGAAATGTAACAAAGATGTGCAATTAAAATGCTTCAAATCAAGACGTTTCATCGTTACATCAGATTATACCAGCTGTGCTTCAATACATACAAAGAAGGAAAGGTGAGCAGAATTATTTCTGAGAAAAGGGGGATTTAAAAGCATTCGATGAAAATGGTGGAAAAGGCTTGAGGCTTCAGATATTTAAAAAAAGGAAAACACACCACATATAATCTATCTGCCTCTCCCTCCCTCAGGATACCTGCATGAGTGACCTGACAAGATCCCATGTTTGTTACGCATGGCAGCAGAATGCTTACAACAGTAAGTCAGCCCCACCTCAAATGCAAAAAGCAACATTTATAATAAAAAGCACTATATTGCTACTTTAAATTTGAATAGATAATGCACTTTAATATTGTCTCAGCTGACCTGATACCAACATGTATTTGAATGATGAATCATCTTTATCTCACTGACAATAAATCATCTCGCTGACAATAAACGTGAACAAATCAATTTATTCTCTATCTTGTGTTAATAAGTGATAATGCTTACAGCCTCCTTCAATCAGAAAAGCGTGCATGCTTTTAATTAAATATGCATCGTGGCTGCACTCATTCACACTGCTCCCTGTAAGTCTCCAGATTGGAGGCATGCTGGTTTTTCATATATAAAAACCAGGGACTGGCTTGTGTTGCTAAGCAACACAAAAGAGTCAAGTGCATTTGTTTATCGGCCAATAAGAATGCAGACAAAGTTTCAAGGTTTCAGATGAAGGTCCTGTAATAATGCAACTCACAGAAAAAATAGAGCGGAGGATTCTCTAACCAAGCCTTCATATACTGTATGTGTGTATAGATATTCTGCATTCAGACGTCTCCTTCACAGAGCTCACACAGCTCTCAGCGGTTTGCTAGAGAAATGAAAAGGTGATTCATTTATATTTGGTTTTCATCCCAGAACATAAACATGTTCATCATTTTCCTCTTGAAAGAGGCTCTATACATGACAAACTACAGAGGGAGTAAGCAGTGAATCTGATCATTGTATAATACACTCTGGCTTTGTTCTGGCCTATTGTTGTTCTCTTAATAAAGATATGAATCAAAGGAACAAAACGTGTCGCTGTCCAGCCTGTTGGGCCCCCAAACACTCCTGCCCCCCACAGGAAGTGGACAGCATCTCACAACCCAGCCACAACCAGCACACATGAAGTGCTTTGAATCCTGAATTAAAAATCAAAGTTTATACAACCTTGTAGGAAGAAATGGTTTCCTCTGTCAAAGACACTTGAGTTCATAATGATTGTGTCTGAAAAATGGCAGCAGTTGCCAAGAGCCCCAGGCAGATGGTTTCACAAAGAAGGGAAAGGCTATAAAAAGAGTCATCGATGTGTAAAAGGAAGTGCACAACAGGTGACACATTGCATCAGACACATTGTGGAGAGCACAGACCTTGTGTAATGCATGTACTCCCTCCTCGTTGTGATTACTATCTGGGCACACAGCCGGCGTGATGGTATGCCAACTGTCCCCCCCGCTGTCTGTACTGGCAGCCGTCAGCAGCACCCATGGCACCTCGGAGGGACTCTGGGGGAGGGAGAGCCGTCAGCATGTGGCTGCATGTGTTGTGAGGAGGAGCAGAATCAGGAAGGACATGTCTGCTGCATCAAAGCACGGCTGACATTTGATGAGCAGACACGGATCAAACCTGTTATCAGACATACGCTCCACCTCATGGCAGATTGTGCTTGGCATTAAATAATTACAAATATCTAAGCAGGGTTATCTCTTACCTCTTTCTGTTGATTATAAATCATGTACAATACTTTAGGACAAATAATTGCTGATTAGAGAAAATAGGGAAAAGCTATTTACAACCACAAATAGAGGCATTTTGTATTACCTGAACTAGCCCACTACAAGAATGGCAACAATTATCGAAATAAATATGTTGAATATCAGAATGAGAGTGAATGGTTTCTGTTTCTCTGATTTCATGGCCTTTTACTTTAGAAAGCAAATGAGGAATCAGAATATATTAGGCTGTAAGACAAAGGCAGTTATCTTATCGTTAGGCTACTTCACTTTTTAAAGCACGACACCCATGAATGATTGTTTTTATTTAAGTTACACTTATTATTTAATATGTAGTTGCCAGTTTTCTTTGAATCATATCTTATTTATTTTGTTGTTGAGCTAGATGAGGAAGACAGGTAACTCATTTTGACTAAGAGTACAATTTTGGAACCTAGTCAAAGCGCCTCTAGTAATTCCTAATTTAGATGTTATTTAATTCTTACTCTTTATTTGTTTTTATTATGTATTTTTCAACATCTGGTCCTAACTTGTATTTGATTATTTTTTTGTTCCTTAATAGTTTTAATTCACACTTGGTATTATGTGTCAATTTTATTTAAATAATGTGTTTCTCCCTTGAGAGGTCAAGGAAAGATGTCTATCAGATAAAGTAATCATATAAAGAGAAGAATAATTTAGGTTACATAGTCATTACAGACATAGGGCACACTGGTATAGTAACTATAATGCTCTTCACATTCCAAATGGGTCAATAGGCCAACATATCAGCAATATGTAAATACAAATAATACTGGAGAGAGATTTGTATTATGAATGAAATGTAGTTTACCATTACATAGGAGAAGCCCTTTAGGATAACCTCAGCCAGTACAATCATCTGATCAAATGTGTTTCCCGTTAAATGGATGTAGTGTTGTAAAACCATGGTGGATGTCCTTCACACACATTAGCTAAATCCACCAAAACACAGACAGCATTCATAACTAATGAGAAAATAATTTCCAAGCAGCTATGTATAATGTTCATAAAAATGTGTATTATATTTACAGAACATAACATATTTAGGGTCACAATGAACAATATGTTGAGGCCTGAATTTACCATATCTCATCATTCATGTTTTTGGCAAATAATAAAGACTTCAGTCCAAAAACCAAAACAATGTCGGTAGCCAATTTGAACTACAGAAATAATGTGTAGCACAACACCTTTGAAACAACTTGACACCAACATTATTTTCATATATTATCCTAATGTAGAAAACTTGCAGTATACATGATGAAACGGAACAGGAATATGATACACAATTTATTTTGAATAATCTGTGTTTTCCAACCATGATGGTGAGACAGTCAAGTCTCATAATGGCCTAAACACTGAAATCATAGTTCACTGTGACTTCTATTTTCCTCAAACTGAGGCCTACCCAGTGACACATAAAGCACAGACGTTTTGCCCAAATGTGACCAGCAGCACAGCCGGATATTCCAGAAGACATAAATAGGACAGGCATATAAAAGTCAAATGAAATAGGAGTAAAACACAGAGGTAAGAAAGCTGAATCATTTTAGTTTACTTGTTCCTTACAAAAAGTATGATTTTGAAGTTTGCACTAGCTGCATTTTATCTGCTGGGCTATACAACCGATCTCAAATCAGTTTTTATTTACATTGAAGAGGACCCATGAGTCATACATTAAGGTCAACATAAATTCTAACTGGAAGAAAAACCCAAAACCAAGGTGTCTGGTGATGTAATAGTAAGAGAAGACTCTGGAGGCTTAAAAAAGATCAAAAACGGAAATCTGTAACACTTCACAGGTAACGGCAGGTCGGTCGGAGACGAGCCAGTCAGTACTAGGTGGTCTTCACCAGATCGTAGACGTGGATGTGGACATCATCGTCATATTTGATGTAGTATACTGTAGGCTTAGCTGGGACCTGGTAGATAACTAAGCCCGTCCTCTTCAGACCGTTATCTGTGACGTATTCCACCTGCTTACCCACAAGGCTCTCTGGCTCCTCACCCGGCTTCCTGTCTGCTGGCAGCAGGTGTTTGTTCTCTGAGGAAGGGTAGCAGACAGACAGATAAGTCAGAGAAAGACAAAATAAGAACAATGCAGAAAGAGTAGGGCTCGATATTGCGAACACTAGTAGGCTGATTAAGCATTGGTATGGAATGAGTATGAAAAAAAAGTGTTCAATAATTTTCTTTCAGGTCGAATTAATGATTGGATAGACTGAATAAAGTCCACCCATAGCCACAGATACTTTTGTCAGTCCATTATGTCACTGATTGCTGTTGAGATGTAATAAGAACGTTGACAAATATAACAACAAATATTTCTGAAATGCATAACCCACCCTGCCTTTAAAGGGTACTGGTATTTGTACCATAATCACATTATTTTTAATGATATACAGCCGTTAGAAGCAGCAAGGGATTCCTTGTATGGTTTTAACGTAGCCAAATTAAAAATGAATCCCCAAAAGACTGCGAGATTAAGATGGTAAATGATCTACAATTTGAGGCTGAACCTTGTACCCAGTTTATTTATTTACCTCTTCTTGTCCTTGTAGATAACATGTGTCTTCATGATAAGACATGAGTAGCCATAACAGAACATTCCCTCATGGTATTGAATCAAGCAGAAACTCTGGACCAAATGTTGATAAAAAACAAGAAGGCGGAATAGAGAGTGTTTTGTAATGCTGACTATGTAAATGAGTCCTGTTCTCTTCCTCCCACCTTTTCAGGAGCATCTGAAATATAAAGCATTAGGCTCTCACACTGTACCTGACTCAGGCAGGACACGTAGATCTCCGTCCTTGTAGTCGTCCCACAGCTGGTACATGTACAGCACCGGGTCCTTCTCGTAGGTGATGTAGTACCAGTGGGTCATGACGGGGGCTCGGGACAGCACCATGCCTCGCCACTCGTTCTTCTCACCACCCTCCTTCTCAAACAGATGCTCCACCGCCCGGCCCACCAGCTCCTCGGCCCCGGGAGGCACATTGATCTTATTGTTCACTGCAGGAGGAAAACCATTTGTTTATTTACTAATGTCACTTATGCTTGTGGAATTTGCACATTGTACTTTTAGTAATAGGATAACTAAACTAATCTTTCAAAAGCTGGCAAAGCGCTAGTAACATTTCGAAAAAGCTACAGACAGACTATAAGTTTAGCTTAATATCAGCTTTATATTGGCTCACTGAAGTATAGAAATATTTTCAATATAATGGAACAAAAATGTTACGCTGATGCATCGGACAAGACAGATTATTTGCACTAAAAAATATCTAGTATCGTCTGGGCTGTGTCTGCACTGTCAACCCGTTACATTCTAAGACAAATGATTGTCTATTTGGCTCTTTTTTTTATAACCCATTCATTCATACTTGGGCGCAAAATAAGTGATATGTTTCATGATGTATACAACAGCAGTAGTTTATTTAGAATAAACAAAAGAAGAGTTAACATTAGCACAATAGTCGTCACACTAGAAGAGAAAAAGTATAAACACACTACCCAAGTTTGCAAATCAATCTTGCAGTTTCAAAGTAATCCTAGAGGTACTGAGAAACACACAGTAAATGACTGGGACCAAAGTAGTAACCAAAATAAAAAAGCAAAAAATACCACTTCTCTTTACTTCACCAGGAATGGAACTAGCAAATTATTTCATTATCGATTATTAAGATTATACCAGTATGTTCTCGATTGGTCAATAAAATGTATAGAAATAAAAATAAAAATATGGGCATATTCTCTTTTTTGACTAATTGAATAACTGTTGCGTGTGATAGACGTCGACACACTCACCAACTTTCTCTGCCAACACCTGCAGGTTGGTCACCCGGTTGTCTTTGAAGAGCTCGATGCCGTACACGCAGTCAAAGCCGTCATATTTGACCATGTAGAGGGAGGTATTCACAGTAAGGCGCTCCAGGACGGTTCCTTTCCACTTGGTCACGTTCCCCTTCTCCCTCCAGGAGTGCTGGATCCTTCGGCCTAGCAGGTTCTCTGGGTCTGGGCTCAGGGTCGCCGACGAACTCTCACTCAGCTCTCCACTGCTACGCTTCCTGTGAACATCGAAGGAATTAGGCTATATTTATATTAACATATAGGTGGAAAATCCTAAGTATTATGAACCTTTGTGGGTACTTTTAAGCTTTGAGTTAGTCAATCAATATTTGTTATTTGAGTGAGGCCGTGTCCAAAAATCCAGGGTGCCAGATGAGTACTATTGTCCTAAACTGGGAAATGTTACATATGCACACACAAGTGTCAGGCTTAGGGGATCGGTGAGTTACAGCAACCAATTTCAGTGATCTTTTTATCATTATCGTTTGAATTAAGTCTCGCTTTAGTGCCTCTAAAGGTGCCATTACTTACACTGACATATGTAGCCCTTGTGCTGAGATGTTATTTGAGTTTGGCCTGTGAACCTGTAATGATGAATTTGCCCAACATCTGCAGGACATAGACTTCACGATGTGTTTGCAAAAATGGTGCAGAGAGCTGAGTAGAAAGGCTTTATCTGAGTATACGTTGTGCTAATGAAGTACGACAGATGTTTGACAGATTTTACAGGCGATAAAAGCATAAGCCAAACCTACATAACATATCATAAACCAAATACATAAGCCTATGCCTGTATGAGTTATAGAGAAATCATAATAAAATCTAATTATGTATTAAAATAACAATGTACTCAATCCTAATTTTATGGAGCTTTTTGGAATGTTTTATCTAAGTTTCTATCCTTTTATATAATTACATCCAAGCTATATTATCAGCACAGACAATTGACCGTTGTTTTGTTGCTGCTGAATACATTCTTCCTGATACAATTTAAAGAATGCTCTAAAGGAGTGTAGCATACTGTTTTTGTATTAGTTTTTTTTCTGGAAGACAATAAATGGACTGCAGTATTATTGTGCCACATTGGGTTTTTCATAATGGAAAAAAACATATCCTTTAATCCTGATGCTGTCACACACATCAGGGTCAGAGGGGAGTCATGCTGTGTGATCCTACCTGGCCCGTTTTTTTGACATGTTTCCATAAATTCACACGACCCTGTGAAACAAAAGACAGTTCCGTTAGTGAATATCAGAGGACTTTTCCACTTAAATCTTAATTAAAAAATGTTTAAGAAATAGTTTTGAGCAGACTTTAGTTACCCTGCGCTCAGTGAACCACATTCAATGCAAATTAGTCAACAGATCCGCTTTACCGGATGTAAACAACATCCCAATGCTAATGCTAACTATCTTAGCTCAATGCTAATAAAGACTACAGGTATACATTTACACAGCAACACATATGGCACATTAATATGTAACTTCCTTACCGGGTCTAGCTAAATGTCAACGTGTCGAGTGTCCTCGGGAATGTGTAGCTACAGTGAGTCTAAAATAGGAAACAGCTAGGTAGCCGACGTTAAGGAAGCCTGCTAGTGTCTGTTTTTAATCTTTGTAATGAGTAGAACTCTGAGAATGTGGTATTTCTACACATAAGCTAGCTGAACAAAAGGAAATGCATCGCCATGTAAACGCTGATTCTGCACACTGGTTATAGCTTCTAGATTAACGGACACATTAAGCACTTATCGTTAGAAATTAACTGACATGTTTAATCCGAACGACCAGATCACAAGGCGCGAGCCGGTGGAATGAAGTGTTTGCCCTACCTGATCAATAATTTCACATGTGTTTGTCTTTGCAGAGCAGATTCCTCCACCTAACTAACGAACGCTAGATACTAGGAAACGACACCGACTACAAGTACCAGAAGGAACTTGCTGCTCGCAAAACACTCTGGGATTTGTAGTCAGTGTTATGTACTTCCTTTTAATTTGGATCACACTCTGGTGCCAAAACTTTACACCACCCATTGTTTTATTTTTTATTTTATTTTTCCAATTTGATATTGAAATTATATGTTATTGTCCTCTCTTTTAAGATTTTTAGGTTTTCGTGAAGCCAAGAAAGCCCAGACACTACATTTCCCAGCATTCACCGCATTCAAGACCACATTTTCCCTTCAATCATCGACTGCTGGACATTTCTACGTAGCCTAAGTAATAATTACAGTCAAAGCAGGCATTTCTAGAATAATTTAAGAGATTGTGAATGATATTAAAGATGACACCCAGAAAGACATATGATATTCATGTATTAATGATTTGTTTTTTTGTTTTTTTACGGCATAGGCTACATGTGTTTCTACCTAGACTGTATATATAAATAGACATAGACTAGCTAGGCTATTTTCTGTAATTCTACAGTTAATCCGTAGCCTACAAGATTTTGAAATGTTGATCGGTAGCTACATTCAAAAAATAACGTTAATTTGTTTTTATTTGTATATTAATACTATTTGAGAAAGTCATAGCTAACTTTACCCAACTATTCCTACATGATAATAAACACCTCAACAAATGATTTATAGGCCTATTTGGAAGTTATACTGAGGGAGAGGTGGACTTGTCTTGTAGCTGAAATGCTAATATCCTCCACAAGATGTCAGACTAAACACAAGATCCCTGCCACAGGCTCTTTCAACAGACCTCAGATGATGGACTGACCAGTGTGTGGAGTGAATGATGCAGTACCCTTGGGGGCCTGTCTGACAGCTTTTTCAGGGTGAAAGCTTTTGGTTTTATCTTGTGCCAACTCACCTGTGTGTGTGTGTGTGTGTGTGTGTGTGTGTGTGTGTGTGTGTGTGTGTGTGTGTGTGTGTGTGTATGACTCACCTGTTTTGTTGGAGTGAATAAAAACACTGCATAAATCTTAACCTCCTTTAATCTTAAAGCAATCAGCACTTAGCGGCCATAAGCGGATTGTTGTGTCACATTTGATTGTAGTTATATTTCTTTAAAAGACATGCTTTGTTTACCTGTCATTTATCTAACCGTGCCTATCATTCATTCATTTGTTCATGTCTCATTCTTACATTTTAGTATAAAATCGTGGTACATGACTCATAACTACAAATTATATCTTGTGATGGTGTTTGCTGTTAATTCATATATTTGAGATCATTATGATTTTGCTGACAGAGTAACGTCTATGAGGACAATGCACTTCCCTCGGGTCTCTGGAAATTTGGATGTTTGTGGCGGAAGTTTTAAAGGCAGAATTAAGTATTTTTAGACTCATCGTATTTAAATTCTAAAACCTTTGACTAAAAAAGGAGATAAATTATGAATTGCCCCAAATATTATTCCTGGCTTTGTGAATGCTTTCCAACAACTTTAAGACCTTCATGTTAAGGATTACAGTTTACATAAACAGAACAGTTAGCAAATTAATAAATATGATAAATCAAAATAATTTGACTTTCTATCAGGTCCTCATTTCGTGATGGGGATGAGAGGGATGGTGGGGGGAGGAAGACCTTGGCTACCCGGTGATCATGATGTACATCTGCCTTAAAAGATGGGTGAACCTCTGCAGAGAAAGACAGGTCAATGTATTTTGTTTCAGGTTAACCTGACCTACCCTTCTTGAACTTATTATCAATCAGCCACTCAGGGTCTTAACTCCATTGCAACAATTCAGAAACACTTAGCTTCAAACTAGATCTATCAATTAGATACTATTACCCAGCAAGATTAATTTGTACTCCTCCATTAGTATGCATGGTGGTCTGGGTGGTTGGTTGCAGTCGTGTTTTTCTGATTACAAATTTCACATTGAAACAGTTTGACCACAGATATGTCAGATTAGTTCAATACAGATAGAATATCTTGGAGGTGTGAGTCAGTGCTCTGTAAAGCTGACAGCCTTCGGGAGAAAGCTAGTGTTGTATTGACACAAAGCTGTCCGGCCTCCAAGGTTGCCTCTTCTTATCCTTGTTGTTGTCACAGCAACAGAAAAGGTCTGGATGTTGGAGAAATGGGCTGGCTTCTTCTCTTTTTGTAGTGGTCACATTTAGTCCCATGATGCTCAACAGCAGGCAATCAGTACATCGGTGGAGATCACTCAGTGTTCTGGGCAAAAGGAAGTATGGAGGGACACTGCAACCCAGCACATTCACAACATGGTTACACTTCTGGCACTTCAATGTGATGAATTATACCTGTCTTCAGTTGCTAGGCCACAGAAAATAAATCCTTATGTCTACTCATCTGTGACTGACATCTTCTGCTGCTTTCAGGTTTCTCCAGCGCTGCCATTTGAGCAGAGGAGCCCACAGCGGCCCACTCCCCTGGGACTCCTTGAGAATAACATCTCCAAAAATAGAGGTCTCCTCCTCTTCTTCCAACTGTTCCGCTCTTACATGTATCTGTCGCTCCATTCACATTACTGGTTCGGACACACTCACACACCATTGACACACACATGATTTGCGTCCTGTTTTCTGAAATATTGTTGATATTTTTTTTGTCAAGTATTGCAAGGAGAATGTATAGAAAGTCAACCCAAGGTTAGTGTGTGTGTGTGTGTGTGTGTGTGTGTGTGTGTGTGTGTGTGTGTATATTGATTAGATATTTCTATTATTAGCAACATACAGTATATGCAGCCTGAACTATGGTAGCTATAAAGGGATGGCATATCATGTCTGTATCATGCATGTCTGGAGATTAATTGAACCTGACTGTGACAAGTGTGTGCGTATGTGTGTGTGTATGTGTGGGACAGATAAGAGCAGTGTTGCTGTTTTCAGCGTCGTTAATGATCAGGGTTTCTTTTTCTGTCTGGATCACAGCTCAACTTCCTCTCTGAAGAAGTACGTGGCAAAATAACACAATCGACAAAACCAAAATAAAGAGCAAAGACATGTATTGCGATTTGGATTATGAAGAATAGTTATTTTAAGTCCCAGATAGAGAACACAACACATGTGTGTACGATAGGCTGCTGGCTATTCCTGTGTTTTCTTTATGGTAAAATGAAAGCTAATTCCCCTTTGGTGCTGAGATTATTTCACATGTTTAATCTTTGAAATTAGTTTCCAAACAGATCTATCTGTCTATCCCTGGAGAAATATGCAGAAGTGTGAAAATATAATTTTTAGACTTTTCACAAAGAGCTTCACACCTGCCTTTGGATTCTGATCGCTCTTTTGCTTAATATTCAGTTAAATAAATGTAAACCCAAGAGTCCACATTCAACACTTCTGGAGAGGGAATGAATCTCCTTTGGTTTCTACGTGTGTAATTTCATCATATGATACATGTAATGATGAAGTGTTGTATCCTCAAGTTGACAGTTTGGGTCTCCCTGAGGTGTTTTGCTTTGATTTAACAAGTCCATAGCTAATGTGTGAACATGCAACCTACAAGATTAATTGGCCCTCGTACCTAAAAGGCAGTGGTTGGTGTTTTCACCTTGAACCGTCTTCTGATTAGACATAATGGGGATTTATCTGGTCCCAATGTCAGCTGGTTATGATCTCGTCAGCAGCTTTGGATTATCTGTAGGGAGTCAATATCTGTTCAACTTTGAATCAAGAGTTTGTCTATCTATGTATCTAGTATAGATTACTTCAACAACACTGTCTTCAATAAAAATGGCTGATGCCGCAAAGTAAAAAATACTGCCACAGAAATGACCACATGATTAAAAACGGTCCTTTCAGTAGGTAGTCTTAGTATCTGCCACCCAGCACTTAACCATAACACTAAATGTTTCAATATAATTACATCCAGTGGGTGTGATAATAAGTAAATCCTCTCATTAATTGGGTCTTAGGATCGTGTAGCTCTTGCTGTCATAGCTAATTGACCCCAAGTATGAGGTGGAGTACATCTGCCTTCATTTATGCACAACTCTAATTAACACCACAGCACCAACCTGAAAGGGACACATTGTGTGTGTGTGTGTGTGTGTGTGTGTGTGTGTGTGTGTGTGTGTGTGTGTGTGTGTGTGTTTATGCCTCTCCTGTTTTGTTGGAGTGAATAAAAACACTGCACAAATACTCTCAGTTCCATTGATGTATAAGTGTGACGGTTGATTCAGGTTGATGCCGCCACTGATTTTATTGTTCACTTTGGGGGCAATGCAAGCCACCAGTGAACATAACCTATATGGCGAATGTGTTAGCAAACAGTTGCTATTTGTAGAAGCAGGAGGTACAGAGCAACTTCTCTCATATATTCGGAGTTGTGCTTCTGGTGACCTGATGCAAGCAAGTCCAATATTACCTCTCCTCTTAAGTGTTTTTTCTTTAGTAATTAACTCCCAAGGGAAATATCTGGCTTGTTTGCTGACAAATGCTATGTTCCCCATGCATTGTTTGCCAGCAAACTTTGTTTGTCGCTGTGCAGGAAAGCTACAGTGGTGTTTTAGAGCTTTTTACCTGGAAACAGCTGCTCGCTAAAATTTATTTAATATTCCACTTACTTGCTGATTATATCCTAAAAGTCTTAAAGGTCTCCTATCATGCAAAATGCACTTTTTTTTACGTCTTTTATACATAAATATGTGTATGAGACATGGCTAGAATGGGTGATCTTTTGGTATTTTGAGCAAAACACTTCATAGACATGTTTTTTTATACATTTGTATATATCTGAGACCTATAATAAATGCCTAAAAATAGCATGATAGGAGATCTTTAAGTAACTGGGATGCATTTAGTGATTTGCTCAAGAACACTTGGACAGGGCTGTGTTGTATTGATGGACAGAGCAGAGATGTAATCTGACGCTGCCTCATTCACCAGGAGGCAGACACCTCAGAGGACGCAAACATCTGTCCTCATACTCTTCACACTCATAGGAATAATTAGAGCTTGATGTTCCTCCGTTGAGATGATAAACAGTGCTGAGTGTATTGATCACAACTCTGTCAATGCATCTAATGTTGATTACAGTTTATTTTCATGACTAACAGGGCTGTGTACTCTTTGTAGTTTCTCTAGCGGGCTACTGGACTTTCTGTGTGCCCACGCTCTCTCCCTTGTTGATCCTTTAATCTCTGCATAAACCCACAGTGACTTCATAGCCCTGAGTCATACTGTATCACATCACACACCTCTCTCCTCTCCTCTCCTCTCCTCTCCTCTCCTCTCCTCTCCTCTCCTCTCCTCTCCTCTCCTCTCCTCTCCTCTCCTCTCCTCTCATCTCATCTCCTCTCCTCTGTCTCGTCTCATCTCCTCTCCTCTGAATTGTCTCCTCTCCTCTCTCCTCTCCTCTCCTTTCCTCTTGTTTCTTTTTTAAGTTCCACATTGTCTGTCTTCCTGTCACTCTTACCTAAACAGCAGGGGGTGCTGCTCTGTCAATCGATTGTTGTTGCTGCTGTGTTTGTTTTGAAGAGAGTTTAATGAGTGAAATAAATTATTTAAATTTGACAAAATGGAACATTCCCAAAAACCTATGGTGAGCTTGAAACCTTGAAGCCTATCTTTTTTTTTAATATAAATGTCACGGCATTCAACTAATGATCTGTTAATCTTAATGAATCCATCAAGGATTATTTCTGAAACAGTATGGAGCTCCAATTATTTTTCTCGTGCGGGTTTATCACAAAGTGAGTTCTTTTTTTTATTTCCTGCTTTTTAAACATGTGCTCTACAGCAGGGGTTCCCAAAGTGGGGGTCGTTACCCCCCGGAGGGTCGCGAGACCCCGAGTGGGGGTCGCGAGATGATTACAAAATTAAAATGGAAAATTAAAAAAAAAAATTATTAAAAAAAATTGATTCATTTTTTTTATATTTTTTTAAAATTATTATTATTATTATTAATAACGTTTGCATAGACATTTTCATGGGCGGACTAGCCATCTGTATAATTTCCCCGCAACGAGGCTCCCCCTTTGACAATCCACTAGCGCAGTGTTTCTCAAACTTTTTCATACCAAGGACCACTTAACCAATAAAAAACACTCATGGACCCCCTAACTCCACAAATATCCAAAAACAATAGGCCTGCTTACCCATTCCAACAGTATATAACAAATTACAGCCTAATAATGACAACTTAACCTTCTCTATATCGCCTCGTTCACACATTAAATCAACAATACAAATACAACTACAGATTGTATAAGCATTTAGTTCAAATGCGATTTAAAATCCTCTCAGGTTTTACACCTTTTATTATGAAATGTAGACTACATTTATTATGTAGTATTATTTTAAACACGAGTTTATGTCCGAGCCAACAGACTCACAGATTGTTGGCTACTGAGAGATATGCAAAATACACCGCATGTAGTACGACACAAACCTCCGCTGTGGATTTTCAAAACAAAATACAATAAAACTATGGTCGCAGGCCCAAGTTTAACTCTCTGAGGCCTGCATGGTCTGTCTACAAAACAAAAATGAAAAAACGTTTATGTAGCCCCAACAACAGCCTCTGATCATCAACAGACTTCATGCAATGCTTCATCAGATGCATATATTAGATAATAATCTCTATCACTCATCTAAATCTACTTTCAGCATGGATAAATGTTCATAAAATACATCCATTGTTTGTTCTATATGCTTCTTGAAATCCTAAAAAACACATCGTTTTTCTAGAACAGATTACAAATCGCCTGAAAATGGTACAAACAAGTGGCAACATGTTAGACGAAGGTGTTGCGCTGGGCTATATCATGCAATCGAAAGGCAGCACAGTGGCCCTTCTCAGTGATATTATTATACATTTTATCATTGGGTTATAGTTACTGATTAATTACTGTAAAAGCAGCTTGTTGTCGCTGGTAAAGGTGTCACAATTAATAAAAACCTTACAACTTTTACATCTCATTGCAACACCTCATGTTATGTATAATAAACCTACACCCGCAAGTCACTAGCACTGTCAAATAAATGTAGCAGTCTGAGCCAGAGATTAGTTACCATCATTTTTATTTTCATGAGAATGTAATATAAATTTGTTGTGAGCCATTTGAACTTCAGTGTCTTTTCCTTCAAATATGCTGTGTTCAATGTTAGCAAGTACTACTATAAATATAATGTAGCAAGTACTACTATAAACATAATGGCTCCTGACCGACCATTTTAATGCTTACTGCCCACTGAGCAGTGTAATAGATGGGATTATAAAGCTCTGCCAATCATCGATTTGCACACGATCATTTCTGCTCTGTAGGGCTGCAAGCTTTCTAGTAAGTGGAGCATGTGAGTTTGATGTTTACACAGTGTGAGGTTGAATAGCCACAGCACAACATATGGGACATATGTATATGGTGATGACTGATGAGGGCAAATGTTATAGCATCCTGCACATATTGCAGAAATAAAATAAAGATACTCCCAACAGCCATTGCGTCAGAGACCATTACAATTATGTTAAATCTTCCAACTGCATTTATTTTCTGGTGAATACTGGAACCATCAACAATATGTGATATGACAAACATCAGGATCTGATGTCAAACACACGTCATCTGACTGCAAGGCCTCCAATCTGCTGCCTTAGTCCTCAATACATATTTGTTTTTCCTCTTCAGCTCTGGTGTTTTAGTGACTCTGTATTACGAAAGCATAATTGTACCGCAGCATGGCTGTGTATTAACAATATGTCTCATCCTCCTTCCTGCACCCATCGCTCTCTTGGGTTGTGAGTGTGCGTAAGTGTGTGTTGGCTGGGGTGCAGTAAGCAGTGTGTCTTGGTGATGGGGCATGTGGGTGAGGAAGAGACAGAAGGAGGAAGAGAGCTGGTCTGCAGCTTTACGCTTCCAGTGATTCAGCAATTTCAGAGATGATTTCTTTGTAAATAATCCCCTCTTCTCATATCTGCTCCCTTCACCCCTTATCCCCTTTGCCCTTTTCACACTCCATCACCGCCTCCCCTTCGCTCTAAAAAAATAATCCGTCTCATTACTTCATTGCTTTTGTACGTAAAAATAACATCTCATCACTGTAATGACTCAATTAGATAACAGAGGGAAAGCACATTTGAAAACTCATCACACGTCCATTGTCTTATTATCACTCCTATTCTGGAGCAGCAATTGAGGTGGGAAACATAATCTAGTGAAATAAAAAAAAGCAACGTCATTATTTAAATGCTGTTGGTTTGCGGTAAGATTTTGAGGCGAACACTCATCACCGACATCCCTCATCTATTTAGTGCAGGGAGAGACGTCAGTGGCACTTTGTTGAAGGCAGAGAGACGCAGGGACAGAAATAGACCATACTGAGATATCTGAGGAGAGGAGGAGCAGGGAGAGGCCCTGGGTATTCTGCCATCCTAGATAACACCGACTCTCGGCATGGTGGGGTGGAGAATTAGCGCCGACAGAGACAATGAGGATCATAAGCGTGAACTGGGTCACGCAATGAAGTGTGTCTGTGTGTCTGTGTGTGTGCGTATGTCAGCATTGAGGTGGTCCCATCAGTGGTGGTCTGATGGAAGACAAGAGAGAGAAAGGGGAAAGGAAATTGTTATGGAACGAGACACAGGACGTAGGACCCAAAAGCAGGACTCGAAGACAGTTGTCCAAAAATAGAATGTTCTTTAATAACAAAACTTAAATCGTACTTTCAAAAAATAGAAAGTAGTTAAATAGCCAAAGCTAAGTTGTACAGCAACACAAAAACTCACTTGGCAAAAGGTCTAAATCTCAAGGTAGGTATCAGGAGTCAAAAAGGCCCAGGTTCTCACGACATGAAACATAACGAACTGACAAAGGAACAAAGAAAAACCTGGGCTATATATAGGTGAGGGGGATGGGCACAGGTGAAAACAATCAGGGCAGGGACAAGCAATCTCAAGGGCGGGAAACCCAAAAAGGCAGGAAATGTGGCATCTGGAATGAGAGGAAAGATTACTTTCAAAATAAAAACAGGAAGTGACAAGATCAAAACACAAAGCTAGAGTAAAAACATAACTAAACCTAACATATCTGTCGAGTCACAACAGAAATACGATTCCTATTAGATTCGGAACAGAATAATTGGAGAATGTTTATAGTGCTATAGAGCACAAGTTGTATGGGTGTAATTAGCAAAGGATGTTGTTCATTTTCTTCGTTTGCTTTATTTGTATCAATTATCAACACATTTCACCTTGATGACTGGCTTGACGTTTGCCTGATAATCTGACTGCTGTTTTAAATCATTATTCAGCCTGACATTTGATTTCTGTTTAGGAGGGCAGTGACTGACGCATCTGCCCACTTACATTCAGTCATCACAGTTTTAAGGGACCTTTAATGTAGTGTTTTTCACATCAGCTGATTTCATTTCCCAGCGTAAAAGCTGTTATATCTGTAAATTGTCTTCTAGCAAGACTAAGATATTACAGCAATGCTTGCAGGAGCTGTGAAGCTGTATTTACAGTACAGGTGTACTGGTGGTGCTAGCACAATCCCATTGACAATGCTACAGTGCTAATGTTCACCAGCATTAAATCATGCTAACCTTTACTAATTAGCACTAGACATAACCACCCAAATTATTTCAAGTATTGTTTAAGTATCAAGAATCTCTGTACAGTATTGATAATAGTTGTTAGGATATTTTGGTCTAGAGCGGTGGTGGAGCCAGTAAGCATGGGATCCCTACATTAGCCACGTCTGATTGACAAACGGGTCACCATGACTTGAAGTTCACTGTGCCCAGAACTCACTCCCACTCATTCCCATTACTCACCACTTAGTTATACTGGTTTGACTTATCCTATGAAGGTCGGATATGATCAAGCATGATTTGATTTTCCCTGGATGAACTGGGTTATAGAACATGAGGAACAAAGCCGAAAACAAGCAGTTTCTCTCAGCATCTGCAACATTGCAGTGAATTAATGAGGATTGATAGTTTGTCAGGCTCTGTCGTTGGCTCAGCAGTCTAATGGGAGCACTGCTTCACTTTCAAACTCAAATACTTTCTGCAGTCAATGTGGTCCCACCGTTTTTGCCAGAATATTCTGATCAGTGGGATTATTCGGTTGTAGAAAGGCCCCTCTTGCTCTGCCCCTGTTTATAGTTCACTCTTTGTTAGTTACGAACAAATTGTTTTTCAGTCACAAGTGATTCTTCTCACCTCTAATGACACAGGTCACAGTTATACAGATAACATGGATATTCATATAAGAATAGGAATAAATACACCTTATTGCAATCTCAAAAAGCAATTTTCCCTATCTCGTGTTTTGGTTAACATTTTCATGCTGGCATTGGTCTGGTTCTTGACAACTAACAGGCACTTAACATTTGACGACCTGATTAAAAATAATAGAGTAATGTTATGAATTGCATCTGATCGTCTCTGTAAAGCAATATTGAATAGTCGTTGCAGCTGAAAATGTGCATAACGCTTCAAGTTTATTGTAATTATGATGAATGTGCCCCTCCACTGACCTCACAATTAACTTTTAACATTTGATTCAGCTCTAGTACATTCTGACACTTAACAAATCACTCTCAAAATCTGTGGAGGATTGAGAAACTCCAATATCTAAACAAGTCTGGCTGTAAGTAAGACACTAAACAAAAAATAAAAATAAATATGTCAAGTCATATTGAGGAACAAAGAGACATATGGCGTAGAACGCGCACTCATTAGACACCATAGAGCACAGGACTTACATTTCTATTGCTTTGTTTTTCTTTGCGGGACTAAAGTTAGGTCCGTTTGTTCCCCAGGTGAGAGAGAGGGACGAGGGTGCTGTTAGGACCCAGGGGTGCTCTGTTTGAATGTGATGGATGTTGTTCTGTTTCTCTGTCCTCCCAACAATTAGTTTATCACGGCTGTTCCCCCCTCAGAGCCAGAAACGGTGGCCTGCTTGAGATGCCTCTGTACACGGTCATCAATCTTAACTAAGGCCACTTCAAATCCCTTCTAGATATTACGCTCTGCACAAAGCTGGGTTCCACAAGACCCCACACATAGAAATCACAAAATGACGGAGCAGAACAGACTGGTCCCTGGGCTAATACTCAACAACAACAAAAAGCACTACACAGCCCGAATACAATGTCTCTGTTAAAGGGTAACAGCAACGTAAAGCAAAACTTGTTTATAGTATTTCTGTTTGTGGTAATTTCCTCTCTGCTTCAAGTCCCATCTGAGCTGTTAGGTAATAGTTTTCACGCTCACAATGCTTTAAACCAGGAAAGATGACCCTGTGATTTGTGCAAATCATCATCATCATCTTGTGTTTCAAAACGAAAGAAATCCCTTTTTTCTGTTCAAGTATATTTGATAATATCATTACTTCAATTTACATTTTACCTTTTTTAGGCCTCCTTCCCCTATTCTAGAGGTCGCAAAATGCCTGCAATGTAAATCATCCTTACACAATTGTTAAATAAACTTACATTTTACATAAATCATTCGGACAGCTACTAGATCTATCTGCATCAGGGGACTCATTCCTGTGTTCACATGCAATCACACTCAGAGACAAGCATCTGAAATGATGAGTTATTTTCAAAGTGCCAGAAGGCTTGAGCTGCTTGCGCTAATATGCTTTGTTTTTATTTGTGTGTTTTATTTGTATAGAGTGCAATTGAAAACATAGATGTTACCATTTGATGAATTGTAATTTTTCCTTTGCAGTCCCTTGGCAGGTGATAATTAAATCATACAGTGAGAAAGCAGAAACAAACAAACAAGACTAACCCTTAACAAAATGGCACAAGGCAGCACAGTCAGCACGTGTGTGTTGGACAAATTAAGTGCAGGAAATATTTGTATACAAAGCACAATCTGTAACACTTAGAGTCTGTGCAGCTACAGAGTGAGTCGATTTTAGCAACGTTTCAATCTGGCTCTAAAGCTACGGATAAAACTGCAGCACATCCAAAAAATGTCAACAACATATATCTGAGCCTCATAACACTTATCCAAATACACATACATTTTCTGTTCAACATTCAGGAAGCTAATTTTGTTAATTGACAAGTAGGCTAAACGACAATAGATCATCTGGAAGGGTTATATCCTGTGTTAACATTCAAATACACTAATTGAAAAGCATTCAAAATGATTTGTTGAAATGTATTTGCAAAGTATTAGGAAGTTGGCTCAGCTTGCACAGTTAGCATGGCTCTATACCTTAACCAGATCCAGGTCGAAAAATACTTGACTTTTGACATTAGCCTATATGATGTTTTCTTAAATAAATGTGCCCTATGGACTATTTTTCTCACAGAATGTGTATCATTGAGGCATAACAAAGGTTTTAAGTGTATTACCTTCCTTGTAAAAAAAAATTGCAAAAGCGTTTTCTAAAAATATATTCAAATCATAAATGTAAACTTGAATGTAGTCTTCTCCTTCCCTTACTTTGTTGGAGTATTCTTCATTTCCATGGCATGTTACGGCTACCTGTAGATCAGTGGAATAATGTGAAACATGTGACAAGCATCCTGTCACCTGCGTCTCGCGTCTTGTGTGTGTAAAGTACAAACTCAATGAAGGCCGATTCGTAATAACATTGCTCCATAGCCGTTTACGGGGTCAACTCTCTACGGGGTGCATTTAAATGTACACCATCCGCAATAACATAATAACACAATGGGTAAATGGGGTAACGTCACGCTTTGCCGAACTGCATTGTGGGAAGGTTGCTTTGCTCGCGTTGCTCGCTTCAAAAGTTGAGCAATGTTCAACTTTTGAAGCTTCGGCGGAAGCGTCAGCCAATCAAATCATATGCCAGTACAAGCTCTAGCCAATCAAACCGCGTGCTTGTGTGTCCGGGGCGGGAGATTCATGTGATTGGTTGTTGGTCGAGTTTCAGACAAGCTCACCGGCAAGCTTCAACGCAAGCCGCCGTGTGGACGCTGCGTAAATCACACACATAAAAACGGTGTTGGGATTTTAGTGTGCGCTGTTGCACCTTGAATGTCTGATAAGGTAATAAAAGCTTTGAAAGGAGCGGCACACCTTGTAGGGGTGTATTTTCGCCACTGTGTGTGTGTGTGTGTGTGTGTGTGTGTGTGTGTGTGTGTGTGTGTGTGTGTGTGTGTGTGTGTGTGTGTGTGTGTGTGTGTGTGTGTGTGTGGGAGTGTGTCTGCTCTGATGAATAGTCACAGTGTCACCAAGTGCAGACCTTGACAGAGCAGAACAGATGAGATGATTCAGAAGAAGCATTGTCCTGGCTCTCATCACTTCAGTCGGCGGCCCAGAGCAGATATTAAGGGTGGAAGTGGATGATGGAGAAATCTTTGTTTCCTGTCGCAAAACAATCACAGCGTAAAAAGCCTAAAGGCCTACAGGAGATTAAATGTTTTGCACACGAAACAAAGTGCTCTGAGAAAGAATATAGTCATTTCTGCCTGGAGATTGTGTTTATTCTCTGTGAATCATATTTCCTCTTCTATGTGTTTTTCTCACGTTTCAATTCTTTCTTCATCCTCCCTTTTTTCACTCCTCTTTTTTTCTGGCCGGCGGGTTCATGGACGTTTCTGGGTCGTCTCTAATGGGAAGTGTTTAGCGGAGCAGATGCAGGGAGTGCTGCTGAGGACAGCTGCTACCAGAGAGCCAGCAGCCAGCACCCTTTCAGCTCGTCCTCTGCTGCTCCCCGCCCGCACTTTATATTCAAGAGAAGAAACATTTAGACATTTTAAGTTCAGGAGGAATAGCTGCTGAATTATTATTTTGCTTTAAACACAGCTTTCAGGGACTTTCCCAAGAAGCAAACATAACAAAATGTTCACCATTTACATAAAACATTGTATCTGAGCTGCATATTGCATGCAGGATGTGCCTTGTTACTGCTGTTGCCCTCCTCCTCTTCATCCTCTTCCTCCTCCACGCCTCCCTTAAGAGACACATTGCTCATTACATAATGAGGTTTTTTTTATAAGTTGTTTCTTTAAGCACATCTACAGAACTCGATATGAAATGGTGTTATGTTCTCAACTTTAGATGCCAATTTCACTCTTAAGCTTTGCATCACAAATCTGAATTCACGTCTCACTATTCAGGAACATAATATGAGAGTAAATCTAAGGGGGATGGATTATAAACCTTTTTAATATATTTTTTAATATAGTT
>NC_136907.1:61648492-61754860 GCF_949606895.1 Notothenia rossii
CGCTATATCACACACACACATTGACGGTGGCTGGAAGCAGACTGACTGAACACGCTTGTGACACAGACACAAAACAGATAACTGACAGAAGTATGTGCTTGGCCCGGGCTGTATCAGCCTCATGGCTGCGGGTTGAAAATGAGTGGTAGGCCTACTGATCAAAGTGAGTCTGGGATGCCGTCCTTTGAGTGGGAGTGAATTACACACTACAGTATCTTACTGGATGGACGCAATGAAACAGAGACGGTGCCTGATATTGCCTGAAACATTAGCTCTTTAACTCTCCTCCCATCTTGCTCTCACTGCCTGTGGACTCATTCACATCATATCAGCACAGTCCTGATAGCAGCTTAATAGGGCAAACTCTGGTATTAGCACAAAGGAACAGGGAAGAGGACCAATTGATTGCACTGGAACAGTATTGAAGCACACAACAGCTATTGACTCAAATGGACGTGATTCATTCACAATCTTATTGGCATTTTGGCATGAACCTTTCCCGTAGGAAAAAATAAATACACAGTTCCCGCTTTGCTGATGGGTCGGGCTTCAGCACTGTGACCCAAGAATGGCAATGAACCAGGTTTAGTGCATGTTACTGATCAAATGGAAAGTGGAAATGTAGATGCTCCATAATGACAATGATCCAGGGTTTACAAGCAATATTATAAAGCCCTTGGATAAAAACAATCACTTATACCTTGTCTAAAGATTTAAATAGCTCTCAAGGGATCAAACTAGACGGCAGCGAGTTTTGTTAATAACTATCTGTCTCCATTCAATAGACCCATGTGTTTCTCCGCCAATCAAAATTCAAGGGGAATCTTTCGGCACGGTTAAATCAACAAGTTGATTATGGGAGGATGGACAAGTCTACATAAATCAATAGAGAGCCATGCTGCGGCGATCAATACATCCCTCTGGAAAGGTAGCCAACCTGAGTGAAATGTCCATTGCATTGATTTCACAGTTTGGCTAGGGCTCGATGCTCGGAGCTGAAAAAGTTGAACACAATGTTTGTTTAGCACATTGATACAGCTGCCTGTTTTCTTTCCCAATTAGATTCACTTTTCGTCCTTTACAGTTTAACCAGATAATGGGTCCCGGGGAAGTACTGCACCCGTTTAAAAAGAATAGAGCAATCGATTTTCATTTTGATTACAAGGTTGAAGTGCAACATCAGGTGCTTAACTGCATGTCCTCAGTGCTCGTTCTGGACCGAGGAGTTCAAAGTGGTTACAACTCGCTCTCGTTCACGTCCACCTCAATAAATGAAAAACAATTGATATTCTTATGGTAGATGTGGGGATTTGATTGGGTGTGTGAGGGGGGGTAACATACAGGTTAAATACAACAACTTTCTACCCATAGAAGCATCATCAAACCCAAAAGAGATTGCCAAGACACTCAGCAGCACATACAGCAATGCCCACAACCCCTTGGCATCATAAAAGCCTCTTTAGATGTATTTCCCTTTATTTACATGGCAGTTTATATCTGATTAGCTGTCTTCCTTCTCTTATGGCATACATTCAGCGAGAGAAGGCTTTTAGGTTCAACAGGATCAGAATATTTTGAACAAATCAAACCAAGCCTCAACGCAATCCCGTAATTTGAGCAATAGGTTTGTTTAAGATCGAATTGTTGTGACATTCGTGGGAGTTTCGGCTGATATGGGGCACATAGAGACTTTGATATGGAGCAAAGAGTTTTTACAAGTGAGGCGTTTATGCCCCATATTGCCCACCCCCAGTCATCTTACAATTTAATATCTTCAAATGAGATTAAAGTGACATTTTTGAGGATTCCTCCTGTGACTCTAAACCAGTTTTGGGCAGTTTGCCCAGTCTATACAAAAATGAAACTGCACGTCCTCTCATTCCCTTCAAACATTTTTGGTTAAGGTAACAACATGGTCACTGGATTACAATACTTCAAGTGAAGCCACAATAACTGCTGGATTCTTTAAGAGTTCACATTAAAAAGAAAACAAAGGAAATTGTTCCTGTACAGCATATGTATTGATATTTATATTCATATATATTTATATATAGGCGGGGTAGAGTATTGCAGAATTATATTGCATGTGTTAATCAATAAACCTAGACAAAAACAAGCAAGTATACAGTATGGGTTGTTCACAAATGTTACCTTCGATAAAGCTCAGATTATTTAACCACCTTTGAATTCAGGGTTACAATCAGTGCGCTGACCAAACGGCTGACCGCCTCCCAGATGTTTCATGGAAATAGGTCAGTGCCACCGTCAGCATGTCAAAACAATTGCGCTTGACAAAGTGTAGTGTGTGAGTCCATTCTCTGAAAATAGAACCAAAACGTACCAACAAACTCACGCGCACAAACTTACACCCACATATATACATACACACAAACCAAATATATGGCTTCTAACGTTGAATCAAGGCAGTTAAATAAATGGCATTTCTTCTATGTTCCTTTTTTAGTTGATACAGACACAACCAGACTTTGTGTTCAAGCTCAACTTTGGTTTGGGTAGATACAATTAATATAATATCCCTCCTTACTTTTTTCAACAACTATTTACACATCGATGTAAGATCGACCAGCGGTCTAAAACACTATTTTCACTACAATTTTAAACAATATGAAGAGCAATGTGTTCTTTTGCTACGACAGCTTATACAGAAAAATTACACTCAAAACACTTTTGAACGCTTAAAATGTCATTGTCATTTGACTTCAAGTCCCTGATTTTCATTTTTAAGTCCAGCTCCTGCTAGATTGCATTGCATGGATTCTACACAGTATGCAATAGTTACATGAATCATACTTTTCTTCATATCTTTACAGTAAAGACAGCGATATACAGTAGGTGTTTGGAAGCAGAGTGTAAGGGATGATACTAAGACTAAAGGTGCTGGCACAGTAATCTAGACCAGTTCCACCTTAAGTTATACTAGTTTAATTGTATAGACTCCTCCTAGCCAAAGTGTCTCAAGGCTTTGAGTTGCTCTTTTCCTTCTGCTGACGCCAGCACACAGTGCATTCTGGTCGAATGACGGCTGGCGCTGGCGCTAGCTGAGTGGTCATTCAGCAGGCTGACAGATCAGCTGGACTGACCTAAAACAAACAGATTCTCCTACAAAAAAGGCCTCTTTCCTGAACCTTACCAGGGTCACAAGTTGGAAGACAGCCGGGATCTGGCAGGGTCTAGCTCTGGAAGGCTGACAATTGAATCTTTCTTAGGAACTCCAGAGTCTGGAGGTCCTGATCCAGCAGCTGCTGCTACTGCCCCCATTCCAGCAGGTCCACCAGGAGGGGCTGTGGAGGCAAACGCCACCCTCGGTTGAGCTGCTGCCGACCTTCCTACCCCTGAGGGCCCTGGCAGGTTGGGGTTAGGGACCTGAGGGGGACCAATGGAGTTGTTAGAGGTACGGGTGGACTGTGGAGGGCTGGGGACTGCAGAGGCAGCTGGTGATGTCTTCTCCTGGGGGAGTGAGAGCTGGGAGGCAGACCTGGCCCGGGTATCCTGGCTCAAGCTACTTGCATGAAGGGAGTAGGTGCTCTTGTTTGAGGCAGGCCTCTGCTGGATATGAGTGGGGCTGGGTGCATGGTGCTGTACCAGGGACAACTGGGAGCCAGAGGGTCCCGCACTCGCCATGTACTGGAAAGTCCGTCCTGAAGCTGCGAGCGGGCTTTGGATAGGCGGGCTGGAGATGGCAGATCCAAACGCCCCTCCGAGCGTCTGAGGGGGTTGAGATTGAAGAGGGGACATGGCGACTGGGCTGGCCAGGCTCTGCATCACATGAAACCTCCGCACCATGCGAGGAGACTGCAGAGTTGATGGACCCACCAGGGGACTCGCCATCTGAGGACAAAAGCTCATGGCCACAGCCTGCTGGAGAGTGGCGATGGCAGAGCCTGACTGAGGCTGGCCGGGGGGGGCAAAGATACCGCCGATGGAGGGAGTCATGGACATGGCCCGCGGCCGCTGCAGGTCCACGCGCTTCACCATCTCACGGTCGTACTTGATGATCTCCTGGATCATCTCGTTCTCCTGGTTGTTCAAGGCACCAGTGTTGAGATCATGCTGAACCTTGTGCAGCAGGGTGGAGTTATTCTTACCTTCAGACAAAAATAAATGGATAGGTTTATTACAGAGCTGCATACAGACAGGCCAGAGAGGACAAAAAGCAGAACACATAATAAATATATATGGAAAGAAAGAATTTGGAAAGGGAAACAGAATGAGTTAGATTTAGCGTGTGATGTCCTTCACACCAGGTACATCCTCTAGCAGAACAGTCCCGAGGATAATGGATGTGTCATCCCACACCCAATCTAATGTTACAGTGTCCCATGTCGTTCTGAAGGAACAGCACGACTCGTTTTACTTCCTATTTTAACATTAATTTTCTAAAAAACACATCTTTAGAACAATATTATTCTGTTCTCTGTACACAGGGTTCATTTTAGCATTTGTATTTGATCAAATAGAGCCATGTGCAGAGATTCAAAAATAATACAATACAGATGTTACATGATTTCGTTGTAGTGATATGGTTGACTGCATCGATGTGCCCATATGTCGGCCTCTAATATCACGTATGCATGCCCTAGAAGCATGCCCTTTTTACCTATTCGGTCTAGACGGTCAATGGCAACAGTCTCAAAGGCGCGTCTCATCATGGGATATTCTTCCAGCACCTCATTGAAGTGGTCCACAGACAGAGAGTAGAGTCGACAGTAAGTCTCTGCTCGCACACTGGCCGTTCGCCGACCTCTCGTCAATAAACAGATCTCTGAAAGCAGGAAGGAGAAAATGCATCAGTTTTTAAAAAAGAAGCTCAAAATGGGACATCTAGAAAAAGACGATGCCACAAACTGTGTCCTACCTCCAAAGTAAGAGCCATCAGAGAGTTTCATTGCCAGGGTGCCCTTGGTGATGACGCTGCAGACTCCGTGCTGAATGAAGTACATCTTTTTCCCAATGGTGCCTTCCCTTATTATGTAATCATGCGGCTGGAATACCTCAAAACGCAGCTTGGTCAACATGGCCGTCACAAAGTAGGGCTCTGCGTTGGCAAATAGCGGCATTGTCGCCACCAGCTTGCGACAGTTGAAGTTAACAATTTCCTAAGAAAAGACATTGTTTTGTTGAGTAACGTCTGTCAAATGTTTGACTGATGCTCCACACAGCTTCCCTCTGCATGCAGGAATTCAGGGAAGTCAGGGATTTGAGTTGAAATACGGTAACAAATACTAAAGTCTAGCAACCAGTACTATTTTCAAAATCAAACATGACGAGATCATAGGGCAAACTATGACTAATCTTAGGTTTCTCAAATAATCTTATAGTACAACATATCATGTGTAACAATTGCATTTTTTTCTGTTTTGTCTTACCTCTCTGAGGGGCTCACTGAGTTCTCCCAAAATACTCTCCTCATCAAACATCTTGCCCTGGTATCTGTGCTCGTAGTAGTCATGGATTTTCTGTCGGAAGTCGGACGGCAGCTTATGGAAGGACATGTACTGCTCCACTTGTTTGTACTGAGGCAGACAGAGAAAATATGATGTTAATGCAGTACACATAATAACTCTTTCTTACACTGTAACAATGTTTGAATGTTTGTCCCTTTTGAAGAGTACATCTGGAGATATTCTGTGTTTTTCTTAATTTGGTAAAAACTCTATGAAGAGGATCTAAAAACCAAAATGCATTGATCCCTGTCTGTGTGGTCAAAGCCTGATATATTCGTCTGTGCCAAAAGGCTCCATTGTTGTCCCAAAAAATATGAAAAACAGATCAATGAGCCACACTGTTGCTTTGGGTGACATGTTCTTTTATTATGATGAAAATGGGCACTGGAGTGCTTTTCTAGTTAATCCCGCAGCTAGCATCCTGCTGCTGCTAGATACTCACTGCAAACAAATGAGTATATCTTTATAGCTGAAATATAGCACTATCTAAAGCATTAGTTCAGTATGATTGGCTAAAAACCACAGTGCCAAGCTTCATTGATAACTATTCAGCATTTTATCAAAAAAGGAAATTACATATTTGCTAAAATGATAGACATTGTAAGGATAAATGGATCAGATATTGTGCACAGCATATTTACACACTTCTGTATGCCGAAAAGCAAGTATGCAGAGATCTTTCAAATATGTTTGTAAGCATCCAGCAACATATATTTTGTGCCATATGACATTTAGGAAGCTGTTACACATTTGTTTTGTGGGGTTTACTGATTTCTACACTTGGAGTTGGCAGTCCAATGCAACAGCCTGGCGGTAAGTCTCACACTCATGACGTTCATAATGTTCATTTTATATTGCAAATCGAAGTCCCAGATTCAGATATATGGACGGTTTGGAGGCTGTAGCTCATAGTGCTGTTGGAATTTATAGCATTATCCTCAGAGATTGTCTCGTATTTTATTTCTGGGTAAACAAAATATTACAGTATAAACACCTCTCAGTATAACGCAATAAAATCCATCAGCACCATGAACTACAGCTTCCAAAAAGGATTGCAGCTTACCAAGGGAAATCAACAAGGGATCTCTCCGGGGATAATGCAAAAGCAGTTTACCCATATGTCTTCCGGTGGGTCAACAAACACAAAACAAACAACAGAAAACAAAACAAGCACTTGCCCTTCAGCTGTCAACTGAAATGAACACACTTGCCCTTTAATCAATGCTACCTAGAAGCTGATCAATGTCAGATCAATCAAAATCGAAGGGGTCCAACAAGGCAACACAAACAATCAGATGCTATTGTTGAGATATGCTAATCATCACAATCCATCCAGAGAGACTAAGAAACCAAAAACTGTACAGCTTTTCCTGTGGAGTGATGGATGCGGCGATGAACAGAACAGACAGTTAACTTTGAACAGAAAAAAATATTTATCCTTGTAATCAGACTGTGCGCATTTCAACCAAGCTCAAGTGGAATGGTCCATAAGAGACACCGCTTCATCCTGCACCTATAATGTAAAAAAACATTGACACCGTTTTGAGAGATGCACTGAATGCACCGCAGGCAGGCACGTGCTGTGAGACAGCTGGCATCTCCTGACAATGTGTTCAACAGGTTTGTTTTAGAGTAGTGAGACCGCCCCACAACTGGAGGGTCCCAGGTTCATTTCTGGGATTGCTGCATCAGCTGTCCCGTCCAATCCCCCGAGGAAAACTGTGAGGTCCACCTGCTCACCCACCGAGAGCTCTGAATCCTCTACAGACTCAGATACATGCCTTGCTTGCACAGACTGGCTCTCTGTTTCCAAAAGAGGGAAATATTTGGATAACAAAGATTTTGAGTGGTTCATAACTGATTACTCGTGTACACAGAAGAATCCTGTAGCACAAGGCACTTCAATTCCATCTTTCATGACAGCAGTACACTACACTACTCCACTACATGGCTAAAAAGCACCTAACTATACGTAATAAAAGCTGATATTGTCTTTACATAAATAAATACTAAACAGACCTGTCCTTATCTTTATCATTTCATATAATTAGGGTCCCATTAGCAACAGCAACTAAATGATCACAACTGCAGAATTTTGAATTTATACTACTTCAGTATTTGGCAAAATATACTTATATTCCACAACTGAGCATTTATTTACAGTTTTTATAGTGCAGTCAGGAAAGCATTACATTTTGTATCACTGTTTTATGTAATATGAAACACATCTGGGTTAAAAGTGCTAACGTTTTATTTATGTACAGCCATTCCATTTAGAGAGACTGGAAGTAACAAGTTAACATAGACGTGAATCAGGACTTCATATTTCATATTTGGCTGAAAATCCTTTACTGTCAATGGCTGGCTGAACTTTATGACCTGAAGACTTGGGGGCAGTAGCAGCAGCTGCTGGATCAGGACCTCGAGACTCTGGAGTTCCTGAGAAAGATTCAATCGGCAGACACACTTGGCATCATCCGCTGCCAAGTGTGTACTCCTCAGTTCTTGCTCATTTCAGGAGCTTTTAAAACTCAGTGTGGTTTTCAGCACAGAAACACATACTGTACCTGTCTGGAGTGAAGTTTGTTCAGTCATAGTATCCTGTCATTTTGGGGGAATATAAAAGGATGCAAGTCCAACATTGCACACTGTCTATGGATGTTAACAGTGAACACAAACTGTTAACCCCATCAACACCAAGGTCTTTAAACATTTACAGTTCAGGATGATTCTCATATCTGTGATAACTTTGGAGATCTCCTGACTTTTCATATTGTCCAAAACTTGTTGTATGACCAAGTTCCAATTAGCTTAAGATGAGTTTTATCCAAGTTACAATTATTACTGTAAAAGCTCTAACGCTGGCTTCTCCAATATTTAGCAGTAGGTGGTAAATGCATAAAGACTGGGTGTCTATATTCTATTTCAAATCCAATGTGCTAGATTACAGAACAAATACTTTCTGAACTGTATAGGTTTGAAGCTACCACATGCTGTTCCTGCAGAGGGGGGGTCGGTATGCAGTGACCTCATAATGCGAGGAAACAAAAGTATTGTCAGTCTGCCCGGTAGAAGCTAAGCGTGTTTCTCCCACGCTGCTTCCTTCTGCCATAGAACATAAACATAAATAAAACGAACATTTGAATTAATCAGCAATTAAGCTAAAGTCTCCCGGGCAGAGGCAGCTGCACAGCTCCATGATGGAGTTACACAACAGACGTCTCACCTGCATGAGTGACTCTGCTTCCTGACATCTGCAGATGGAGAGCGGCCTGAAGAAATGACCCAGTGTCACAACTCCTTACCCGACGTGCCAAAGCTAACACTGCAGCTGCTGAGGCTTTCATAAGGTGGAAATGCTGATTGTGAACAAAGTGTAGGTGTTGGGGCGGTCTGGCAGCGAGGGAAAACCTCACACTCCCCGCAGAGATGCAGCTGCTGAGCAGCTGTGGTTGGACTGTGACTCGGCCATGTCTGAATTAATGAGGCAGCAAAAGCCTATCTGGTTGATCTTGGATGGTGGCATTTAATGACTTGACTTTAAGAGCAATGACACAGTGCGGCGTATCGATCATCACCAAGCCAACCTGAAAACCCTCCAGTGTCACAGAGGAGAGAGGGCATCACAGCACCTGCAGGGAGCTGACGAGCACCCAAAGGAGAGAGGAAATGACATCTATTTTCTGTTTCACATTGATGACAATGTATGCAGCATAAACGTTCCACTGACATTTTGTCATCTAAAATGCTGCTTATGGGAACCTTTGGGGAAATGTATAGAGACTTTGTCATTGACTGATTATATATTTCCACTTATAAGCCCATTAAGGACTTACCCATGAGCTTCCATCTTTTAATGATATCCCACTCATCCTCCCTATTTCCTTTTGTTAAAGTTCCTTTCCTTTTGCCTTATTTCCTGTCCTTTCCCATCATCAATTTTATTTCATTTAATTTACCTTCCTTTCCTTTTTTAGTTTCCTTTCCTATCTTCTCCTTTTTGTTTCTTATCTTTCCTTATGTTTAGTTCTCTTTCCTATCCTTTCTCTTTTCTTCTTTTTTTTTTTTTTTTGTTTAGCTTCCTTACTCCCATCCTCCTATTTCCTTTCCTCTCCCCATTGGAAATTCTAATTCTAGGTTCATCCCAAACGGCCATGTGGATGTATAATTCATTCACTTAATTCCCTGCTAAATCGGCTCATTATATTATACAGCACATTCACCAAAAGAGAAGAACATCGGATAGTGGTAAGTCAGAGCTTGCCTTGTTCTTCTTAAATTTGGAGATGTGTACACAGAGAGGAACAACACACTGTGGGGTCTCACATAGTACAAAGTCGTATTAAATGAAATGAGGCTTCTGAAGAAACTCTGATATTCCTATAATTCAGTTAAAGGCAGGGACAACTAAAGTAGACTGACTGATAAGGCTTTGTTCATCAGACACACTTTCTACTAGTGAATATCATGAGCCGGGAGTAGGGGGGGCTGTTTTTTGTTGTTGACGTTGGCGGAGGAATTTCTTTGGCCACAATCTCTGCAAAGTCAGGCTGGTTCTGGATAATTGAAGCGATCAGTGACATGCAATCTGGCTTAAAGAAGACATATCACTGTTGTTGATGGTGGCAGCGGCACGCAGAGGGAGCGGAGGAGGAGGGGGAGCAGGTAGAAAACAATCTTGTACACAGTATTGTGCCACATCATGGCAGAGAGCTCAGACTAATGTCTGCCCTCTGTCTTCCTTACCAAGATTAGTCTCTACGACTACAAGAGAGGAGCGCTGATTCAATGTGAAACCCCTGTAAAGCCACTAAGACATGATTATCGATGCACAAGGTGTATCTGTGCAGCATTATATAACTAGTCTACGGTCTGCTGCATATCTTAAGGCATACTGTTTGATGTAAAGGGGAGGAATGTATGCCAATAACACTTTTTAAAAGGGTATTTGTACACTTCCTTGATAACTGGAATTGATGTCACAGCAACCACTGTGTGATTTCAGTTATATATACATCCCAGAAATAAATAAACAGGGGGAAAAAATGGATCAAGTGACTGAGAAACTCACAGTACACACCTACATCAGACTTCCAACGTATTCTGGCTTATTAGACCAAACAGATATCAATGACAATTTAAGGGACATTCTCTCATTCTTACACCATAAGTACAAGTAACCGTGTTTAAAAAATCACTAACGTCAGCCTCCGAGTTGACATTGACAGTGACACTTGGGGAAAATAACGTAAGAGGTGTCAACATAACATACTGCAAACAAAATAGCCGCCCGCCTGCAGAAACACTAACCTTGGGTGTTGCATCTCAAAAGAAAATCCAATATTAAAACCAATATAATGCAATTAGCTTAACTAGTGGGTTTTTTTCTTGTGAAAAGGCTAATGGCTAATGAAGTGAAAACACCTGTGTGTGTGTGTTTGTGTGTGTGTGTGTGTGTGTGTGTGTGTGTGTGTGTGTGTGTGTGTGTGTGTGCTCGTGCGTGTGTGTGCTCGTGCGTGCGTGCTCGTGCGTGCGTGCGTGCGTGCGTGCATGTGTGCGGTACACCATGAAGTGTGAAGGGCTTGTAATGCTGCATTATCTAGTGACATCACACCATGTTACATAAAACCTGATAATGTCAGAATCACAAAGTCAAAATCACAAAATACATTGCACCAAAGTGTTGAAGTGTTTGCATTCTCTTAACAAGCAGCTGCGAGGGTCAGACGTAACATTAATTTTACAAGAACAGTGATGATTGGAAACACAAGGCTAGATTTGTTGTTGCATTGTTTCCAAAGGTGCTATAAAGGTGGCACAAGTGAGGCAGCTTCTTCTATTGCCTATGTTCCCTTTTGCTGTGTCAGTGTTCACTGTTACATGTATAAATAACAAAAAGGTCTCTGAACCAAAGCCACCAAGCCAAATTCTGCCTAAATATAACCAGCATGCATTGTGAGTCTGACATTACTGCCGAGCTGAAATGGAAACCTCCACACAATGCTAGCCCGATCCTCACTGGGGCTCTAACAGACTGCCAGCAGACTTGTTTTGCTAACACTCTCCAAATGATAAAAATGTCACTCACAGTCCTATCCGGAGGCGTGGCAAATTCACCCGGCAGCATCGGCATCATCCTCCCCGGCATGGCTGGCACTTTGCAAGTTTCTTTATTTATTGAAATAAACACATCTTCTGCTGAAATGCTAATCCTCACAGAGCAGGAAGTGAAATAGAAAATCCGACAACTGGTCAGAAAGAAGGTTCTGGGGTAATGCACTTTCCTACCCTCAGCAGATCCAAACATATTTTCTTTGGGTTGAGGGTGCATTAGAAGTATAAATGAATCCGAACAGACCAGACAGCATTATAAACTAATGTCCTTACGTAAAAGCATTTATGTTTCTTACTTCTTAAATTATCCTCAAACTGAATACAATTACAGGACGTTTGAGGATTATACACACTTATACAACTCATCACAGCTCTCAGACATGAGACCTAGTGCTTGTAGTGCAAATGTAACTCTGTATTTAAAACCAGATTATTGGCTTTCTTGCACAGGATGCTCATTTACTGTCATTTACTGTGGGAGCAACCATTTCTTACAGACCACACGCTATGGATTTCTCTCAGGCCTTTTAACACCCATCATCCAGGACACACAGGAAAGACAACAGCAACAGTAAGCTCTCAACTTGCTGATTTGTTGTTTTCTAAAGCAGTTATTGGAAATTATTTATACCCAAGTGGCCAGCCGCATGCATGAAAAAACCCCATGGGAAGTTCCTTACAGCGCTAACCAGACGAAACGCAGACATAACACTAAACGACGAGATGTCGACAGCGTTCAAATATCTCGCAGTGCACCAGGACTTGTGTCGACAACAAGGCCCTGCCATCTCCCACAGGTTTCCACTCCCCCACTCCCTTTTCTCCTTGTAGCAGACAGTTAGCAGTAGCACTGCACCTCTCAAGGACACCACCACCAGAGAGGATAAAGGGAGGGGGAGAGAGGATAAAGGGAGGGGGAGAGAAAGAGAGAGCAGAGAGAGGAGGATAAGATAAGAGGGAGAGCAGAAAGCAGGTTGAGATATTTAAAAAAGGTTGAGCGGAAGGAAAGAAGGGAGAGATAATGCAGAGAGGGATGGTCGGAGATGCATACCGGTTGATACAGAGTGCAGGTACCAGTGAGTGAGTGGTCAGGAAGAAGGAAGATGGAGAGAGACCGAAAGAGAGGCAGCCATGGTTGCTTACGTCACCTTCAGGATGACATTGGCAGGACACACAGGTCTGCTGCCTCATCAATTATACTGCTGTCCAAGGGGACATCATATCACACACACACTCTCTCCCTATGTCTCGTTCTCTCTCACACATCAGACCCCCCCCCCTCCACACACAAACGCCCAGCCCCTGGCGACGTGGCTCTACCTGGCCGAACACACCCGCAGCCTCTGATTGGCTGCTGAAAGCCAGTAACACTCCCCCTGCTCCCCGGCCAGCAAGACTCTGCTTGGAAACAGGGAGGCTGTGCCGCTACACCACAGGCCACTGCTGCAGCACTGCTCCAATCCCATCCTGGTTCAAAAGATGACCAATAGGCAAACACAAAGCCCAGCTAATTACAATACACATTAGTGGTTAAACAGTATCTGATAGAGGTCATAACCCAAAGGAAAGTCACCTGATGCTGCACTGTGCTGGCCCTCCACAATACATCTGCAAAATCCTTCCACTAATGTCCCTGCATTTTAAATAAATTAATAGATAAGGCTACCATAGGATACATTTATTTTAACACGCGGCAAATATTTAACAGAATTAAATCAGATAGACAAAAACACAGAAGGAGAAACGGACAAAAATAGCAGTACCTTGGTTTTGATCACCTGAGATTATTTTTTATCGACCACAGAGGAACTGACCAACCAGTCGGTCATCAGTACAAAACTCCTGCTGCGCAGTAACATGTGGTTGAAAGTTATTAAACTTTTCCTCCCCGAGACAGATACCCAAACTTAACGTATCAGCATCATTACTTACCCGTGATCTTCTATTCACAAATATACCTGTAAAATGACCTTAAAAGAACCTGAGGTGACGCGCATGTCACACACAATTTTAGGGTGTAGCAGGGGTGTCACTTCAAGTATACCCTTAATTTCAACTCATATAGTCCTGAAGCGACACCCAAGTCACATTTCTGAAAGGTCATGTGACCATTGGGATGACCTCATGTTCAATTAGCAGCCACCTTTCCTGACTGTTTTCTCCACAAGCTAACTTCAGTCTGCCAGCTAATTTGCCCCTCTGCCCATCCTGAGGATAAAAGGTAAGATCCATCAAATCCTATGGTTGAAATATTGGATAACATGTTGTTTGTCGAATATAAATCATTGTTTAGACTTTTTATTTTTTATTCTGTGGTAAAAGAGCAAGTAAATATGTGTGTGACATAGACGTCACTGCAGGCATTTAGACTAAACTGGTAAAAAAAATAAGTGTTGTGACCTATATGTCACAATTAGAAAACTTGTCATTATCTGATCAGTTTACTTAATTCAATTATACTCAGTAATATATTGTTATTATATTATATATATATAGCTAGCTATAACTAGTAATAACTAGTTACTTATACTACTATCTAGCTAGCTACCTACAACATGGCAGGTTTAGGACTAACGTCATGTGGCACTTTACCTCACAGCTGGAAATGATAATTACCGTGCTGTAGGGTAAAGTGCTACCAACGTTACATGATAACATCAGCTGAAAGTCATGATTATTTTCCATATTTTCTTCTCTAGATGAACAGGAAAAATAGGTGGGATGGAGACAAGGACATCCAGAAGATCCTGGAAATAATCCTGGATGGAAACGAAAGTGAGGTGGAGGGATTAGGTGGTGAGGATGAAGATGAGGATGAATTTGATGATCCTGTCTTAGATCCTGATTATCAGGAGGAGCCATATGAGTCGGAAAGCGACATAGGGGAAGAGGAACCACCTCAACCAGAGGGAGAAGAACCTCCTAATGAAGAACCTCCGACTGCAGCATCCCACCGTTCTACTGGCCAAGAAAGATTCTTATGGCGAAAAAAAGCTTTTGAAACACCAGACCACACCTTCAAAGGAGAGAGGGTCCAACCTCCAGATGAGCTCCCCACTCCCCTGCAGTACTTCAGGAGGTTCATTACAGATGAGATGCTTGTGGCAATGATGGAGCAAACCAACCTCTACAGCGTTCAAACCTCTGCCACCCACAAGAACGTGCAGACCACAGTAAAGGAGCTGGAAATCCTAATCGGCATGTACCTGCGCATGGGACTTTGCCAGCTTCCAGGAAACCGTGTCTACTGGGAAAACGACACAAGGATTGGCATGGTCGCTGACAACATGTCACGCGACCGTTTCCAGACCCTCCTCACATCTCTCCACTTCACCGACAACGAGGCTCCATCCAACAGGCAAAAAGGGGATAAGTGCTGGAAGATCCGTCCATGGCTTGACATGTTCCGCAAACAATGTCTCCAGATCACCCCGATGGAGCACAACTCCATCGATGAACAGATGGTCTCGTTCAGAGGAACGCGCTGCCCCATCAGGCAATATGTGAAGGGCAAACCCCACCCCTGGGGATTCAAGATCTGGGCCCGTTGCTCATCCGACGGAAACCTATGTGATTTCCAGGTCTATGAAGGTGGCACTGGGAAAAGAACCACACTTGGAATGGGAGGAGATGTGGTCGTCAAGTTGTGTGAAACTCTTCCATCAGGCCAGAACTACAAAGTGTTCGCCGACAACCTCTTCTCTTCAGCCGCACTGGTGCGAGAGCTTCGTCAGCGGCAGATCTTCTACACAGGTAACACACACACACACACACATACATACACGCACACACACACAAACACACACACACACACACACACAGGTAATAACAACATACCTATGGTCTCATTCTCCTTTGTTTCTAGTTTTGACTCATCTTGTCTTATTCTTTATGTATTACAGGAACAGTCCGCAGCAATCGCCTGGCTGGATGTCAGCTTGAGGATGACAAGAGTCTTGCCAAGAGAGGCAGAGGATCTTTCGATTGCCGGGTGGAGAAAGAGGGGTCCATGGCCATAGTAAAGTGGCATGACAACAGACCTGTCACCTTGATCTCCTCTCAAACAGCAGTGGAACCACAAGACAAAGCTAGGCGCTGGAGCAAACCCCAGAAGGCATTCCTTGACGTCATCCGGCCCAATGTCGTCAAAGAGTACAACACCTTCATGGGGGGGGTGGATCTCATGGATAGATGCCTTCTCCGGTACAAATACCACATGAGATCACGGAGATGGTACATCTACCTCTTCTGGCACACCATCATGGTAGCCCTGGTCAACGCGTGGCTGATCTACAAGAACGACTGCAAGCTGATCGGTGAGAGAGCACTGAATCTAAGAAGATTCCAGGCAGAGGTGGCAACTTGCCTCATCCTCATCCAGGCAAGAAGGGGGCGCCCATCACTTGACATGAACACTCCATCTCCTTCAGCACCTCCCACGAGAAAGAGAGTCCGTGTTGGAGTTCCTGATGATGTCCGTAAGGACCACTTTGGACACTGGCCCGTGAAATCTACCAAGCGTGGCCGCTGCACAGTCTGCAAAACAAATGCAACCACCACCCTGTGTGAGAAATGCGACGTGCGTCTCTGCTTCACAGAAGAGAGAAACTGCTTCAAAGGCTACCATTTCTAAACAGCCAGCAGTAGGCTTGGAAAGGATAGTGTAGGATGACTGGGAGGAGAAGAGGAACGGGAAGTTGTTGAGATTTAGGTGTTGTGGAATTAAAAATATTCCTGGTGATTATTGACACTCTGTTTCACGTGTTCCAAATGGTTCCAAATCTACCAGGCAACATGTTTTCTATTGTTCAGATTGTACTTTTCCTGCTGTTGATCTGAAATAATTTCTAGCCGGACATTGTTTTTTTTATTATTCAAGTGGCATTGGATGTTGATAAAAATAAAAAGTCAGCTACATTCTCAGTCTGATTAATTTTAGACAAATGAAGATTGACATTGACCTAACAGACAAAGATCCACCTCTCACCTGGTCCAGTTTGAAATGTCAGACACCTGGTGTGAAAAATGAATGAATGGCACTTGTTCTACACTAGTAATACATGGCATATTACATATAATAGATATAATACATATTGTATTGTCTCTTGAGGACAGTGTGGGACATGGACATGGTCTTTGAATAGAGTGCAATTGCGTTATCAACACAGGTGAGTCAGGTGAGCACTAATGATCAGTCCCTTGCTGCAGGTGTGGTGCTCTGGCGACAACACTTGACCTTTATTTGATGATAACTCCTTCTGGGAAGGTCTTATGGACCTTGGGGAATGGACTTGATATAATTGTTCCTTGGGAAATGTAGATGTTAAAAAACATATGGCATGCCTAGGTGTAGAGATGTTTGGTGGGGGCACTTTTGGGGCCAATAATGGCATGCGGGCCCTTTTGGGGGCAATCGGAAAATGCAAATACTCCTTTCTCTCTCTGTGCTCTTTCTGAGATGGTTTGACCATGACTAAGTCATCTGAAATGGATTCCATTCCTTCTCAGCTTTCCAACCATACATAATATGCCTATGGTAACATCTTTGGAAGCTTCAGAGTTAATGGAATGTGCTCAGGAATGTCAGAAATGTCAGAAAACACTGTACATTTAATAATTTAATTTAACAATCAAATAAGACTGCAGTGACACTGATGTCACTTTTCAGATCTCTGTCATCTGGTGGTGGAATTTAGATTTTTTTTTTAGACATGTGTTCTATGTGCTCTATTCAACCTGTGTTATGCTCCCACTAATTTTTATTGAGCCAGAAATTGGTCCAGGTTCTTATGGGTTAAAGGTAAGGTGAGTCTGCAACAACACATCAGTTCTTAACTATGTGAGATATTCACCTTCTAGGCTTGTGAAGGTCATCGTTAATAAGATAGAACTTCAACCTCATTGTAGGAGCCATGAAACATGTTTAGTAATCCTTTATGTTTTAAGATATTTGTTTGATCACTATTGATTGGTAAGCTTGGGTCACATGGATATGGGAGGCACTCATTATAATCCTGTTCACCTGCGTGAGGTGTGTGTGTGGAAGAGAGGGTGACACAGGGCCGTTGTACTTTTTTGTTGACCGCAAGTTGAAACGATTGCTTCGATTAATATAACAATGTACATGTCCAAGGGGAATAAGTTGATTATCTCCATTTTTATTAAACCACATTATTTTGCAACAGAGTTTTTGATCTCAGCAAGTACCTTTTTGTAGCGTGTCACCCAATATCAAACAGGCCCGGCCTCAGCCTCTCAGTGACTTTGTTTGTTTCCTGCTGTCGCTATACTCATATTCTAAACCTCTTGCATTTAACCAGGTATGTTCAAAATGTAATGATATTTTTTTCATTCTTGCAACTCTCAAAAGACCTACTTCATAACCTTAAATATCAGAGCACTCCATACCCTATCTCGCATTGTTAGCCAAAAAAGAAAAAGGTGTCTTTCTTCCCCTTTGATTTGGACCCCTTTACAATTGAATGGGTTCTTCTATGGCAGATGCAAAACCCCCCAACTAAGTTTCAAGAAAATCAAATCGGTATTTTTTCATTTTTGCTGCAGATAGACGAAAAATAAAAGAAGCGCTTCATAATCTGGCAGCGCTGGTGTTTTGGCTTCTGGATTTGGCATCCCCTCTGTAACCTTTGCCAGGATGGTCATCACTCACCAACATCACACTGGTGTTAGTTATTCCCTCTAGTTCAATTGAAGAACCTTTAAAAGGTGCTGGGCCTTGTCTCCAGTCTTCATGCTAAGTTAGCCTTCTGTTGACAAAAGCTTCATTTTTGTATGAATGGCACCAATTCTCTTATCTAGGTCTCAGCTAGAAATCAAATAATTCTCAACATGTCAAACTTTTCCTTTGATAAGAAATAAAAGTGGAACACCGGAGGTTAAGCGGGTAATAGGAAACATGTGAGAACTTGGGACGGATGGAGGTGATTTAATGAAGCTGCTCACCTTTTCCTGGTACTGCCGCCTGGAGGAGTCCAGGGACTGGATAAGAGCTGTAGCATGGCCAATGAAAACTGCATAGCAAGTAGCTCCTACAATCATACTCAGCATGGTGAGCCAGATATCTGAGAGACTCTCCGGGGCCTGACGGCCATAACCGATGCACAGCATGTGGCTCATTGCCTTGAACACAGCGAAGGAATACAGCTCTGACCAGGTATCATTCTGTGGAGAGAGAGAAAAGGTTGATAAGCAAACAATTAAAGACATCAATGTAACATAAAAAGGCATGTTTTGGGGGAGAGCAGTGGTAGAGTAGGCCACCAGAAAAAAGTTAGGGACAGCAGGGTCGTGGAATAGCTCTTATTTAAACGAAAACCCCAGGGACAGAGAAGCATTTGAAAGAAAGAGGGAGGAAGTAAAAATGACATCAGGGGAATCCTTCGAGGCCTAATCAGTAAAGTAGAGTCGGTTCGGAAATTATTTCCTCAGAGAGGAATGATAATGAGAGGTCATTAAGTATGCCCTTTCAGAGCTGTGAGAATAGGAATCTACTCCAGACAGCCGCCACCATGCAGCTTGTGGTGAGAATAATGAAGGGGAAAGCCTCAGGTCGAGAGTTACAGAAACATCAGGGGCATAGGTCATGTTGTCCGAACACTCTGAAAACATCGAATCAACACTTTTTTGAATGTAAATAGTGTCTCTGTGTTTTTCCACTGTACAGATTTAGGCCAAACCTCCCTTCTTCACAAAGAAAGAGAGGGGGGAATGAGCGATCCGAACAAGCTCCATTGATCTGATACCTTTGTGCAGCTTCCTTTGTCTCTCTTTTTTCTTTCATTAGCTCTCAGCGGTGACTTTGGTGACCTGAACAGACTGCTGATGCCAATTAATTCAAAGAAAAACCAAAAGCCGGGGTTGAAGCACAGTTTTTTTTTTTTGCCTTATATTCATTCCACCAGGGGAACAAGAATCTTTTATAATGAGACTGTAATATTAAAGCAGCTTAAAAAAGGAGGTTAAAAACAGCCTCCTTCAAAAACCACTCAGAGCCCAGCTTTAAGAGAAACAACATTTTCTATCCTCGCTCCTGACACACACACACACACACACATACACACATACACACACACACACACACACACACACACACACACACACACACACACACACACACACACACACACACACACACACACACACACACACACACACACACACACACACACACACACACACACACACACACACACACACACACACACACACACACACACACACACACACACACCTCTAGCAGGCCACAAAGAGGTCAATTATTCTTCAGCAAAGGCAATAAATAATATCCTCTCTAACTTATGGATTTGCATTAGCAGTCATTGTATGCGCCGTCACATTATAAAACACACTTTCCTTTCCTGGCTAATTCCAAAAAACTAAATTAGCCAATCATTCTGTTAAAGTCATGTATCTGCAAAAACTTTCCATGAGTTGAGAAAAGTTCATATATCATTTTAAATGGCTAATTCTTCAGGGTATTTAAACCTTGGGGTCTGGGAAATTGCCACGAAGAAAAAATCAATAAAAGCGAAATAAAGATTGATTAATAATAAAATGAATCATTAGAAACTCTAAAGAGCAAAACGATAAAGTAGATTACCAATACAACAGTCTTGTCTTGTGTCTGTTCGATGAAGTTAAAGGGCCAGACACAGGGAAAGAAGCACCTCTACGTCACAAGAAGAAAAAAAAAGCTGACTCCAAAAATAAATACAGCTCCACCAAGTGGGCTGAGGCTAAATGGTGTATGTGAAAACCGAAAGAGAAACAGTGGAGTGAAACAGGTTGAATAATAGATGAATGATGAGCACTTTGATTCCGAAATAGCCCAGGCAAGATAAAGGCAGAGAGAGACTCCATATCCTTATAAGTCTCTACAGGCCTCCCCAGGGATTTCAGTTTGGGAACTATCCGTTGCTTTGTTGGTAATCACCATTTCCATTAGCTGCAGATAGTGGGTTTGAAGTCGGCTCATAACGCAAATGGTTTTAAATTCAATCTCCAGTGTCTTAAAAAGGCCTTTTTGTGTGCGCCTCTGTGACCTTACTGTGCGGCAGGCCTCTTATCCCATATACAGCTGAACTCAAAAATATATTTGACCTGCCAAACAGAGTGAGCAGATGTTGGATATATGCTTCCAGTGCTGACTTTCAGTTAATAGCAGCTCTTTGAGAATGTAATGCTTGTCAGAAAACAACATGAAATATTAAATATATCAGATTTAATATTTGGACAGAAGATGATGACAGAGTAAAGGTATTTGTTCGCATGTGTCGAAGAGGTTCATTAAACATGCACATGATAATCAAAGTGTTAAGATATAAGCGTGGCAGAGCTGTATGAGTGAGGAGCAAAAAGGTCACCAGACCTAGTGTAGAAGAGATATAAAGAGAAAACACCCTTTTTTACAGTTATGCATTAAGTATGTTACTTATTTTAGTTTAAGGATATCCTCCCAATGGTCGTCAAAAACAAACCACAAATTTTAATCTCATGTTGCCGCTTCAGCATCACTTAAAACATTTGGGGAACTATCAATTTATAGGAATCCATCTGGTATTTCCATCCGCACCAAAGTGGGGGACCAACACACCGACATTGACCAAAAGGGCACATAAACACTTTTGATTACCACTCTCATCAGGTCACACCTCGCTGGCTGCAGGAGGGAGGCCATGTGCCGGACTGATAGGTGCAGACGGGGGGGGGAATGACAGAGACAGGGAAGAGGCAGATAATGGAAAATGGAGTCACATCAGACTGAATGACCGACCTCTATGTGTGTCCAACTGCCGATAAACTGGACAAATATCAAAAGATAATCTACACACATGTAACAAAGCTTCTTCTCTGGCCCTGACACACACACACACACACACACACACACACACACACACACACACACACACACACACACACACACACACACACACACACACACACACACACACACACACACACACACACACACACACACACACACACACACACACACACACACACACACACACACACACACACACACACACACACACACACAAGGTTACATTTACAATGGCTTATCTGAGTTTATTGTACAGTCTGCTCCGTCTCCTGCTCTCTCTGTCTTTCTCTCTCACTCACTGTGTGTGTGTGTGTGTGTGTGTGTGTGTGTGTGTGTGTGTGTGTGTGGGGGGGGGGGGGCAGTACATTTGACATTACATTTCAAGGCCAAGCGGAAAGTGGCACTCACAGTATTCGATCTATCAACATGAACTCTGTGTGATGGTTGCCTGGTTTGTGTGGTTGTGTTTCATTAAATGAAACCCTAATTCACATTGTTTATAGTTAAACTAATTAGCTTTGTTGCCGACATGATAGGACTGATACCACACTTCTGTGCGATAAGTATGGAGCTGGAACTAGTCAGCTTGCTTAGCTTAGCAGGATTGGAAGCAAAGGGAGACAGCTTGCCTGGCTATAATCGGCACGTCAAATCATAACTTGTTTTTACATTTCTGTTTGTCTATGGATTAAACAGAAAACATGTCACTTTTGTGAGCTTAAGAGTTGCTGTTTTCTTAGTACACTCCCAGACTAGCTGTTTCCCCCTCCAGTATGTTAGCTGTTGTACTGCTTTAATACCTGCATGTGTAGATGAACGTGTTCAGCATTCCCAAGTTAAACAAACCTTTTAGAAGTACTCTCCTACAGTGACAGAGACACTTAAATTATTAATTATATTTCTGAAGGGGAACTCCAGTCAAATTGGGTTGACTGTTAGAAGCAAAAATGACTCATTTGCATCTGATGTCGAATTTTAGCTTCTAATAGCAAGTTCAAAGAACATATAGAATATTTTGTTGTATAATGCAACTTAAAAGCTTAAATTATCTGTAAATGCCCACGTCTTTTCAAACTCCACGACCCCAGTTTCTAACACAGGCTTCCAGGAATATGTTATTCTAAGCCCAGACGTGAGGTATTTAGAGTTTTCTTTTTTACTTTACAAAGCTCCTGTAGAGCAACAGAAAGCGATTATGACCATGACTGAAATAACCTTTATGTGTAGAATATGTTCCATATATGTTGTTTCAAGTCTATAATCACTTTTAAGCCGACAGTGTGCAAATTATGAACAATTGAGTTTGCATTTAAGATCTTAAAGCGATCTTTAAAGAAGATTTCTCACTAAGATTTGATGATGACTTTTATAGTCTCAATTAAGTCGAGATGGTTTAGCTTCTAAAATGCAATGATTTTGAAATGATCTCAGTCAGAATGCCAAATGTGTTTACCTGTCTTCGAAGCAGCATTTTATTGAGTAGTGTCTCAATACAATACCCTTTGTTTAAAATATGTTTAATTACAGTAACTTTACTTCTTCTTGAGTGTGATATAGTAGCATTGCTTGGCTTCAGCACAATGGAAACACCTGAGTTCCTCTGGGACTGAGATAATCACATCCTTTTCTCTCCTCACCCAGAAAACAAACACCGCCTATTACTGAGGTTAGACAACAGCTTTCACTTTCCATGTTCATAATGTTACAGGCCGAGTGAGAAATCCAATTTGAACCGTCCAGCAGCAGACCTGTAATACTGTTTGGTTAAAGTAGGTGCAGTAAGTAAATAAAGTGTTTTAACACATTATGTAGCAATTACCAGCTCATCTTCTTCGAGGTAGCAGACCACTGTAATGCAAAGCCCCCTCCCGCTGATGGCAGTGAGGGATAATAAAACTGCTCTGTGATGTGGATACAGTGAGGGATGGGTACACACACACAGTTGTAATTACAGGGTTGAAAATATACACCCTGTGCCTGTAAGTTAGCACTGCTGTCAGTATCATTATACAGTCGTCTTCAATGATGCAGCGAGGCTCTGCCACCAAACTGCACTGGAGATGATCTATATAGCTGACAAAGCTGCGTTAAGCTAATGCTAAATATAATCTAAATGAAATGAATGGGTGCACTGCAAAAACAACCTTTGCTCCCTGAGGTATTACAAGTTCGGCTGAACCCAATGACTGGTTGGAGGATGTCATCCAGGGTTACACAGTGTTCTCAACGCCCTCCATGGGTCCTGCCTCTGGGCCCCTCACCACAAGAGCCACTGTAGGGTGCGAGGCGTGATGGATGGCCTGCTGCAACACAATGGCTCATGTTACAAGTTGTCAGCCACTCAATAGGAGGGCGGTCTCAGGTGGCTGTAGGCAGCCTGTACCATGCCAGAGCGGCCCCTTCGTCTCAGAGTGAGGGCTCTCTGGAGACGGGCTGTCTTTGAGTGTACAGAGAAAGAAAGCAGTTTCCTGTCGGCCCCAAACTCCATCATCCAGGACTTCAAACTCTGCACACTGCACAAGGTTGTCTTCTGGTGAGACATGTTAGTTTATTAAAGCAGATCAATTAAGTAGTAGTGGAGTTTAGGTTGTGATAAGTCAGCACTGATTATGTAATTCTTACAAGTGAAATAAAATACCATTAATAGTTTAAGACCAAAGCTGCATATTTTATATCCAACATGTAGCCTTTGTTTAATGTCTTGATTCATTTATCAATACACAAAAGATGCATCTTAAATTTGACTATTTTGTCTGACCAACCTACCAAAATCAGATGTATTTGAATGTAAAGGTGAAGCTAAGACATTTTTCGAAATAGGCTGAAACAAATTGACAGATTATCAAAATAACTGATTCATTTGTTGTGGATTGACTGAGGAAAGAATTTTGCTAGGAGTACCTTTTTCTTGAAATGAAAAAACATTGATGTATGAGTCAGTTCGTGCTTTGCATTCAGAGTTGTTTTGTGGGTGTATTTCAGCAGAAGGCAGCCAGTGGATGTTTTACATCAAAGACTGGTTTGGACATTGTTAAGAGTCAGCCTCGGGGAGAGTGGACACACCCGCTGTGGATAAAATCTCTTAACGTCTGCATCCTGAGTATTGTTAAATGATTGTATACAAGTTGAAATGTATTTTTTATTATTTTAAAGATAACACAAAAGTAATGTTGGCTGAATTATAGCAGATGCTTCCTCCTGTTCTGCCTTCTTATAGTTCATATTTATATATTATATTATATTTCCCCATCAGTCAATTTTGATTAAATGTCCCATGAAAGCACCATTCATCAAACCCAACATTTTTATTATTATTATTATTATTGATGCAGAGATCCTGAATCAATTGTATAATATATGGTTTTGTCAATACTGTCCAGCTCTACAAAATATTACCATAAAAACGGCAGTGTGTCTGTGTCTGACACCTAAAGCAAAAGGCCTTTGACAGACATGAGAGGGGGGACATTCATCCTCCTCCCCACATTAACTTGTTCAAACAGTAATTACTTTTGTAAAGCAATACAAAACAACAACCACTGCTGCCATCCAGGAAATAAAGTTGTTGTGGCAGGCTGGATGAATGTAGAGAAGCGGGACCCAATCTTTGTAAAACCCCATTTGGACCTGTGCCTCATGTCTGGGTTAGTGTGGTCTCCCCTCACTCAGTGAACGGCTGGGCTCACAGACAGGACCTATAAACAAGCAGCTTTTATCTCTCTGAGAGAGACATGGCAACAAAGAGACCAGCTGCCGGGCCATATCCCCCATCCCTCCGTTTTCCTCTTTTATCTTTCCTGTCATCACCCCACCATGTTGAAGAGGAACCACGGAGGGATCCAGAGGTGCTTAAATCTCTGGTTTCTTTTTCACAGCGTTCTCATTATTTTCAGATCGGCTGCAGAGGGCACGGATATGAGTCATTTTCTTAGAGTTGTTGGAAAGTAATGCTGTCTGTTCCTCCTGAATTAGTAATTGCAAATTGAAACAATAACTAGGATAATAATAGCTCCATGAATAGTGCAATGCGCTGTTTTAAAACGTGGACCATATTGATGTCAATTACGCTATTGCTGCTAACCTAGAGGACCCTTCACTTTAGACAGCAGCATGACACTAGGGGTGTAAATGTGGGTCCACAACCTTGGTTCAGACTGAATAATAATGTATAAATACTATATCTTAACTACTGTCGCTTAGGTGCCAAGGACATTTTGTTCAGACTGTGTTGCTCCCCTGAGGATGAAGCCTGCTTTGATATATGAACTCTAATCACCAATCTCCTATCGATATAAGACTTTGATGTTCTCCTGGCTTTTCATGTTGCACTATATTCATGTCTCAATTTAATTTGTCCAATATGTTTGAATATACCCAAGAAGGCTGCCGTAATGAGGTGTAGTGCGAAATAGATCAAGTTAGAAGCTAACACACCAAACTAAGACAGAGGACGTCGAAGACATTATAGCAGATTAACATCAGTATATTAGCATTATCATTGCGAGCATGATGCTGTTAGCATTTAGCTCAAACCACCACTGTGCTCTCCAAAGAGCTGCTTTGTGTGGCTGTAGACTCTTAGTTTTGTTTCAAATTATTAAATGTCCATCTTTGAGTATGACCCAAATTCCTCCAATACTACAAGATGCTTAACAACGCAATAGATTTATTTTTGTGCCAGGAAAGGAGTTGAAAGGGAAATAAACCCAATGTTTTCTGGTGCAAAAGTTCACTCAGAGATTTGAGGCTTTCCTCCAAGAGAAAGAGTTTATCATGGTCCAAAAATATTGATTGACGTTCAGACAATATTTCCTGATGGCGGCCAGAAACTTCAATCGATATTCTGTGACCAACGTTAGCTCTTTGCCAATCAACGCAGAATAAAATATGCTAATCCAGTTCTGGGGGGGATATGTGCAACTTGGTATGCGCAGACACGGTTCCCCATTACATACCTCCATCTTGTTGAGGGACACCCAGCAGTCTGAGGGGAAGTCCTGCAGCATGGGGACCAAGAACTGTAGGCAGCCGTCCCAGTGACACAACAGCAGCATCATACCAATCAGGTTAAAGATCCGCATCACCGCACTAGCCAGGTCATAGGTCATGTGGAAGATCTGTAGACAACAAAACAGGAAGTGGGGGTTACATTGTGCTGAGACATGTGGAGATAGAAAAAAAGGAAGAGCCATGGAATTGTTCTGGCAAAGGTTGAAAAGCTATTTCATAGTGTTAAAAATAGAGTTGGTTCAACAACTCATGCAGAGCAGCTAAAAGTGTGAACTTTGCTTTGGAAAGTTCCTTGGATCTTTTTTATTTTGTGGAACTTTTCAAACTACTTTATCAATCCCAAGTGGATATAAGGTTTTGTGACAGTTATAATAATATAATTAATACATATTTAAATAGATACAGTCCCTACCAAAAAGCATCTTGATGAACTCATGGAATATGGCGTTCATTTTTCAACTTTGTCAATGGCTTCCCACTAAGCTCCTGGATTATACCAAGTTTGATTAATGAGCAGGGGAGACAAGTTCACTTCAGTCCCACATCAAACACAGCAGGGGCATTTGTTACACAGAGACACACGACATCAATCAGAGGCTCAGACATGAACACAGAGTCCAGTCACACACACAACACACTCACGCAAGCCCGCAGGCACACTGACACACCAACAACACAGACAGGCATGCCAACCCGCTCACATACACACATTCACACAGAGTGATGGACAGGGACCATCATGATCCTTAACAACTGTGAGCCTATGTCGTCTCACACATCAATCATAGTGAGTCACTGGACAGACACTTAGGCCAATCATCTATCACCTGACTGACGGACGAACCTCCCGTTGTTGGTGCTTTACGGCTGCATGCTAATCTTTATTAGGTCAAGATCGGAAGAAATGGCAAACTTTTCACTGTAAGAAGGTCTGTTAAATGGGTCATTTCTTACTTGGTGTAGCAGAGAGATAAGTGATGCTCTGCGATGGGAGGGATGAGGGATGAGACTGGACATGAATCACATGTGCTGATCTTTCTAAATGTCACTTTAACCTTTATGGGGTTTTCTCTGTCAGTTGATATCAATCAACAACTGACCAACTAGAGTCATTGTCATATCATTTTCGCTGAGGTTGGATGAGAGGAACTGTAATGCACATGGTCCTGTTGTGCCGGCTAATGGTGATGTTCAGCACCACGGACAGCTCATACTGTTACAGGAACTAAAAGAAGCTAAGGGCTGAGATTCTTTGATTTCAAAATAAACTATGACATATAATGCCCAACAGACTGGGCTTTGGAACTGGTCGTTTCCTTTGTGTCAGTGTCTCACTCTTCACCCCATCTCCCCTCATTCTCCATGCATGGCAAGTATCACTTCCCATCATGCACCACTTTGTGTGTGTATGTGTGTGTATCTCATCATATCTTCAGAAATCCAATTATCCAAAGGTCAAGTTTGCAACCGAGCCCCTCTGCAGTGCTCACCACTGCAAAATGCCAGCACCAGACTGCCAATACTGGCATAAACTTAAAGTTGAGTGATCTTGTGACATGGTTGGACTTCCGGTCTCCCAGGCAGCTCCCTTTCATTATAGAAAGGGGAGCCCAATGGAGAACTTGGAGCAGAGCCCCGACAAAGTGCATCCTTCACAAAGTAAATCAAAGCTGAGTGGCCAGAAAGTGCAGGATTGTGTCACTGAGTTCAGTTTACTAGAAGTGGAGACTACCTAGCAACTGCACCCATCGTCACATCCAAAATCTGTCAGGCCTCTGAGGGAATACCAGCTTACCCTATCCGATCCTTTTAAATGAACAATTACTGACATACATAATCGCATTCAACAGCCCCCTAGTGCTGCATATTATCATCACCCCCCACCCCACCCCACCTGCTCTTCCTCTGGCACCTTAATTGATTAAGTGTCTTTGCCGTGGTAATAGGCTGCTTTATTAGACCGCCTGGCGTCGCCTGTGGGACTACCAGGTCAGACAGAGACACGGAGGGTAAGTGGGGGGGTTTGTGTGACAATAACAGTAATTAGAATGCAAAGTTTGTTAAAGCTCAAACATCCTGCTGACATTTTACATTTCTCACCAGGTGGCAGGTGAGAACATTAATATGGAGCGTGCAGGCGGAGGAGAGCAGGCAGACTGTTGCTTTGATCGCAAGCCAACATCAGCATATTGGAGGCAAACCAGTGACCTTTTACATTGGGTTTTGTGCCTATGAGTTGTGTGATTGGAGTTGATATAATATTTACTGAGGGACACTCGTAAATCCTCTTACCTCTTCCCATTGGTGAATGTAGCGTATTAATCTAGAGAGCCTCAACAGCCTCAGAAGACTTAGGATCTTGGTAAAGCGGACGATCCTCAGGGCCCGAGCAGTCTTGTACACCTCCGCGTCGATCCCTTTCTCCACTATGAGGAATATGTAATCCACTGGGATGGAGGACACAAAGTCTACAATGAACCACGTTTTTAAATACTTTTTCTTAATGGTTTCAGGGTCCAAAATGATGTCTGAATTGTCTTCAATGATGATTCCAGTGCGAAAGTTTAGCACCAGGTCCATGAGGAAGAAGGTGTCGGAGACCACGTTGAAGATGATCCAGGGCGTCGTGGTCTCGTCCTTGAAGAAGGTGATGCCTACGGGGATGATGATCAGGTTGCACCCCATAAACAGCAGCATTGTGAAATCCCAGTAGAACCTAGCAGGTGTGTGACGTTGTGGTGTGTGCATGACAGTGTGTTAACATGTATTTGAGTGTGTATGTGTTGAGGGGGAAAAGGGGGAGGGGGAAAAGACAAAAATAGAGTCAGATAAGAATGAGAGTTGCTGTGGAAAGCCGATAGGCACAAGAGACTTACTAACTGAAGATGGGAAAGAGTAAACGAAGTACTAAGTCTTCCCTTTGCATGCATAAACATTCAGAGAATAATGAGATGAACCTGCTTTTACCACACAAATTATTTTAATGCAAATAAACCACTCCTATAATTGTCTCGGCTCCTGGCTGATGAAGTTTATTTCTATATCTATACTTTTTAGGGTTCAAATGATGGAAGAAACGTTCAACCTCCTTTCGTATCACTCACATTGGCCTGACTTACAAATACTGCACTATAGTCTAGTTGTACAAAATTAAAGGAAACTATTATTGCAACAATGTTCCTTATGATTTTTGTCTTTTTTTCATTTATTCTGACCTAATGCAGAAAAGACTGGAAACGATCATTCATCCTTTTTCAACAGACTGAGCTGGCACACTTGATAAAATATTACAATATTCCATATTTTTACAATGTAAAGGTCTATTGTTCCTCACGGTGACTCGTGTTTAGAGTAAATTAGACCTCATATAAACAAACTAAAGTAAAACACATATAAGATCCAAGTAACTGCAGTTTTACTTTTTGTTTTAAACCTGATTTACAGAGCTCTCAGAGACTCCAAAGAGAAGTCCTTTTCTGACATTTTCTATAGCAGATCAAATGAGGCGTCTCATCAATTAGAAACTGCTCTAGTGTTGTACTGAAACATCAGTGACTTGAGCTGTCAATCAGGACCAACAGAACATTATGTTTAATTTATTAGAGTTGTATGGATACCTAGAAGGCAACAGTCTAACCATCTGCTATCTTTGATGTGGCAGTTTGGATGGGGTAGACAGAATTAAGAGATGTCTGAGCCCGTCACAGGAAGCTCTGCAGGACAGGTGCAGCGCTGAGTCATCACACTGCGACTTATGCAACAAGCTGCTCCACTTCATGACAATAATAATAACCATCCCATGATAATATTTGAAGCAACTTTAACTATGCAGTACTTAGGGGGAGATACAGATTTACCCGTGTGTTAGCTATCATGGTAAAGAAATGTGTCCACCTGTCGTCAAATAAAACATCTGTCTGAAGTTTAGGCTTTAATACTGAGTCGGCGTAATGTGACCAAAATAGGCCAAACATGAATGTCGCTGTTAAGGGGGACGAGGGGGGGTTAAAGGTAGCATTCAGACGCGCAAGACGACTCCAAATTATTCGGGAGCTATCCCCTCCTTGTGGTGCTGAAACCACGCAGCCCATACTAGGGGAAAACTTTCACATTTTCTGACCTTAATACAATATAGCGACTGATACATGTCGAGAAAATGACTATAAGCTAATTCATCAAGCCCGAGTCACGAGGAGCCTTCGTGGCTCATATCTATGTCTTTAAATATTGTCTTATCGGTGTTTGAGCCTTAACATATAACATAATGTATTAAATGCAGGATCAGGGGAGCCGTGCAGGCGGTTATGTCTCCAGTGATGCATGCTTGAGGTTTTCGCACACTTGGCTCAAGGTGACATTCCATTACTGAGTGCATCGCACACACCACACACACACACACACACACACACACACACACACACACACACACACACACACACACACACACACACACACACACACACACACACACACACACACACACACACACACACACACACACACACACACACACACACACACAGACACACACACACACACACACACACACACACACACACACACACACACACACACACACACAGCCTATATCCTTTCAGCACGCCTCTTGTCGCAGATGATAGAATATTATACTGCTGCACATTTTAACCAGATCTTCGAAAAAAATAATGGCAGTTTTAATAAAGCCCCAATAAGCGTTGTCCTCTTTGTTAAACGTAAGGGTGCTTCAACAAAAAGTCTAGATGTGTTAGCAGGCCGGGCTTGTTGAGCATCTCAGACATGCGCTACTGTACATTCAGACTGGAACAGCATTTGTTTAGGACACTCTTTGCTCAAGTCCGTTTTCCTGACAACAGGTTGTTTGGGGGATTATTGGCAGCACGTTGTAATGCATCGATTCAAATCTCTAAAGATTCAACCAGAGGGGATGAAATAAAAATGAAGCAGCCTTTTACATTAACCACGCATGTATTTTTCCCACCGTGGGGACTCAGTAGTAAGTTATTTGTGGATGACAATGGGGACCCATACAGCCCCTCTTGACATTCAACGTGCAACCAATGGCAGCCCCAGCTCTTACCTGAAATCGCTGTAAGGGTGGATAATCCAATTTCCAGCTGATTTTACCCTCTCCTGCTCTCTCTCCACTGCTTTTTGACTACCATACAAGCGTAAGGAGAATTTGTTAACTCCAGGCTGCAGCATACTACTAAACTGCCGCTGCATGAAGCTGGCTTGGCTGTCCTGAGGCTCCGAGTCCTCGGCAGGCACGATTGGGGGTCCATCCTCCAGCTTCTGGAAAGTGACAGAGTTCCTCGGCTGCTGGGTCTGGGTCTGAGTCGGGCCGTGCAGCGAGGACGAGGCTTTCCGGCTCGGTGCGTTAGAGAAGGACACCCTGGAGTCTTTTTTCTCGGGCAAACCGCTGGTCACCGGGGTAGAGCCGGGGTTGACGCTGTCTCCTCCGTGCCCCCCGGTCATGGACCCGCCTGGTGTGATCGAGCCGTCCATGCTGGCGGTGGTCGAGTTACGGGCTCCTCGCTTGGCGCTCCCTCCGTCCTCGGCCCTCCCCGACCCTCCTGTCTGCCTCTCCTGCTTGGAGATGATTGAGCGCAGGCTCCCGGTACCCGAGTCCCTCCTGCATTCTCCGTTTTTGTTGCATTTCATGCTGGAATTTGCAGCGACGCTTTTGCAACCATCACTTGCTGCCGCGGTCAAAACCTCTAACGCGACCGCTGCCGCCGACGCCCCCGCCCCTGATGCTCTGCTGGTCTCGCCGCGCTGGGCAGCATCGCCCGGATTGGGTGTCTGGGTCGCCGTAGCTCTGGAGGCAGAGGTGGGCCGTGGAGCGGCAGGAGCTTCCTCTGTGTGCGTGTGGCAGGGCTCCTTGTTTGAGTTTCTCCTGGAACCCGAGGACGCGGCTCCCCCTCCTGGCGTAAAGTTCTTCATCCTGATACTGCCGCCTCCTCCTCCTCCTCCTCCACCTCCGCCGCTGCCGCTCCCCCCAGCTCGGCGCAACCGCGGATGCTGGAACTTGGACTCCTCTTCCCCATCCTCCGCCTCGTCCATCACGATGTTGCTGGCCCCGCCGAGCTGCTTAGCGCTGGGTGCGACAGGAGAGCCGGAGTCCAGGCAGTTCTGGCTGCTAGTGCTCCTTGTGCATTTGGACGCGGCAGCCGTTGGTGCGCTGATGTGGCTGCGTCCACTGCCGTCCACCTCCTTCTTTTTCATGGTGGCATCAGAAGCCGGTGAAACCTCATTCCTGTCCATCACATTGAGCATATCAAATTTTGCCTCCAATTATCTCTGGAGAAAACCAATCAGAGATGGAGGGGAGATGGAGAGAAGCAGAGAGGGAGAGAGAAAGGAGAGAGGGGCATGGGAGGGGTGGACGTGACTTCTTTGCAAACTACTGCGCTTTTACTTTCACTAGTCGTTGTGTCACAGATGCTCAAGCTTCCCACTAAGTGAGTCCTTTGACTGCGTGTCAAATATCATTAAATTAAATTAGCCTATTCTCCTGCTAATTCCACTCAAGCTGCCTCCGACTGATGCCTCTCTGTCATGATGACCCAAAGCTTGGTTTGCCTCAAGTAACTATTTTCTAAATAGCCACACTGAAATACATGCTCAATATGTTGTCAATTAGGGTACAAACTAACGTCAGCAGTTTCATTACCACGTGTTCATGAAAACTCCAATGATGTCATATGTTTTAAAGGTGCTTTCAATGACAACCTCACTGAACTGGTGTTAGCCATGGCTGGTGCTTAGTGCGCCCTAGCGGCCACAGAAAGGAGGCACAGGAGAAGGCAGAACAATGTTCAACGTTAGGTGACCCTGAAACAACAGAAATCAAGTTAAATACTGAATAAACAGAAACAGGAACAAGTAAGTTAAACAGATAACGTAAATATCTTGATGAAAAGGTAAGATACTGTCCAACTTGTCGTCTCAAATGTGCCTGATCTTGTTGTTGGCTTTATGCACCTGAGGGAACACACTGTCCCCCTTCTATTTTTGATTTCTTTCATTTATTCCCCCTGGAGCTATGCACACGAATCCAAGATGTCTTTTTTATTGAAAGTACACAATGCACAACTACAATTTGTACTCTAGTTGTGCTATGTGTCCTCGATTTGTGTATAAAAGGGTGATAACTGAGGATGGGTCAATTAGCTATTCAAGTCATATACTGCACAATCCGTGCAGGTACCTGTAACAAAGGTCACCAAGAACAGCAGAGGTGTTCATGTAGTGCATGGACTGACAGGTGCATGCTGCTGCAGTAAGATGAATGTGTTTTGCTCTGGTGTAAATTGCATATGAGCATAAAAATGTCTTCCGCAAGTGCAGTGCAATAATAACATTTCCATTATTTAGAATTACACTAAAATAGCCTGAATGCATGTTTGAGCTGCAGAGCAACACATAGGGAAATGGGCCGTGACAATCCAGTGCTTTGTCACTACAGGAGAGACAGAGTAGTTAGCCTATTTTCTTTGTTCTGGTTGAGTCTAATTTTGGCCTCATATGAAGGATAGCTTGTATCTACACACAAATACTCACAAAGGCCTGCTTATCAAATCAGCATGACTATATAACTGGTGCCAATCATTGAATCTAAATATTATCACTGCTGCAAATTAAAGTTAGAGTAACATTTCCTCCCTGCATGTTTCATACCTTTTGACATCACTGCTGAGAAGTCATACGCGTCACCGCTCTCCCCCTCCCCTGCTCTTTCTGCCAGCCTCCCTCCACTTCATTAGACAATGCTGCAGCTGCAGCTGCACCAAAGTTCACTTTAATTTCCTGCTGGTTCGATGCAGCGGTGTGACGCTCTCAAAAAAAGATGGAGACAAAGAAGACAGCGATCTGCTGAAATGGCAATAAAATAAAAAGGAGTGTTGAACAGACGCCAGACAAGTATGCAAGTGGTGGTGGTATGAAAGGCCCAGAGACATGTTGTAGTAGTACAGGAACCAGAAAAGCCCATATAGTAAACACTACGTTTTTTTTTTTTTAAAGTAAAGCAAAAAAATAGGGTACTGTACCATTTAAGTCAGCATTTTCAATCAGGGCCTCTGTTCTTTCACCCTTATTTAATTATCCAACCAGTAGCAGCTTTAATGTATTTGCAGTGGAAGGCAATGTCACACTCTGGTAAGGTTGGTACCATCAGGAATACAGATTTATTTGTAACTTGTATTTATTAGAATATAAAATCCTCTGGTCGGGTGACTCAGCCAAAACCCGTTAGTTCATTTTTTAGAATAAATCCTTTTTTGAAATGTCTGGCATCTGGCATGCTGCCCAGTTCCACAGAGGTATGAAGACCATTGAGGCATTTTTATCAACATTGGTTTTACATTTCTGTCAACAGAATAGCAAAAAAGAACTGATAGTGCCTATAAAAAGGTATATGCCCTGTGGAAGTTTGAAAAAAGTGTTTTGTTGATATTTAAGCATTAATAAAAGTGTAACATTAAACCTCCTGGTGCAACATTTGATGATGATATTTTAAAAACCATTCATTATCAGGAGAAACATGAAGGATTTGTTTGCTTTACCACTTTATTGTGACTGTACGAAAAATCAGTAAATCAAATTTAAACACTTAGTGAAACACATTTGGCCAGTTTCAAAGAGGTAAGATGTTCCCATGCCTTTTTATACAGTTGTTTTCTTTTTATGTTGCTCAATATGGGTCTTCGGCAAGGGTTCAATAAATAAGTGAGTTTGATTGTTTGCAAGAACAACTTGTCCACTGTAAAGCTGTGCGGATCTTAACCTTTGCACCAAACACACTCGATCAAACTCTAATAAAAAATATACCAGAATAAAAACAACCTTCTTTTTTTTTCACTGCAGACATTTTTGTTTTTTTGTTCAGTAGTTTACCCAAATCCACATTCCCACCATTAGACACAATTGTGTGCAAAAGAAAAAGAAGAAAAAAAGGTGCAAAAAAATAAATAAAAAGTGCATCACTCAGCTTCCTTTCCACAAAGTTTCAGTTTGATCCACGAGCTGTACAGCAGCTGACCAATTATATCAAATTCTCTATCTACACATCTATGCACTCGGCACCACCACAGGCTTTAAAAAAAGTTGCATTCTGTCTTTTGAATAAAAAATGTGCCCCAGACTCGACAAGTCTCCGTCAAAAAGCTGCCCGCTCAAACTCCGCTCCAGTTCTTATTGTTATGGTGACAGCCTTTCTGGATCCTCCTTCCACATCACCCCGTCCCACCTCCTCAAATACTCGGAAACAATAGCAGCAGGCTCTGGACCGGGCGTCCGTTCAGCACAGGGGGAGGAATGACGACTTAAAGTCTGCAACAGATTCAGAGTTCAACTCGACTCACATCGTCCCCTAGAGATGAGACGGACCACTGCCCTGGTCTCAGCTCGGAGCCGCTGCGTCTCGCTTGGCTTCATTTGTGAGGTTTTTACATGTGTGGTGACGGTGAAAAATCTAAGAGTTTCTGGCAGCATTCTCATTGTTAGGAGAGCTAGGGGAGGAAGAGGAGGAGGATGAAGGAGAGAAGCTCATTCCTGATAACCCGGGTGGGTCTGTGGCCGTGTTCTGTCCACTTAGACTCTTCCTGCAGACAGGACAGGTATCATGCTGTGGAAAAAAAGGATTAATGAGACTTTAGATGTTTCAATACGAAAGAACATGGTATATTTGGATACAAAAAATATATACTAAATTCTCCTACATACATAAGAAAAATACAACCCTGTATCCAATCCTTTTCTTTGCCAATTTCATAAAGTGTTATCGTAATCCATCCATCCATCTTCTCCCGCTTATCCGAGGTCGGGTCGTGGGGGTAGCAGTTCCAGCAGAGAGCCCCAAACTTTCTTTTCCCTGGCCACATCAACCAGCTCTGACTGGGGGATCCCAAGGCGCTCCCAGGCCAGCGAAGAGATATAATCCCTCCATCTGGTTCTAGGTCTACCCCTTGGTCTCTTCCCAGCTGGACGTGCCTGGAACACCTCCCTAGGGAGGCACCCAGGTGGCATCCTTACTAGGTGCCCGAACCACCTCAACTGGCTCCTTTCGACGCGAAGGAGGAGCGGTTCAACTCCGAGTCCCTCCCGGATGACCGAACTTCTCACCTTATCCCTAAGGGAGACGCCAGCCACCCTGCGGAGAAAACCCATCTCGGCCGCTTGTACCCGCAATCTCGTTCTTTCGGTCATGACCCATCCTTCATGACCATAGGTGAGGGTAGGAACGAAAATGGCCTGGTAGACAGAGAGCTTTGCCTTCTGGCTCAGCTCCGTTTTCGTTACAACGGTGCGGTAAAGCGACTGCAGTACCGCTCCCGCTGCTCCAATTCTCCGACCCATCTCACGCTCCATTGTTCCCTCACTCGAGAACAAGACCCCGAGATACTGGAACTCCTTCACTTATCGTAGTGTTTTAATTTATAAGAGTAAAATGTTTCTAAACGTTTTGAATGTATTGTTGTAACAATACAACATCACTCAGGGGATTCACCAGAGGTACAGTGGGGCAAAAAAGTATTTAGTCAGCCACAAATTGTGCAAGTTCTCCCACTTAAAAAGATGAGAGGCCTGTAATTTTCATCCTAGGTATACTTCAACTATGAGAGACAAAATGAGAAAAAAAAAAAATCCAGAAAATCACATTGTCTGATTTTTAAATAATTTATTTGCAAATTATGGTGTAAAATAAGTATTTGGTCAATAACAAAAGTTCATCTCAATACTTTGTTATATACCCTTTGTTGGCAATGACAGAGGTCAAACGTTTTCTGTAAGTCTTCACAAGGTTTTCACACACTGTTGCTGGTATTTTGGCCCATTCCTCCATGCAGATCTCCTCTAGAGCAGTGATGTTTTGGGGCTGTTGCTGGGCAACACAGACTTTCAACTCCCTCCAAAGATTTTCTATGGGGTTGAGATCTGGAGACCGGCTAGGCCACTCCAGGACCTTGAAATGCTTCTTACGAAGCCACTCCTTTGTTGCCCGGGTGGTGTGTTTGGGATCATTGTCATGCTGAAAGACCCATCCACGTTTCATCTTCAATGCCCTTGCTGATGGAAGGAGGTTGTCACTCAAAATCTCACGATACATGGCCCCATTCATTCTTTCCTTTACCCAGTGGTCGCCAACCAGTTGATTCGCGATCGTGGTGCGGGTAGATCGCGGACCGTTAAAAAAAAAAAGTAACAAAAGAAAGAAAAATTAAATTCAAAATAATAATGTTTGAAAAATACGTTTTTAGATGTAAACCTATCATCCACCACCCCGTTAGCAGGTGCCACTTGATTGACGTATATTTGAGACACCTCAATAATATAATACATTAACTGTGCTTTACGTGAACCTCATCATGACACAAGAGACAACGGCAGGACTGTAATTTCCCGTGTTCACTGAACGCAACAGAGGCAAGACACCACACCAATCAGAGAGTTGCATGGAAATACACGTGTGCTTGTGTCATTCAAGCTCGGCTCTGTGTGTGTGAGAGAGGGAGAGAGAGGGACCGGTGCTAGCGGGGACCGTGATGTTAGCATCTGGTTAGCTAGCTGCACTAACAGACATAAGGAGCTGTTTCCACAACAAGCTGGAGGAGAGTCCTCTCCTGTCAGACTGAGGGGCTCAGGTGAGCTAAAGGACTCTCAAAGTGTTTGGAACGGTTTTGTCACAAATTATTCAAAAGATTATTTCCGCGGCACACCTTCATATGATCATTATAGTTATACAAACAATAAGAGAATAAATGAAAAACAGGTATGAAATAGCCTACTATACAGTATGTCAGTAAAACAAGAATACAGTTTAAAAAGGGGAGTGACTTGTAAAATATCCATAAAGAAAAAGAAAATCTGTTTACAGTTCTGTTTCATATGGATGCTGAGAGAGGTATCCATAGATCTCTTCATGTTGCTCTCAAAGTGCACCAGATTGATGCTTTCAACGTCAATATTTAAAAAATAATCTTCCCGGGGGACCATCCCCCCGGACCCCCCTAGAGGAGGTGAGGACCCCCCTAGAGGAGGTGAGGTCCGCCCCCCAATAGCACTTTACCCCTGCCTATATGCCGTGAGCTGATTATGGAGCCTTCATTGTAACAGTAATTCAGATGCAATTAGCCTATATAAAAGGCGTCCAATTGGAAGCCTTGTCTGGGCCGTCTTTTTCGCTCAATTCTGCAATAGGTAGATCTCGCCTTTCACCTAGGCCGAGGTCGCTGATCTTGAGCTTAAAAAGGTTGGTGACCACTGCTTTACACGGATCAGTCGTCCTGGTCCCTTTGCAGAAAAACAGCCCCAAAGCATGATGTTTGCACCCCCATGTTTCACAGTAGGTATGGTGTTCTTTGGATGCAACTCAGCATTCTTTCTCCTCCAAACACGTCTAGTTGAGTTTTTACCAAAAGGTTCTATTTTGGTTTCATCTGACCCTAGGACATTCTCCCAATCCTCTTCTGGATCATCTAAATGCTCTCTAGCAAACTTCAGACGGGCCTGGACATGTACTGGCTTAAGCAGGGGGAAACGTCTGGCACTGCAGGATTTGAGTCCCTGGCGGCGTAGTGTGTTACTGATGGTAGCCTTTGTTACTTTGATCCCAGCTCTCTGCAGGTCATTGACTAGGTCCCCCCCGTGTGGTTCTGGGATCTTTGCTCACCGTTCTTGTGATCATTTTGACCCCACGGGGTGAGATCTTGCGTGGAGCCCCAGATCGAGGGAGATTATCAGTGGTCTTGTATGTCTTCCATTTTCTAATAATTGCTCCCACAGTTGATTTCTTCACACCAAGCTGCTTACCTATTGCAGATTCAGTCTTCCCAGCCTGGTGCAGGTCTACAATTTTGTTTCTGGTGTCCTTTGACAGCTCTTTGGTCATGGCCATAGTGGAGTTTGGAGTGTGACTGTTTGAGGTTGTGGAAAGGTGTCTTTTATACTGATAACGAATTCAAACAGGTGCCATTAATACAGTTAACGAGTGGAGGACAGAGGAGGCTCTTAAAGAAGAAGTTACAGGTCTGTGAGAGCCAGATATCTTGTTTGTTTGTAGGTGACCAAATACTTATTTTACCGAGGAATTTACCAATTCATTCATTAAAAATCAGACAATGTGATTTTCTGGATTTTTTTTTCTCATTTTGTCTCTCATAGTTGAGGTGTACCTAGGATGAAAATTACAGGCCTCTCATCTTTTTAAGTGGGAGAACTTGCACAATTGGTGGCTGACTAAATACTTTTTTTCCCCACTGTATGTTTAAAACTGGAGGTGACGCATCAGTTTGTTTAATCCAAAGCATTGCTGCTTCTTTTGCATACTGTCACTACAAATACATTTAACAGAAAATGCAGGCTGCTGTTTATTTGCGTCGCCCTGCGGTTTACTTGCTCACACTGCAGCACGTTGAGAAAAGCGTCAGATGTTTTCACAAAGCACAACGGTTATAATAAACAAACTATCTCACACAAATGTGGCTTTATAGCTGGAAGTAGCTGATTCCAAACAAAAGATAAATGTTGGGGATGCACGTACCTGTTCCAGCCATGGCACTATACAGGCATTGTGAAACAGATGATTGCAAGGCAGCTGTCTAACATTCTCCTCCACGCTGTAGTCTTCTTTGCACACAGGGCACTCTAAACAAGCACCTGCACAAACAGAAAACCACATGTCATCGGTCTGTCCGTGTGAGATAACGGCCATCGAAAGAATTGGTCACACTGGCTCTGTGTATGTGACTTCAGGCAGTGTTGCAAAGATTAAATTCAAGTTCTTCAGAAGCACTCACAAGAAGAACTACACATATAAATACAAATAAATGCAGAATTCTTCCCACTTTAGTCTGTCTGTTGGGATAATGATATGCAATGAAAAGAGGAAATTGTAAGAGTCACCTTTTGTTGTTAGCCTTGTTCTCGTTATAGAGAAAATACCGTTATTGAAAAGCTGACAGCCTGTGCCAGTCCAATACGAAGAACCACACTGATCATAGGGAGAATTTTCCTGTTTCGTTCTGGCAGATTGGTCAAAAAAGCTGTTGCAGGATGGTTGATAGATAATTACTGTGTATCAATTGGGATACTTCTGTACACTTCCATGTAGTACATTGTGTGCACTTTGTACTTGCGTGGGTAGAGTTAGCATTTCGACAGGGTAATGCAGGGTGTCCGTGTTGATTGTCTAAACCACGATTCTGGCCGGCAGTTAAATATCTGCCGGCTCGTTTGCTCACTTGACAATTGTAAAAAACTGAGTGCAGCGTTTACAGCTTTCTTAAGTTTAATGGTCCCTCCCCTTCAGACTAAAAGGCTACAATTAAGAAAGAGAAATGCCAGTGTTCCACGTCCTCTTTTTGGCTATTATTATTATTGCACCATCCTCACAGTGATCTGCATTTAGCAATACGTGCCATTGTGAAGTTATTTTACTTAGCTTGTCTAAATAAGGTAGGATAGGAATGTAGACACAGCACATGAGCGAGTAACTGTAAGAGAGAGAGACGTGGACTTACCCACATGTTCCTCTGTGATGGTCACTGTGGGTAAAGTCTTTATCCGTTCCCTGTCTGCAGGAGGCGGGCCCGTGTTTTCAAACTGGTTCAATAACTACAAGGGAAAAAAGCAATATCACAATGGATGTGAAATCAACTGCATGACCACAACGCTGTTCTGTGAATGACAACTTTGAGACATCCACTATCAAAACAAATATCAATATCAACCTAACATACTGTAGGAGCCAATTAATACTGTGGGTATAAAGGTAGGAACCTATGTTTGTTGGTGAGAGGTTCCGCCGGAAGGCCATACATTTTTTGACTATATGTAGAGGCTAAGCCAACGCTTTAAGCCTCTGAGGATCCGCTTTTGTTTGTAATTGACGCACACAAAGTTTGCTACCGAATAAAAGTCAGAAACAAAGTTTCCAGTTCGAAACAGTCCATTTATTTCCCTTTTTACCGGTTTCTTTCCATCATTCACCACACACGGAGAACACGCACACACGGACGACACACGGAGAACACACACACACATGGAGCACACACACAAACACGGGATTACAAACAAGCAAAAGGTATTGTGTAAACCATAATATCGTGTGCTAAATGATGGAAATAAACCAGTAAAAAGGGAACCGATAGAATTGGAGCATAAAATCGAGGTGTTTTTGCAACTTCAGCATAGGGGATTGGGATGTTTATTGAATTTCGGCTTTCAAATGAGTTACCTTCGAAACACCGCTCATTGCTGCTGCTTGCCTTTGTCTGTGTCTGCGTTCTTCACACCTGCCTGTAATCTGAGAAGGTCCCTCTCTGGCTTTGATTAAAAAAAGGCAGATACCGATAATCTGTAAAATGCGGAATATCGGCCTCGATAATCGGTCGGCCCCTAATGTATTCAAATAATAAGTATGATATTATAAATAGTACTATTTTGGGAGCTCTTGAAAATGTTTTTCAGACACTGTTGCCGCCAAACTGATATTCAGTATTTTCTCCACTGTCATGACAAAAAAAATGGTATAAAACCCTTTTTATACCTGTGTAATGATAGCATCAAGTCCATTGGCTCCCCACGCGTAATCCATTGGATTAGAATGTAGCATACCCCTGCAAGACAAGGAAGTAGTGAACTACAGATATATATATATTTTTTTTAAATCAATAATATAAAACAAGTTAACAAAAGTGCATCAAAGTTACTGAGAGTTACACTTACCATGGTCCCATCCCCATATTTGGCATGGCGGTAGGTGCTATTATTCCATTTACTAACTGCTGAATAATCCTGTAACCGGAAAAAAACAACACTTTCAACACCTGAAGAAATTCCAATTGTCTTCTTATCTAAATTGCACATATGGAACATCTTTATATTTAACTATCTATTAATAGTTTTACGATCATAACAATACATTAATACTCTATACAAATGGTACTACTGGATATGTGCCATTTGTTCTTTATAGGAATAGTAGTTCTTTGTTTTTAAAATGGTAATACTAGATAATAGGCTAATATAGTACTACGAAGAATAACATAACTGTTGTTAAGGAAGGTTCTCCATGTTAAATGCATCTAAATGTATAATGTCACCATATTCTAAAACTGGAAATAATGGTGTTTAATCTACGTTTTTTAAATAACATATAAAGCACGCATTACACATTAGCAGCTAATGTTTTCCTGTATTCTCCCTAGTCCCAAAACAACCTTCAATACACACTACTGCTGAAAAAGTCTCACCCCTCTAATGTGGGCACTCCTTCATGGCGCGTACCCTGTCTTCGAGGAACATGTCGACCCCGTGGTTGCCGTGCACTGTATCGTTGCCGCGATGCCATTTCCCTTTCCCTCCTGTTTTCTGTCTCTCTGTTGTCCTCTGTGGGTAGCCGCGTTCGAAGGTCGAAGTTTTCATCGAAAATCCCAAGTGCAAATGGACCGTACCCAGAGGGGAATGTGAACAATTGTTGGTGATCCATGCTCTAGAAGAGAAGACAGAGGCAATGTCAAAACACAGTGCAGGGCGATTATGTATCCTGGACCAGCTGATTCAACAACTCACACTGACCTCAAAGGCTGGGCGGTTCTGATCGCTGCTGGAGGACGTGGATGCGGACCCATTATCAGTACTGCATAAATACAGATGAGGAGTGGGGAAGAAAGTACAACGCTAAGACTTAGAAATATACTTTATACTAATCAAATTCGTGAGACACACAATTATCAGACATACCTTCTTTCCTCAGAAAGCTCCTCAATGAAACCTGAATCACAGCGTGGACAGGTGTAGTCCTAACGTGAAAATACAAATGTAAATATTAGGAATGTACACAACATAACTGTTATTAGATAGAACTAGCCAAAACGTGCACCTTTATTCAACAGCTCAGCATAAAAGGCTATCCTTATTATGGTTATAACAGTTAGAGAAGTGCTAATTCAACTTAATAGTAATTTTAAAGAATCTGTGTGCTGCTTATGAATTGTATGTTGTTATACTGAGAGGTGTTTATAATATTTAATCTACCATAACTGATATAAATGGGGTTGACAAAATAGTAAAAATATGTTTCAGTATTTGGCAGTAATGACGCCCCAAAATACTATACTACACACTTAGGAAATATCTTGTATTAGACTGCAGTTGTATGTAGGTGAACACATAAGATAATAAAATGGCAACTGATTATATTATATTCAAAACATTTCAAATACATACTTTCCTATAAACATGTATCTCTGTGAAGTGCAGACAATGCCTATGTTTAGGTTAAGAATGATGGCCACATTTCCAGATGACTCACTGACAATACATTAACTGACATGCTGTTAATAACACATTGTGAGCACTTCTAATTAATAAATACAATATGGTGACATTGTGTTGTCACACAGGTAAACAGCTGACGTACTGCCAATAAAGATACTGTTACTGTAACATTCAAGAAGCTTCCCATGAATGGCTGTGTTACTACTGCAGCAGCAATACTGACTGACTGAGACTAGATAGGGCAGCTATTGTGAAAAATGTACTTATATTTGAGGGACAACCACAATAAACAGAGCAAGACTTATGTGAAAGACATTTAAATGAAACGTGTTTTATTACCAGCCTGAACATCATAACATCGAAACCAAAACGTCCTGTAAGATGTGATTTAGAAAGTGAATCTACACTTACTTCTGTTAGCTAGCAAGGTGCTAAAGTAAAACGCTACAAATATGTTCAGCTGTTATGAGTGGGATCTATGATGTGTTTAAAAAACACAAGATTAAACGTGAGTGTACCACCAACTAAATTACAACCACTTCACTGTCACTCTGGACCGTTGTTTTCTATGGGGCTAGCTAACTAGCGTAGCTAAACAGCAGCATTGGGTCTATTTGACTGGTTGTCCGCAACAAACACATACAACCACACAAATATAATTTCTCACTAGTGGAGCAGGTATATGGGGCCTTACCGGTAGACGCGGGCTGATTTCTGCGGAACACCGGTGACAAAAAAACCGGCAGGGCCGTGGGGGAGCTTCAGCCATTTCTAAGCAGGACGCTAGTTCGTAGGATACGGACGGATAGCAACAAGGGACAACTAAACCTGACTCTTGCAGCGGAAAAATACGTTATGTTAACCATGGCAGGAAGAAAGAATTATCGAGGAAAATACTTCCGGTATAAAATTGCTTTAAAAAATAAAATTATGTAAATAAAATAAAATGTGTCCTTTAGAGCTGAAATTATAGAGATTATAATGGAATAGTAGAGTCTAATGATATAACTATGTAAAAATAGTCAGTAGTTTAGTCAGTGTCGTTGGACTCGTGTGGATTGTAGAGATCCTTGTCTCGATGCTTTTATTCTGGAACATTTATGACCGGAAGTTTTGTTTTAGTCAGAGGATTCAGCTTTACCAAAGAGCTAGGACTGTAGCAGCGAAAGGCCTTTTTGTAGTACGTGAGCGTATTTTCCCAAATATATTTGTTCTCCAGCTACGACCATGGAACCTGGCGATGCAGGTACATCTTAACTGTGAATATCACTGTGATGCTTACGCTTACTATGTAGCAGCTGCCCTTATTAAACACTTACGTTAGCCAGGTTAGCTGTTAGCTGTAGCAGTATAAACGCTTGCTTCCTGGCGTAATCATTGAAAACCATTGGCTAGCTGTCGGGTAACATAAACTGGGAAACGTTACGAATCATAAGACATATTGAAATATGTGTACGTAACTAATACGACACTAATATATCTACTTAGTTTTGCAACATTTAGTATCTACATTTAATATGATAACATCGCTTTCCCTAGTTCATATCAGCTTTAAAGTTGTATGTTTTTTATTTGTTAAAAACAAAGCTTTCCTGTATGCTAGTCTGCAATACAAAAGTTGAAGAATACTATTACTTAGTAATATCCAGTAATAAAATAAAGTAAATTGTTCTCCATTATCAAAGTGCATTTTGTTATATCTTGTTTTTTATTTAGGTACAATTTGCATTTTCCTTTGCAACCATGTGTCGTATAATAAATGATCCAAAACCCTTATGACCTTGAATTGGGTCAAATTTCACAGGATACATATACAAAAATATCACTACTACATGTGCTCTCTGAACCGCCAGCTGTTTAACAAGCCTTTTGGTGTGCTGATCTATCATTTTTTTAAGGTCGAGGAGGATGGAGGTCCAAGCCTATCCAGCCACAGAAAAGCAAGATGAATATGAATATTCTCCGCCAAGAGAAGCTGATAGCTCAGAAGAAGAAGGAGATTGAGGCCAGATTGGCAGAAAAGGCAAAAGTGACCGTGCAAACACCAAGCAAACCCCTGCCTCAAAGGTAACAATATAATTACAACTTGTTAAAATGTTGTACATGTTTTGCTGAAATACAATGTACTTTCTTCACTAGATATATATCTCATAATTCGACCCGTGTCTTGTTCAGGCATTGGCTTGAATCATAACAAATGCTGTTTTGCCCAAAATGCTAACTTATATTTACGTTAAAAGTTCATCTTTGGGTGATAACTTAAAGAGTTTAACAGAATACATGATAGTATAACTGTTTGATGATATCGATTTATCTAAAGTTTCCATCCTAGATTTTCACCACACATTAAGTACAGTGTTTATATCTAGTGCTTCCAGTCAGTTTTGTTATATCTGAAGGCTTATTGAAACCATCTTTGGCCTGACATTTCATCCATTCTCTTCCCAAAGTTTCCCCATCCTTCAAGGACCTTCCTCAAACAAGTTTGTAAATGATGGAAGCTTCCTACAGCAGTTCATAAGGATGCATAAGGACAAACCAAACAGTGGTGAGTACTTTGATCTGCATAGTTCTGACCAAAACGTTTCTGTTATGTGTTTATCTTATCATTATCAAAAGTAATGCATTACTGTAATGTTCTATGATGAAACCTACACAACAACAGGAATGCTGGAACGCAGTATCTATAATGTATTGTATTGTAAATGTATTGTTTTGTCTTCTCTAAGACACTGATTAACTTCAGTCGGTCTGCTATAAGTCCTTAACAGCTTTACAGTTTGTTTTAAAGAGGGCATCCTGACCCAATACAATTTGATTCCAATAGGGACCACTGACATTACCTTGCATTACTTACTTACATTTGTTACTTGTCAAATGTTCTGGTTGATAAACAATTCTTACATGTTTTAAAAATAACCCAAAATAATGCATTTTACATGAAGGTTCTGATTATTTTTTAAGTTGTCCTGTTTCCTACTCTTTGTTCAGGTCCTACCAGTGATACCAAAACTCCAACAACCTCCACTTCATCGCCAGCAGGAAACGCACTGCAGAAAAAGAGCATTCTTGTTGGCAAGCGGCCTGGCCTTGGAGTCAGTAGCATGCTTAGTCAGTTTAAAAACTACTCCCACTCAAAGAAGAATCCTGTTCTTAGCCAGAGGCCAAGTGTATTTTGTTCTCCTGATGAGGATGATGAGGAGGAAGAGGAGGATTACTCTAGATACTTAGAAATGAAAGGTAATTCAAGGCCTTTTTCTCTGGACAACTCTATTGCTTGGTAATTTCAAAGCATCTTCTGCATACTCCAGGGCCTTTTTACTGGCATTTTATCATGGGTGCCCTTAGAGTAAATGTACTGATAGCCTGCTTAAAGTCTCCCCCCCAGAGGATTCAGACACCAGACTCATTATCGACAAGATGGCCTCTTTTGTGGCAGAGGGAGGAGCTGAGCTGGAGAGAAAGGCCAAGGAAGACTACAAGGACAATCCTATTTTCTCGTAAGTTTGAAGGACAGTGAAGCTGACCCAGATGTATTTACGTGTTAAGTATTTTTAAATTAACCTGCTTCCAAATGTTATCTTTGCCTTTCAGATTTTTATATGATAAGAGCAGCATGGAGTTTCTCTACTACAAAAACAGAGTTGCCGAATTGAGAAGAGATTTGCTAGGACCTGGTAACGCGTCAGATAATGGTAAGAGAGCTACACTTTAGCCAGTCAATTAACATATACACTAATTTGTCCACATTTCTCACCCCTATGTTTTGCCTAATTGAGTCCTATTAAGGATTTAAAATTAGAGTACATGTTATGGTTTGAAATTGTGCACAACATTATACATGCAGAGAAGTTTCACTGGTCTTCATTTGTTCCAGTAAAAGCCTTACATCATTACAGTTCCCTATTCACCACCCCCTTCCCCCTTGCCCCTCCCTCCTCTTCTTATCCCCTATTGGCTCTAGACTGCTGGTGTGTGAGGGCTAGTTGAGTACGGTACACTAGTAGAGAGTGAGTTGAGTCCCAGTACTGATAGGCTGCTTAAAGTCTCCCCCCCAGTGGACGCGGAAACCCAGCAGTTGGCTGAGAAGCTGGCCAGGTTTGTGGCGGAGGGCGGCCCCGAAGTGGAAGCCATCGCTGCTGAGCGTAACCGGGAAAACCCCGCCTTCAGGTCAGTCAACATATATGTGTCGCTGTGTTTTTATGCTTTGTGTTTTTCTTACAAACCTGCTTTTACACATAATATCTTCTGTCCTTCCCTCAGTTTTTTATATGACTATCGAAGTCCAGCCCACCGCCTCTACAAAGAGAAACTGCAGGAGTATCGTGCTGCAGCCTCGCAGAGCTCCTCCCCTCCAACAGCAGAGTCGGGGACAGATCTTCAGCGGCCGTCTGCTCCAGCTTTTTATGGAAACCCTCCACATCTGAACTCGGCTTCTCAACCCCACACTCAGGAGGCAGGAACTCCGCCCGTGAAGCGAAAGAGAAAGAGTCGATGGGGGTCTGAGGACGACAAAGTGGAGATTCACATTCCTCCCGTCAATATTCCTCAGTGCATTCCTGTTGCAGACCCTGACATGCCATGTCTCTCTGGTGCGTGACCCTGTTTATTTACATTCTACATACCATTGTCCTTATATTTTCCAACCCATACATGCGTATATTAATATGCATATAAGATCATTTAAATATTTTCCCTAAATTGGTACTTCTATTTTTATACATTTTTATAAAATTGCGCAAAGCATTGATTTTAATATCATATTTGTAATGTACTATTTCAGCCACTATATCAGCTGACCTAATAATACATTTTGTGAATATATAAGTTTGTGGTAACTTGTGTTTCAGTCCAGGATCTGATGGGTCTTGGTTACAAGAAGGGGAAGCCTCAGGGTCTGGTGGGAGTGACAGAACTATCTGATGACCAGAAGATACAAATCAAAGAACAACAAGATGTATGAACGTCTATGTAAATCTACATCCCTGCGTTTTTTAAATATACTTACACCCATCACAAACATTTTTTATTGAATGTCTGTCTATTGCTTTGACTTAATGTGTCTTTTATAAAAGTGGAATAGCATGTTGATGACTGGCGGATCACGCCATGAATTCCTGATTTATAAGTCTATGTAATCTGTTAACTGTGGGTGTGTGTCATGTTTTCCTACGCGCTGTAGATGCAAGAGATATACGACATGATCATGAAGCACAAGCGTGCGATGGCGGAGATGCAGATAGTGTGGGAGAAGGCCATCAGAGAGCACCAACATGAATACGACAGTGATGAAGAAGTGGACCAGAATGCAGGCACCTGGGAGCATAACCTACGTAAACAGGAAATGGAGAAGACCCGTGGTAAGGCTGACTATCAGTAGGGAAAATGTCTTACTTCTGCATCACCAGCAACTGTTAGTTTTTACAATCAGTTCTCATCGAGGCGAAGTTATCAACTGTTGCTGTAAAAAAGCATCTTGTCTGTACTTTTCCAGAGTGGGCAGAATCTCTGACAGATTTGGGTAAAGGGAAACATTTTATTGGTGACTTCCTGCCCCCTGAGGAACTGGATAAGTTCATGGAGACCTTCAAGGCACTCAAGGTAAGTCTTTCTCTAAATTCACTTGTTCTCTAGCCTCATAGGGAAGGATTTGGCTGCTGTGAAACTATGAAATACTTGCCTTTATCCTCTAATTTCACTTTTATAGGTAAATTAACTCAACTTCTTAATGGAGTCACAGATTAAGGCACCAAACTAATGTAAATACTTGTTTTTTCAGGCCTCATGCTGATCATTAAGGGGTTTTGAATGTGTAATTTTAGGAGGTGTTTTGTATTCAGAGAAAATAGTTCACCTATTCTCTGCAGGATCTCTTCTGAGTTTTATAAAAGGTTTCATATATCTTTGGTGTAACCTGTAGTAGCTTTTCTCTGTTAAATTAAAAGAGCCATACACAGTTTAGTAGAATCTGTTTGAAATTCTTGTAAACAGGATTGTAATCATCCGTCCATGCCTCTGTTTTCAAGCTGCTTATCCAGGTCAGGGGCACTGTGCTAACAGCCAGCAGAGAAACACAGACGTCCCTTTCCCCTGCACATTCCTCTAGTTCCTCCTGAGAGATCCCCAGGAGGAGACTGTAATTTCCAATTGTTTATTTGAAAGTATTTTTGGCATTGTTGTTGGAACCACACTTTTCTAAATCCTTGAAGATTAAAAGTTGAAAAACAGAGTACGTTAAAAAAAGAAAACGATAGAAAGTTATTGGAAAGTCAGTGTAAGACCCAGAATGTGTGTTCATACCATTTTTAATGTAATGGCCAATGTAGACAAATGGTTTCTGTACAAAAATATTTAAGGTTAGGTTATATTTAATAAAGACCACCAGTGGTGAGTTATGTGGAGACACACCAACCCTGCTGAACAGTCTCGGATGACAGGCAGTGTTAAATCAGATAAATAATGGAAGATGTTGCCATTCCTGTGTTGAATAAGTAATCTCCTCATCCTCCTTTTATTTTAAGAATGAGACAAAATGGTTTCGGAGACGGTGGTTGGCGTGAATGAAGACGTTTTTTTATTTTTGACTTGCAGGAGGGCCGTGACCCAGACCTCTCAGAGTACAAAGAGTTTAAGTTGACGGTGGAGAATCTTGGTTTCCGGATGCTTATGAAGATGGGCTGGAAGGAAGGAGACGGCCTGGGCAGTGATGGACAGGGCATCAGGGCTCCTGTCAACAAGTGAGCATTCATCTTTTGTCCGCTCGCTTTCATTGCATGTCTTCTTTATTCAGGAGTACAGCTGTAAACGAAATCTAAAGCATTAAACATACATTTTTCTAGTTTCCTAAAATAATGACAATCAACAAGAAAACAGGAACATTACAAGTGTTTATTCCCTCTAACAATATGTCTTTTTTGACTGTAAAAACATTGTTTGTGAGACTTATAACGATAAACAAACAAATTAAGCTCTGAAGTTACCGTACATGCATAAGAAATTAAATGAATCATTCTCTCTGTCCTCCTCTAGGGGAACCACGGCTGCCAACGGGGCCGGCTTTGGAGTTGACCGTCCCTCTGTGCTCAGCAGAAATGACGATGAATACGATGCTTTTAGGAAGAGGATGATGCTTGCTTACCGCTTCAGGCCAAACCCACTGGTAACTTCTTACGCTTTTCTGTTTGTTCTAATAGCATTCTCTGAATATGTGTTACATTTAATTATGCCTGTAGAAAAGAACATCCTCATTGAATTTAATTATATGCTATAGAAACTTAATGTGGCCAAACCATAACATTTTAATTTAATCAGTTTCTTTTTTGTTTCCACAGAATAACCCACGACGACCATATTACTGATGTAAAGGGCTGTTTATGTATTTGCTTGTTCTTGTTTATTATAACTTAAAAGCCGGTTTCTTTAACTGCCACAGCTCGAGAAATGGACACTGTTGCACAGTAGACTTTTTTAAATTTGAAGTGTGTGACAAGTAGAAAGATTGTTATACTGTCAAGAAGATTGGTATATTGTTTTAAGGTTTTGTTAAAAAAAAGAAGAAATGTTTTTTTCTTTAAATAACTATTCACCAGTTTTGTTACATTTCAATTTAATACTGTAAAGACGTAACATATACTTGCATCGTCTGACTTCCAGAAGGATTTTCTCACTTCAGTTTGTGTTACCATTGTGTTGTTCACTTCAGAGCTTGACTTGACTTTGCATTCCCAACTATATAACACTGTTCTGCTGTAGTACACAATCTTTTGTATGCATTTTTGATTGCCTTTGATGTCTCTCACTGTGCTATAACTAATCTCTGAATCGTGTCATATGCTCCAGTGTTCACAATAAAAAGAGAAGTCAACTTACTGAAATGTAGAGTTGTCCCAGTTCGGTATTTCTTTACTTATCTTTTATTCAGTGTTCATTTGATGGTACACCTTTGTGTGCTAAGTGCAGGTATGTTTCCATGTTGATAAATGCCATCAGTATTAATTGGTCTATGGCTCTAAACAGCAGGGAGCCATAGAGTGAAGTTGACCAGGTTTAAGCATCCAGCAGTGAAGAGGAGGATGACGGATCAGTGAAATCAGACCTTCAGTTTGGCATTCCCCAGGGGTTTTTACACAGGTTAAATATAACTCAGAAATCCCAGCTAAGCAAGAGACACTGGTAGCAGCAACAGTATCAATCAGTGGCAACTTAAGGCATATTAAAAGGTAACCCAAGGCGTAGGTTATTTAATGGCATGGTGAAGCTTTGAGATGAGGTGCAGCTTACTATCATTCTCATTGTCCATTAATTGTTTGGTTTATACTTTCATTTTTAAAACTGAAAAATCTTTCTAGAGCTGTTTTTGATGTCTGAACTGAACCCTTTTTATAGTTATAAAACTGTCTGATACGACAGAAATATAAACGAGCCGGAACCATGGGAAAATAATGATTATCAAAACTGTTTATAACGAGTTATTATTTATGTATTTACAGTTTGGGATTGGATCATGAACTGGACAGATACATATACATCTTATAATTTATATTATATTGTTTCTAGACTTTATATACAGTCTATAATCCGGAGCTATTCACAATACAATTAAGAATGGAGTGGGACGGAACGAAATCACCTCAAATATTATTGTTTTATATTTCCACACATTGTTAAAGAACTAACGTTGCTGAAAGTTGTCAGGTTTGTATCCATCCTAAATTCTCAGAAATACCAATGAAATCAGTCTATTTTAAAAAAATGTAGAGTATAAATTGTACAGCCAGCTGGATTCTCCTCATTTTTGTTTTTTTTCTTCCCTTTATTCAATAAACTATGTACTTCAAACATTACACACACAACACATTGAAATCTGGGGTAGGCTACAAATGTGCATACACATGAGTACACAAATAAATAAATATATAGGCCTATATATATATATATAAAGACAATTGTGATAAAACAAAAGGTCAGATTTGAATTACAATATTTATCAAATACACATTTGGATCCTCCTCGATGTGTGGGAGGGAGAAACTTTGATTTGACGCATTAACGTACAGGCTGCTGTCAGTGCGAGTCGGGGGGAGGTAAACAAGATGGCGACAACCTGAGTAGCAAGAGTAACATGAAGAGACAGAAAATGAATCTGATATACTGAGAGACCCAATTCAACCGATTGATTTACCCAGGACTGATTCACAAAGAAGAAAATAAAACAAGATCGATCCGGAACCAGGTGAGACCCGGCTCAGGAGTAAACTAGTTGTCTTGGTAACTAGCTAGCTAGCCGCTTACACTGGGATCTGAATGGCTTGTTAGCTAGCACAGCCCCGTTGAGCTCGCGTTAGCTAGATGTATCTGGTTTATTTCTCTGGTGTAACATTAAGGGATGGATTTGATGTAAGAGCTGTTGTAACATTTGCTGTTCGCTGAGCATTATGCACATCAGTCGGAAATCAATTACCGTATCATACATTGTTACCGTTGCTCCGCCGGCAAATGAGGTGAAGTCAGCTAGCGCTAATCTTAACGTAATGCTCCGTTAGCTACAGTTGTGTGACGACGTTTCGCTTATCTTCTCTAATTGTCCACAGTTTGTTTTCATTCACACTAAATTAGTTTCCGCTCTTTTAAAGTACTCTTCTTTGTTGAATTCTGGAAGGGTTGCTAAAGGTGTTTATATCGTTAACCACAAAGTGAGAGTGAATGTTTGAAAGCTAGTTCATTCAAGCTGACGTGCTATGTTAGCCTACCAGCTAGCTAACACTTAACACTATATCTTATTTTTCTTTTCAATTTATGAACTGAAGTGTTAACCGTGATTCGCATACAATTGTGCGAACTATATTTGCATAAATTATAATCTCATGATGTCTGTAATGGAACCCAGTAAAACTGACCGGCCAAGTGTTGATATCTAGACACATTGTTTACCAAAGAAGGCTTAATAAGTTAATACGCAAACAAAAGCCATGTATGCATTTTCAATCATGTTTGAATGTCCCCTTGTTTTCAGGCTCCAGGCAGTAGGAACCGTGGTGGCATGGAGGACACCTGAGGACGGTTGGACACATTGGATGGCTCAGTCGACCTCCAGGAGCCGGGCTGATACTGCTGCATGAGATTGGCTGTAGCTCTGTGCTTGGATCCAGTCCAACTGTACACACACTTATGTATCCTGAGGAATCTTATGCTATGAAGCATGGACCTTTGACAGAAATGCTGTGCTGCATGGCCTTGAAGCAGGACTTGTTGCCTTTACCTTAGGCTATATGGTATTATATTCATTTAGAAGTGATTTAGAGCTAAGCAGAATTCACTCATTTCTGATCAACTATACTTGTCATGTCACCTACGTAGTACAGAATGCACAGTATAAAGCACTAATTTGGCACTGGACCCAACAGAATCTTCACACATATTATCACCTCTTGAGAGAAAAGAGCCCTAATGTTTACAAATTGGGATTGATCCCCCACCTCCTCCCTCAGGACTCTTCTCTCTCCCATATTCAGTATTTTGTAGTTGTTCTTTATTCCATTTTCTGGAATTGAGACCCTCTGCTCAGTGCAGAAAGGTTACCAGTGGATTACTCTCCAGCAGCAATCAAAGCTATTTGCAAACGTTTTTGCACAGGAGACTTAAGTAACTGTCAGTCATGAGTCTTGACGAGCTGCATCATCTTGACTATAATCTAACTGACTATAATCTAACTGAAAGTGAACTGATGGAGATGGATACTTTCATCCACCGCATCGACTCTACAGAGGTGATCTATCAGCCACGGAGGAAGAGGGCCAAGCTGATAGGAAAGTACTTGATGGGGGATCTGCTAGGGGAGGGATCTTATGGCAAAGTGAAAGAGATGCTGGACTCGGAGACACTTTGTCGCAGGGCTGTCAAAATACTGAAGAAGAAGAAGCTGAGGAGGATTCCCAATGGAGAAGCCAATGTGAAAAAGTAAGTGTTTGCCAACCTGGTTTTTTTTTACCCTTTTTATCCCTTTTCTATCTGCACTCTGACAGTTTAAATAATAACACCAGTGTCACTGACTCATCACATGTGCAATGGGGTTTTTCAGTTTATAGTCAGTTATATGAGTTGAATACTTGACGTTAATATCAGTACATTTTTGTTTGAATAACGTTACTGAAATGTAAGGGCAGCACTCAACTGCGTAATGAGAAAGGCCCTTCATGCATGTCTGACTTTATTAACACTCCTCCATGTTCACAACTCTTAACTTACTATTACATTACTTAGTTTCAATACAAACACAAAAAAGTAATATTTTCTAATTCATCTAAATAAGCCACGTTTCTCAAATGCATCCAAAATCTCACATCATTTGAAAGAAAAAGGTCTTCTGTGACCTCTTCTGGTTTCTTGTCTTTCTGACCTTTGAACAGCATCACTGTTGAGTTTGTTTCTTTGCAAACAAACATAGTGCTGTTCTAAGAGTGTAAAAACATGGCAGGACTGCAAGAATAAAAGCTTTCGATAGTGGACGGAGGATATTCCTCTGCTTCATACATTGACTTTACATTAACTCGAGTCAGTGGCTCAACATTTTTTGCAATAACCCAGTTTGGTAAACAAGAAGCAAGAAATGTGACTACTGTAGTTAAGGAAACTCTGTCACCACAGCTAGACCTTTTCTAAAATCGATTTTCTTGTTCACTCATTACTGTAGTCAATGCAACCAAACAATGAAGTTTATCTTAAACTAATCATTTATACTAAAACTAAGCATTTTCAGCCAGTGCATTTTGACACGTTGCACGAAAATCTATCATTCATTATTTGTTTTACCTAGAAAATCACATAAATTCCTTCTTCGTTGCATGTACAGTAATACATTTTAAAATCATCAGGCTGTTGTCAGAGTTAATCAAAATCTCTTTGTTCCTGACTGTTCTGTCTCTCTCTTCGGTCTTTATGCCTCTGTGATTGGCTGTCATCTCTACATATTCAAACTTCTTGTCTGCATCCCCTGTTTCCTGATGAGTATCAGAAGTTTTAATCACACAGTAGTTTATTAAATATTACTCCAGCCGTTCGCTGCGGGCCTGTGCTAATTATAGAGGAAGCTTTAGAAAACTGTCGAAATGAGTTGGCACCGAGAGAATATGAAGAGCTGCAAGATGGCGTAAATTTTGTCCACAGTCAAAACGGCAGCGGAGAAATGGTAATAAGCTTGTTCTGATGGCTCAGCAAGAATCATTTTGTTGACATTGCATAGCCTGTATTAACAAGATATCTAGATTAACTTCACTAAGAATATCCCAGAATATTGTGTTAACCATTCAAGAAGGACAACTTAAAGGTTAAGAAATACAATATTTCACCCACTCAAGCTAGTTGGGACTCAAGGCAGCGTCAGCAGCTCGACGGCAGCAGCTGCAGTTCTCCATCAGTGCGTGGATCCCTTCACCCACAGTATTGCTTTGCACACGTTACAGTATTTGATGCGAAGTGTTGATTTGAATAAAACTGAAGTGCATCCTTGTAGAGATTTTAAAATGTTGCTGTCATAAAAAGTTGACAAGAGAAAAAAACACAAATCTATAAGCTAAGTCCAATCGCTGGTGTCCACGACACCATGGTCTTCAAGATATAAAGAAGAATTAACCTTTCAAGCGTATCTGTCAGTTGTTTTGTAAATTACCAATAAGGAGAAGCATACAATAACATTATCAAGACAGTCATTAAGGTCAGACATTAAAAAGTCCTCCTGAGAAGGTCTCTAAAAACCTATGCCGGCTTTGATTGGTGCTCCATGGCTCCAGGACTAAGACACTAGACACTGTGCATGCTGCTGTTGCTATGTTGAAAAACATCTGAAAGGAAAGCTTTGTTAGTGTTTCCAGGAATAAATGTTAGAGGTTGAAATGTTTATGGCAAAACAGAGAGGGATTCTGGAGGTAAACCCTTTTTCTCTACTGTAAGAGAGGGGAGAGTTGAGAGAGCCAAAGCTTCACCAAAATTACAGTCGATGATCAAATATTTTTCATACCTTCATTTATTTTTTCTCTTCCCCCGAGTGATGAGGGGCTTGGCCTCTGTTCTCGCTTTCCTAGTTTTTTTTTATCGTGGCTATATTTATATTTTTAGGGTTAAGCTGCAGTGGTAGACAGCATGGTTATGTCACACTGTCGATAAGGCCCCAGCAGTGCTTCTTTTATGTGTGAAGTAAATGTGTCTGCATCTGCCTCACTTGATGAAGGCCTTATGTTTCCCAGCCTGAGGAAGCTGGAGCCTGTGAAGGCCCGCCTGTGTGCGGATGCCGTAGTAGCCCCCAGCCTCCTCACTCAGCCTCTGTTTAGCATTCCTGTCTGCCAAACACTTCCTGCTTTAACAGGGTTGCTATAGGAATGGGCATGCTCATACCGGCATTGAATGAGCAATGGCACTCCTGTTTCTACGACAACACCCCAAGAAAGCCATGCCCTTGTTTGGAATGACAGGAGTGCACATGGCCAAATACCTTAAGCTAGGCACAGACTCTGGAGCAGCCCAGTGTAGAGGCGGATTTAGATCAGTTGTTGATGTTGCCGCTGTGTGCCAGAGGAGCTGCCATATCGCTGAGTGCTGAAATCCTTTCAGCTCCGCAGCCCGCAGGCTCTGAACACACAAGGTCTATCAGCACACATTTGAACTCGGACAGTGCAGATCGACTGCAGCAGTCACTGTGACTTAGTGACAGCCTCCTTTTTTACTGATTTGTTTAATGGAAACAAATCAGTGATGCTGCATGTCATCTACGCTTGTTATTCAGCTCTATAGTCAAGATGGTATATAGCTTAAATGCTGCTATTCAATGTTATGACATATTTTAATCATAGTTCTTTTTATGTGTGCATGAGTCAGCTCCCTCTTTTCTAGCAGTGATGCAGTAGTAACTGCTTGTCTGTGTCTCTGTGCTAGGAGAAGGACAAGGCCCAAAATATCTGTTTGTCAGTAGCAACACAGACTGTGTACACGGCTGAGGACTGACACAGCTCGTACACAGCAGGAGGATGAGGGACTGAAAAGCTTCAAAGTGTTTGTTGTGAGATTGTGTCAAAGTAAAAACCAGAAGAGAGATGATGCCTCGGCACTGTGTTCTTACATTTGTGGAAAAAGCAGGCTCCCTTTGCTTGCCTTTGCTTCGCACAAAACATCCAATGTAATCCCGGGTAGGTGAGGGAAATCTATTTAAATAACATTCAGGCTTGTATCTACTTAAATTCTAAATATATTCACATATTATTTCATTGATGTTGTCTGTTAAAATCCCACTTGAGTACTCAAAATGGCAACTTTCCTAACCAAAGGAAGCTCGTTCATGTGCGCTCACACTGCACTGTGATTCTCCAGACGTATGCCAGGAAAAGCATACGAAGAAAACCTCTCGTGAAACGCCATGTGCAGGCTTTGAGCCTCACACTACCACGAGAAAAGTGGAATCCACCTATGTTCATTTCACACTGTTGTAAGAGCAGCATAAGTGGAACTGCTCAGTGCAAAGCTAGTTTGTGTATGAAAGATTCCCGATCGATGAATCAATGTATGCATGTCTTCATCTCGATTCATCATTACACTTAGGCCTGGCCTAATTGAAAGTGCAGTTTATGTGTTTATGTGCTGTTGGTCGTACTAGAGAAGTGTAAATTGCTTTTCTAAGCAATCGGTGAATAACCACAAAATGGACATTGCATTACATAATTCCCCCATGATGTTCAGCTACTGCTAATGAAATGGTGTTACTGGCAGTGTAATGTAGCAGTAAGCCGAATTGAATCTCAATCTAATCACAAGATTGTCCTTTCCTAATGGTTGAAAAGCCGTATTATTTCCTGTGTGGATGTTAGTGTGTCAGTGGTTTGCACTTTGTGCTCCTCCTCTTCAGTTGTAATTCATTAGCGTCTCCTCTCACAGCTCTCTGATGAATGTTGGGTCTCCTGGGTGTCTTACCATGCCGATGATTTAAACCTCTTCTCCTCGCGTAGCAACGAGATCTGTCAGGTTATCTCTCTTTATGAGACCAGTGTAATTGATTTCTGCTGCACTCAGACAATATAAAGTCTTACAGTATCATCCCTGTAAGTCTGAGCGGAGTCTCATATCTGTCTTTATTCTGAATGTAATGGATCCACAAATGTACTCCACTGTATGGTGAAAGTGTTTGCTCGTGTTGGTGTCGATGTACTGGACTATGTCTTACGTTGGTTTTACTCATCAAACACAGGCCCGTATTTGTTTATATCGCTCTCACTTTTTTAAATAATGTTTTGCATGTGCTCTGTTCTTGTGTCACTTTCTAGGGAGATTCAGCTGCTAAGAAGGCTCCAACACAAGAATGTGATTCAGTTGGTGGACGTGCTCTACAATGAAGAGAAGCAGAAAATATATCCTTGCAGAGTAAACTAGATTCCACAAGAGTTGATTTTAAATGTTTGATGACTCGAGATGTTAGGTTTTATTGTTACTGTTTGCCATTTAGCAACTTCTTAACTGGCTCTCTTTATTAAAGGAACTATTTGTTTGCTTTGGCCCCTTAACTCCTAACTTACGTATATGGTGATGGAGTATTGCGTTTGTGGGATGCAAGAAATGCTGGACAGTGTCCCCGAAAAAAGGTTTCCATTATTTCAATCTCACGGGTAAGTATCTTGTTTTCCTCTCTGCTCAGTCTCTCTGCTATATTTAGATGGACGCTCTTTTGCAGTCACTGCTCCAGGCCTAAGTTTAGACCCAAGACTGCAGGGCCTCTGCCGTTAAAATAACTGACCGTAGATTGTGCGAATGTGTGGTTGCTGCTGGAGACCACTGAGGATAAATTAATAACGGATGAAGATATGACAGCAGTGATAAATGTCTTCATCTGCCAATTCCCTTTGACAACTTACAGTATGAAACACTTCCTACCTTTTTGAATCCTGTGTTTTTCTTTCAGGTACTTTAGCCAACTCTTAGATGGCCTTGAATATTTGCACAGCCAGGGAATAGTTCACAAAGACATTAAACCAGGGAATCTGCTGCTGACCACAGACGGGGCACTAAAGATCTCCGACCTGGGAGTAGCAGAGGTGAGCTTGTGATGCATCATCGTGTTGTTTACCATCCAGGGGGAATAATACTTTTCTTTGTGGTTCAAGGTTCTTTATTGTCAAACTAACATAGCTACAGAGTAGGGCTGCACGATATTGAAAAAAACTGACATTGCGATATTCTTTTCCCCTGCGATATATATTGCGTTTTATTTAACTATATTTAACCGGATGAAGGATTTTAGTCACGGACGTCTGGATCTTAACTGGTTGACTCATCAAACCTTAAGTCATGATCTAACATGTCATGATAATGCATGTTGCTTATCCTCAAATAAGGGGGTTCATCTGTGAATGAAGAAGAGTGGTGTCTAGAAGGGATCCAAGAGATTAAACGTATTACATTCAACTATAGGAAGCTTCATTATCACATTAGGGAATTAACATACATAGGTCATTTCACTTTTTATTCCACAATTAAAACCTTTTTTGTGCAAATAGCAGCAAAGTAGTGGACATCTTTTAAACAACATTATACAAATAAAATTAAGAACAGCTATACACCAGCTCCTTTATGCCGTTTTGAACCTTTCTCATATGGTGTAACACCGGTAAAGGCATCTGAAATAGTTGTTTGGTGTGCATGCAGACTCAGAGCCTGCATGTCACTCCACTCAAGTACCCCTGACATGAGACCCCCGCAAGTATTCCTTTTGTATCAGGAAAAGAATTGTAACATGACGTGTTTCAGTTAATTTACCTACTTAATATCGAACGCCCTAAAAAATAAATTAAGAAAATCGAACGTCCCTGCGATGTGAATATCGCCATGACACGGTATATCGTTCAGCCCTACTACAGAGTAATTACGTCGTTGAAAATCTTAGGTCACAGGCTTCTCCAACAATGCAACACAATAATACAGATAAGCAGACAATACTAAAGCAATATTAAAATATACTATATTAAAAGTAATACAAAAGAAAAATAGTTTTAAAAAAGTGGAATAGTGCAATACGAGTCTATTTACAAGTTATTGGAATGATATATTAGATAATAGATACATGGTTGGTGGTTTTCGCTACAATGCATGATCTGTTTGGTATTTCGAGCCAAACACTTCAGAGACATGTTTTGTATATATCTGAGACCTATAATACTTTTTAAGTTGATAAATCGACACAAATCAGTTAGTGTTTCCTACTTAGTGAAAGAAAAGGATGAGTGTAAAATACATTTTGCCGGCATGTTTCAGTCTATTCTGTGATTCATTTTATGATTGAGGTTCTACGGTGTATATACTGTTGCTAAAGAAAGAAATGGTAACACATTTTAAAGCCATTTCATAATTCCTATTTGTGGTTATAGAGAAACACTAACTCAAACTTTGACTAATGTTATTAATTCTATATGTTTTAGGCCCTTCACCCGTTTGCAGAGGACGACACATGTCGCACCAGTCAGGGCTCTCCGGCCTTCCAGCCCCCAGAGATCGCCAACGGACTGGACACCTTTTCAGGGTTTAAAGTGGACATTTGGTCTGCTGGAGTAACACTGTGAGTAGTCAGAGCCTCAGGTCGCTCCGGTTCTCTGAGAATATTTATAATCATGGCATTTTAAAGGCTCGATTACAGACAGAAGATTTACTTAGTTGTCTTAATATCTGAAAGAATTAGACTTTGATAGTATTTATTAGATTTCCATAGAAGGCTTTTGCTAGTCCTTTTCTAGAGAGTCCAAAGAGCAGGGCAGCAGGAAAACATTTCTGTCAGCAGTTTGTAACAATTTAGATGTGCTGATAGATGCTCAATGATTTTGAAGTACCTTGAGACCACTTGAATGTTCCGCCCGTGAGAACCCTGATGTAGGATTGTTAAGTAGTGTGGTTTTAAAGTGATACTATCGTGTTCTCAATTAACATTTTCCTATTTTGAGATACACTTACTGTATTTGCTGATTGCCTCCAACCATTCAGATACAACATTACAACAAGTCTGTATCCATTTGAGGGAGACAACATCTATAAGCTATTTGAGAACATTGGAAAAGGAGACTACACTGTTCCCGAGGAGTGTGGACCCCTCCTGTCGGACCTGCTGCAAGGTGAGTGTGAAATCTCAAGTCCCCGGCTCCTCCAACTACGCAACATAAACAAATGTATGACATCAATCCCATTAGGGCAGAATACAAATAAAATAGTGGGAGATGATGATGCAAGGGACCAATGTGCAAGAAGTAAGCTCAACAAATGTAATACTGTACAGTGGAATAAAATACTGCTTATTGTAACGATAAATAAATATGTGCTGTAAAATGGATTCTGCATTGGACCCATCCCAGTATTAGGAGCAGTGGGCAGCCTCTATGTACAGGACGGTGCTTTGCTCAGAGGCACCTCGATAGTAGTAATAGTACTTGGTCGTTCTGACACTTGACCCGGTGACCTTCTGGTTCCCAAGTCCCTCTCTGAGCCACCAGCGCCCCACTGATTGCAATCAGTGAAAGCATACATTCTTCATACATATCGAAGAAAGAACCGTTACCTTATACTGTATGTATGTGTTTACCTCTTATAGATTCAACTACTTTTATAATCAAACAATATGTATGTATTTCTACAAAACTATTTAGAAATCAGCATTTTCACAAGAATATAAAAGTGTGAGTGTTGCATTATGTCTATCCATAGTATGGAGCACATAAGGCCAAATCATACTTTCTCATCAAGGTGTTGCCATGGTTGCATACTTATGCCGTATTGGATTATTCATAATAGGATTAATCCATTGAGTGTTGTATTATGAAGCAGATGACTGTGTCATGCATCATCAGGCCTCTTCATTAATGCCAGTGAAAAGGGTTGCTTTTAGAATTTAGTTTGTGTCGCGTTACAGGAAAAAAGTCTATTGCAGTAAAGTACATTTTAAGGTGTTAGGGTTCAAGCATGAAGAGTGAGCAGAAATATCAAAACAGGTCGTCCAGTCGGTGATCTGAACAGTGATCTCTTCTGTGTGCATCCATTAGGTGGTGCTGTGACACTGAGAGTCACTGTGACTTCTCCTTATGTGAGTTTTCCTCTCCGAACTGTAGAAATCCCTCCAGCTGTTGACGTAGTTTCCATTGATCTGGAGCCAGCAGCAGAATACTAAGCACTGCATAGTCAGGCGTTGCTTTTCTGGACTGGAATGCTGCAATGCCCCGGCTCCTTGTAAAAGAGAGAGTCTTTTACAGTGAAACATATAATCGGCTGAATGGAGGCCTAATCCAAAAAGAATGTTGGGGAGATTATGTTTGCACCGATTTATGAAATAATGAAGCTAAATGCCTCGCAGTCTGGCTTGTTACCCATCTTTGTTATTTGACTTGACTTGGTGTTACATGGAGGGGTTTTTAACGAGGGCCGCGAATGAATGAGAAATGCCACATTCTGGTTCTGTTATAACTCACAAGCCTTCATCGCCCATTTTGTGTGAGCGCGTGACGTCTGCGTGTTTGATGACGCAGCACCTGGGAGATAGTCAGTGCATAATTACACGGTCTAAAATAAGCCCAGAGCCACAAAAGGTGTCCTTCAGCAGGCGAAGCACTACTATCAGCACTCTGCACGCCTGCTGGGAGACAATTACATGATGAGGTCCGGATGGGCACTGCATCACTGCCGCCTTTTCACCCTGACACTGCTTTTCTCACCCGTTCAGCCCACATGGTGATACTTAAGGGACAACATCTTCATTATATTGCTACAGCTGTTATGCTTCTCATATTGGTGTTTCCTTACAGTACCTCATTGACTCTTTCAGCTTTGGTGGGATGCCTTGACTCGCAGTGATTCATGAGATTAATGTGCATCAATTAATAAATGAGTTTATCATCTGTCAGGCTGTTAATCCCCCACTCACTGCTGCAGCCTCCTACCAGTGTAGGTCAACCACCTCACAGGAAGAGGATGTGTGTTTTTATGATTGTTGTGATTGAATTGACCTTTTGTAATGTTTGTTTTTCAGGAATGCTGGAGTACGACCCCGCGAAGAGGTTTTCCATACAGCACATAAGGCAACATAAGTGAGTGACTTCGTACATTGCATTAATTATCCCATGTACAATATTTATTTGCCGATAAACAACATGCTTAGACTCTTCAGCACTTGTTTTTTTGCATTTACATTTTCATTTTCGCCTTTTCGCTTCTAGCTGGGTGCGTAAGAAACACCCTCCGACTGAGCCCCCCGTGCCCATCCCTGCCAACGCAGAGAGCAGGGATCCCTGGAGGAGTATGACGGTGGTGCCCTACCTGGAGGATCTGCACGGCTACACCGAGGAGGACGATGACGAGCTCTATGACCAAGAGGATGAGATCATATACACTCAGGACTTCACGGTGCCAGGTGAGGGTGAGCTCAGACCTTCCTTACAGCGGGACTCAAGACGGATTTAGATGTTATTCTCCCTGTATTGAGCAGTATGAGAGCAATCTGTGTCTTTAAGGGTTGTTTTCGGTTACTCCTCTATTGTTTCTGTTTCGACTTTGAAGGACAAGAAACTGTCTGTTTGTCTTTATCTGGGTTTTGTCTAAACCAGGTAAGGGGTAACAGAAAAGTTGTACTTTCGGCATGGCCCTTGTACTAAAATGCAGATTTTTAAGTGATGCCAGAAAACAATATTTTAGTTGTCAATAACGCTACAGTTACTCCAAAAATATTTAAATCGTGTCAAATGTATCGTCCATCAGATGGCAAAAACAGCTTTGTGCTTACGGAGCTCGGATGTTGTGTTGTTGTTAACGTCCACGGCGTCATGTTCTTTCGAGAATTGATGTATCTCATGTATAAGATCAGCACCACAGTATTGCCCTCATACTATATTTGTCTAGAAAAAACCCTGTTTATTGTCCTTAATAATGTGTTACAGAAAGATCGCCAGTTGTTGCAATGTTCTGTCTCTGTTGTTTTATGAACAGGTAGATTGTTGGCTACAGATGGTCCAATTGTTAGACCCACCTACCAAGCTGTGATTGGTTGACACCTATTAAACAATCTGTGCGCAGGGCTTAGATGTGAAAATAGATCTACAGGTCTGGAACAAAATAGACTTCATGTTGAATTTCGTTTACTGTTGTTGTGAACTGTGTGTACAAACCTTTTTGATCAGTGTGTTCACTGACTGCTGAATAGATCTTTATTTTCCATTTAATTTGTTCCCCAACTCTTCTTTTATCTTTTAAGAATGCAGATCCTTTATATGTTGCTAGGCAACAGCTGGTAATAATACATGCGGTAGTCGGGTATCTAGAAGTGTTGCCCCACATAAGACCCAAGCGGAGCTGCAGAGCTGTGAATGAAGTGATCTAAAAATAGTCCAGTGAGATGGTTTAGGTGTGGGAGTATGAATGGTTTCCAGGGTTCACTCCCACATGATGCTCCATGTGAATGAAGGGATAGAGCGTATGGAGAATGAAACAACAGTATGACCTGATGATTCTCTAAAGCAGTATCTACATCTCACTGCTTTTAATCTCTTTACGGTGTTACTGCTTTTGCAGTCATTTAAAGTGTCCCTCAGCTCCAGTTGCACGCACGCACACACACACACACACACACACACACACACACACACACACACACACACACACACACACACACGCACACGCACACACCTCTGCACTTTCCAGTAAGGGCATCTTTCTCAGTTGATCACCTCTGGTTGTTATTTGTCTTGTTTCTCATGGTTGGTTATCTGACCTGACATTTAGCTGGTGCTGTTGACAAATTAGCTTTGTTTTCAAAGGTCCCTTATTAGGACACTGGTTTATAGTTCTTACAGTTGTAGTGATTTTCATCCATGAAATCCTTCACAGTGTGCACACTCATTACCTCGCGCTGACTCAATGAAGCAGTCAGCACTTGGGAATCTGTGATGGATTGGTTTTGTTGTGCGTGTGTTTTTAGGACAAGTGGAGGAGGAAGATGTGTACGAGGGGCACGCAGACCACAGTCCAGCTCTAGCCAAGCCAGCGTGTGTGAACGGGACAGAGGGGGGATCTCTGAACAGCAAGGCCAAAGCCGAACGCCGGTCCTCCTCTTCATCAAACCCCTCTCGTAAAGGAGTCTCCACAGCCAGCAAGATCCGCAAGCTCTCCACCTGCAAACAGCAATGACCCACTCCTCTTCCTCCCTCGGCAACAACCCTCCTGGTGAGTGTGGAGACTAAAGAGCTGTCTGAGAGTATATGATATCATTAATTGGTGTAAATCAAATATGAAAATCTACATTTGACTGGAAAGGGTCTGTCTCGCCTCGGCCCATCCACTTTATATACGACAGAAGCCCTACAACATCACTTTTGAAAGAGAAATGTAAAATTGGGTCTAGCTGACCATGGAATTCATTCAATGTATTTGAATTCAATATGAACTTCTTTGAAGTGATGTAAACAAACCACGTATCAATCAGCTGGACTCTTGAGGAGATTGTCAGCTCCTTGGCGACCCTCCCCCCTGCTGCCACTTTATTGAGGTTTTGGTTTGAAAAATGAGTTGGTGTTGTATAAATGACTCTTCATTTCTACTTCACAAATCAGCCGGTCCATGCAATGCTTTCCATGCACGCAAAACAAATAAAAGAAAACCGAAGAAAGGTTACCCTGCATCAGGCGCTGCCAGTTATGACATTCCAATTGATAACAATGACATCAGATTGATGTTGTTGCTGTGCTTACTGGCACCGTAACCTGTGGAGACACAGTTTCATAGACATTATCTGCATAAATTAATAATAATAATAATTCATTGCATTTATTAGAGCGCTTTTCTGAATGCTCAAAGCGCTTTACATTTCATATTACAGTTATCAGACCTGTAACAGTGAATACTGTGGACAATACCCACAGGAGCAAATGATATAGTATATGTGACCCGCTCTATCCAAATCAGGCGGAAGTCGCAACGGCTCATTTAAAAATAAACGTGGATTTGCATTAAAAAAAATGTTTTTCGGGATTCGGGTGTTTGATTTTAAATAAACAAAGTCTTGGCTTTCAGAATATGAAACTTTTATTTCCAAAATCACACGATAAATATGTTTTTGAATCTTGTAAAGGGAAGATGACAGCTCTCACTCGCCGTTCTGCTGTTCCTTAGCGCCGCCCCCCCTCCCTCCGGCTGACATTATGAATGTAAGCGTAGAGCAGGGGTGGGGAACCTTTTTTCTCTCAACGGCCATTTCAATTTTTACAACATCCTTCGAGGGCCGTACAAATTATTGAACTCAACGTTTGCTTAAAAAACTCAAATCACAGCCCATTCATTTCGCCTTTCTTTCATGCTGTGCAAAGAAAAAGCAACCTCTTAATCCAGATATTTGACCATGACCCGCGCATTCATGCACCGTGGCATGACCACCAAAACAGAAAGATATGGACACAAGATGTGTGCAAATGTATTAAGTTTCATATCCATGTGGACATGATTTAAGTGGGGTGGGGGGGGCGGATCTAACCTCATCTAGGGGGGTTTGGGGTCATGCACCACCAGGAAGATTTTTTTTAAATGTTGAAGTTAAAAGCATCAATCTGGTGCACTTTGAGAGCAACATGAAGAGATCTATGGATACATCTCTCAACACCCATATGAAACAGAACAGTAAGCAGATTTTTTTCTTTATGGATATTTTACAAATCACTCCCCTTTTAAACTGTATTCTTGTTTATTAATAACAACTTTTTTTTACTGTCATATTAGTATTGTATACCTGTTTACTTTATTCTCTTATTTTTCTATAACTATAATGATCATATAAAGATGTGCCTTTACCTCACTGGTTGGAGAAAAAGCTTCTTATATTCGTTAGCATAGCTAGCTAACCAGATGCTAATAAAGTTATTGACTGTATGATCAGTATGACAGATGAACAGATCGCCACTGGGCTTTCAACTAAAGATACAGCCACGCAAAAACTGCGGCATGTGTACGGCTCCTTATGGGTACTGCAATTTGTGAAGTCCCGGCCCGGAGCCGCGTTCTGGTGCTCTCCGTTAGAACTACACTCCTGTCAGACGAGACATATACCACGTGATGACACGTTAGGCTCGTGTTGTGTTCAAGGACCCTGACCTTGGCCAGGAAAAACAAGGTTGTTTAATTATTTTGCGGTCTAGATTTCTTGAAATTTTTATTTTTTGCGTGTGTTTATAAATTACCTCGAGGGCCGTACCAAATGGTTTCGAGGGCCGTATACGGACCGGAGGCCGGAGGTTCCCCACCCCTGGCGTAGCGTAATCATAAATAACACGGCAGGGTCCGTTAGTTTGATTTCATCTGATTTCAAATAAACAGTCTTGGCTTTCAGAATATTAAACTTGTTTCGGCGAATTCAGATAATAAATACAACTTTGAAGCTTGTAACGGCATAATTCCAAGCGGAGAACGGAGTAACTTGACGTCACAGCAGGCATAAGAACAGCCGGTGTTTCTCGTGAGGGTTTTCCCCGGGAAACAAACACAATGCACACAAACGCAAAAATACACAAACACACACGTATACACACACACACTCGCGAGCTTCCCCCAGACCAGTAATCCAAACGGAAAAATATCTTCCCTCCGTAGTATTTTGATCATTTGCTAATAATCAATCAGATTGATGGATTCCAGAGAAGAGGACACTTTGAAGGCGTTTTTCTCAAAATGATGACTCGGTGACAGTCATTATATAATGTGACATATTTTGCTTAATATTTGGAGTACAAAAACAATCCTGATATCATTAGAAAGAGGAAGCTCCTATTTCTAACAGTGTACAACTCAAAATGTGTCTTCGGGTCAATGCGACTGATTTCGATGGAGCAGGTCACATATATTATTATTAAATAGAAGAAAGAATAATCTGACGTCATGTGTTGCCACCCACTGCTAGTAGACTATTAAGAAAAGGTGTGAATTGTGCTTCAGCAGTGCTTGGAAGAAACCTTTCCATACAGCAGACAGAGGGAAAAGATTAAGATAACCCCGGCAGGAGAGCAGATGAAATGATAGGAGGGATGTGTTGAGAATGCGTTAGAACAGACAGAGATGCAAAGACGAGTATCAGTGAAGAAGGAAGAGAGGCAGAGGAAATCAGGGAGGAGGGGGCGAGTCTACGTTTATATTCAGAAAGCAGTGCTCTGACTCACCACCCACACATGGAGGCTTGCCATACAGTCCCAGAAACCACATCTGGACTGGTCCGGTCTGGAAGCATCAGTCTTTTTCTCTCTGTTTGGATTCTTTAGCCTTCAGGGGTTCGTCGGCGTCCCTCATTCAAGCTGAGATTCATGCTGAAGCGTACGCAGACTTTTTAACAGGTTGTCTCCTCCTTTCTTCCCAGTTACCACCCACAGTTTGCTCTTTCAATCTCTCGCACATACAAACCAGTCACGGTGTGAGGCTGTTTGTCATGAGTGCAGTGCAGAGGAGATGCTGTGTATTCATTTGTTCAGGCGATGACTCACTGTGGATGAGATCAAGTGGGCTGTGGGATGTTTGTCTCTCTCTTTGCCTCAGTGGAGATGAATCTTTCCCTGTTAACAGCCCCAATTTGTACTCTCTTGTAATATAAAAGAAACATTTTTCTCACCAAAATTGACACATTATATGCAGGGAAACATTCCTAAAGATACCTGATCAACTCTTTCTTTTTGCCAGTAGTTGAGTATACCTTACTGCTATCTTTTCTGGCGTTCAACAGCACAAATGCACATGAAGCATGGTTAGTGCAACGGCTAAACAAATACATAAATAGAAAACGTAACAGAAAGCGAATCCTAATGCAGTTAAATATTCAATGTCCAGGCAAGAACTTTGGTTTGTTCCTTTATTGTCTTGTATTCCAATAATGCACATATACAGAACAGTTGTTTCACGGATGCCTTTCCTGTGGCTTCTCCTGTAGCATATCCTATGTTCCCTGATCAAAAACCATATGCTCGTCTGGTGCGCCAATCCCACCACCACCTGCTTCAAATGTATACTAATCACCTGGGGCCTCATTTATAAAGGGATATACGCTCAAAAGATGGCGTACACCAGTTTCTACGCAATGTTTGCGATTTGATCAAATACTAACTTGACGGGAAAACGTGCGGTCCTCCACGCAAACTCCAACCCATGCGTACGCACTAAGCAGAAAAATGGAAGGGACGAGAAACTGCGACACCGGCTGAAGGAAGAATGGAGAGAAATATGTGGAAATAATACCATAAATAAAATGTTACCTCTCATCTATCATATATGAAGAATTCATTTTCAAACATTGATTAAAGCCAATCTTAAAATGATTTAACAAACGCCTGTTTGAGACTCCTCAGTGCACACAAAAACATAACTGGGAGAAATAAATAAATACAGATATGTTATTTAAAACCACCTCGAATATCCAATCCAACTTTATTTATATAGCACTTTAACACCTTCAGACCAAAGTGTTGTACAGAGATAAGCTCACACAACATAAAATAAATACATTTAAAATAAAAAATACAAACATATGTTGTGTTAATGTTATGAAATGTTTTCTCATAAATGATGCGGCAAGTAGGAGGACAGAATTACGTCCAAACGAGCATGGTTTTATATACTATCATGTTTAATCGTGTTTTATGCAGTTTGCCAAGACTTGATAAGTCGCTTGTAAAACACAGGAGGTATGGAAACTAAGAGCACCATATGTGGTCAATTGTACAGCTAATATAACAACACATTAGTTGCATTTCCTTTAACTGGTGGATTATGGATATATAGTTGCTGATCGAAAGCTGGAACACAAACCACCAAATACAAAAAAAATAATTCAGATCCAGTCGTCATGACTCCACTCCGGAGGGACTCCCCGATCATTTCTTAGAGTTTCTCATGAAGGGGGTGTCTCCTGTCCCCAGTACAAACACACTGCCTGAGGAAGGCTATGTGTATTTTTTTTGTCATTAACCTTTTTCGGACCACTTATTTATTTATTTTGGTGACGATCCGACCTCCATGCTGCTACTCTGGTTCAAACTGCATCCACCAAACAATATGATTTATCTCCACCTCCCCAAAATAACCAAAATCTGACACGGTGTGAGATGTCTTTTCTACTGTTCAGTTGTCATTTCCTGCGATCTTCCTCATGCAGTCAGTCAAAATGAATGAATGGGCGTTTCTTGGACTATTTATAGGCTAATATGGGCGTTACGTGAAGCCCGCAAAAGCTGCACCGCATTTCGAGTCGGTTGTGATTTATAAAGGGATGAGTTTTATTTTGTTTCGCTTGAGTTTGAATGAAGTGTGTCATACGAAGTGTAGCGAGAGAAAATGACTGTTTCTGTCAAAGGATGCTTTGAAGACAGCATATGAATCATACATTTTTTACGTTAATAAATTCTACTTATTGTCCACATCTGTATTTATTTTACATCCATGTAAACAATTGTCATAGCATCGCACTGGAAAAATAATGGAACTGACTGAGTCCAACCAGGTGTCATGTTTCGTGCTGGTTCACATTTCTTCCGGAAACAAAAGGCGATTGTAACCTTTCCCATTATTGGCAATACCCACAGCGAGTGTTTTCTGTCAACTGTGGAGAAGGCACTATGGGGAACTCCACCTTACGTCTGTTTTACTCTGTCCTCTCAGGTTGATCTGTGTCCGTCCTTCTGTGTCCGGAGTCCTCACCGTTGTGACAGAAACCTGCTGACGTTAACGCCCTCTCCCCTCCTCGGACCCCCGGCCTGCAGAGTCTTCTGAAGATGCGGTATGAGCGACGGGGAGGAGGAGGACAGCATGAAATGTTCTTTTTGCTCTGAGACTGAGGCACTGGCTGTGAAGATGATGTTTTTTTCTCTCCCATATGTTGGCTCCTTATAACTCTTGTCATCCAGTTCTGTCATTCCCCCCCCCCCGCCCCCCCACACCCTGACATCCTCTATAGAGGCCCGAGTGTTTTTCCGGACTATACAAACACCATCACCCCCTGTACCCCTGCCCATCCACCCCCTCTACTCCACATCCTGTTTCTTTGACTACCTTTTTGTTTTTACTGAACCCTAATGGCAGATTTTAAGACACATTGTGATGTGTGAAAAAATTAAAGAGAAAAGATAACAAAAGTTATGAATAATTCTATATTTAAATCTATAATGAGAATAATTATGATAGTACTCTACTACCACCGTCATAAAAACTGCATGCTGTACAGAGCTGGAAGAAAGGGAAAGTGCTTGGTTTGTGGACAGACTGAAGCTTTGAGATCCACCTGTTGGGGATGTTTGATTTCCATTTAGGTTTCTTTCTTTTCTTTTTTCCAATGAATATTTTTTAATTATTATTTATATAAAATATGTCCCAAACAGGCTATTTTGTTGGATGATCCTTTCTGTTTGACTTTGAGACGAGCATATTTTGTATCATACAGTGCACCTCAATGTCCTGGTTTTTTGTGTGGTATTTTTACCACTGTCCTTTAAAAGGTTATACTCTGATAGAAATACTCTCCTCGTCTTTCCGGGGATTTGTCGTTGGATCATAGAATATCAAGAGCTGCTGCCGCTCTGCTGCAGGCGGTGTGTCGTCACAATCAGCCAGTCGTCTGTTTTCCAGCGAAGCTCTTTGTTACGCTGATCACATCAGTGAGAGCTCCCCCCCCCCCACCCTTTTCCGCAGCCAGGCCCATCGTCAGCCCCTCGCTGGGAATAGATCAGAGAGCAGGTGAGTCACAGCTCTGAGGGAGGGAGAGAGAGCAGCGCTTCCCACGTCAGCAAGGTCGACGGAGAGATTCTCCGTTGAGCGAGACGCAGGAAAAAGGATGAAGAGATGTCTCACATTAACAGTGTTTCAGCTGTGTGATTGGTTCATCAGGACCACTTGGATGAATCTGCCGTCATGACGGTTTCACACAGTACATCAGCTTACGTTTAACACATCACAACAGCATAGTCACAATTTGATGAGTCACTTTTTTCCACTTTTTTAATTCAGAAAAATGTTCAGTCCAAAATGTTTATGTGCCTCAGTTGGTCCCACATGGTCTGACCTTTGTCAAGCCTGCGATACATTTGAATGTTCTGCACTACTTGTTTTACAGTCAAGCAGATGGTTCAGCATGAATGAGGACAGAGACAGGAGTTGTATTACATACATGTACTGTAACCCAGGTCTGTGTGAAAGAGGAAAAAGGGACGAGCTGTACCTACTCTGTTTCCCAGGTGACATCGCACACCATGACATGCAGCAATGTTCTCATGTTGAAGAGATGCAATTTGACATGAATGCAAAATGAATAATTACATTTGACATCCATACTGGCAGAGAGAGTAGAGAGAAAGCTATTCACCCTGTGATTTCACCATGTCAAGACATAATATCTGCAGAGTATTACCTAGAGGCTAGAGTTGCCAGTATTCCATCTTTTTCTTAATGTCAACAGAAAAACAAAACCAGCAGAGTTTCAATTTCTCTCAATCATTTCTCTCTTCCCTAGCCCGTCTGTGGCTCTCAGCCCATTGTTTTACCATTGAGGACAATTCTTTAGAAATGGATGACGCATATTCTATTTATATTTGAAATGTTTAATTATTTTTGGGCCCTTTGGTTTTAAGCTAACATTACTTGAATGAGGCTTTATAGTGCAATTTTGGAGCAACAATTTGTGCTATAGTTCATATTTATCATGTATGTGATTCATTCAAAAATAACTTAATACGGCGGTGTATAAGAAATGAAGAATGTCACTCACTCCAGAAATGTGGCCCAACATTTATTATTTGAAAAGGAATCATCTCTATCAGACATTGTCTGCATTACCTGATAGTAGGATGAATTAGTTAATGTTGTCTTTTTGTGGCATTTGTTGCCAATAAGACCAACATAGGATATCACCAGACTTCTGTTTCATTTAGTAACACGGAGTAAATATGTCCCATGACACTGCTACTTAGTTTCAGCCTCTTCTTTCACAACCTCAACTCTCTGTCACTGGACCAGCTGTCTCCAGGCCTGAGAGGCTCCTGTGTCACCGTTAGTATGGTGACCCCCGAGTCTCAGCAGTGAAGCAACACTTTGCTCAAGCCCACGGAAGCTCCTGGATACCGCCTCCTTAATTATGATAAATAACAGGAAAAAGACTAACCACAATCCTATAAAAATAGATGAAATATGGGTACAAAAATTCTGGATGCGCATATTTTCACTGTGTTGGCATTATAGTCAGGGTCTCCCATCTGTTTTTAATTAAGATATAGAACGTGTATTCTCCAGATCTGCTGATATGGTGTTAATGAAAGACCACTGAATTACTATAATGAATTCGTTTTTTTAACATGGTCAGTATTCTTCTTATCGCCAAATACAGAAACCGACAAGAAGGACACTTGAGGTTATGGTTTTAAAATGAGAGGAAACGGGTGACGGAAACTCCATCATGATCTTTCTTCCCATCAAAGTGCTTTTTGTTTTGAAGATAACACTGTACAGTATCCACATACACATTGTTTGGACATAGAGTAGCATGCTAAAAAGTCACAGGTGAAAATATTACATTTTCTAAAGATGGGTCTATATTTCAAAGCTATGTAATGAATGCATTTCCAATAAAGAAAAAGGGTGCGTCACATGTCACATTGCGTCACAGTGGAAATAAAGGTCTGAATGGAAATGCGGGTCGAGACTGGCCTTCAAATAAATAAGTAAACTTCTCTCCCTCGAGATATCGCTGTGTTCTTGAAGACTTTCCTAAATTGTCCATAGATTAAACAAGTATCGAACACATGATGACGTTCAAAGTGCTTTTGACAATTTTCCAGTCTGTCCTCTTGAGATGATAGATATGCAATACAAGTTAAAAAGTAGATGTTATTGTTTACCGGTTATATGGGGCTGAAGCCAGGGGAGGCTGTGTGAGAGATGGTGAGCGCTCGCTCTTTTGCTCCCTGGCCGAGCTTCTCCGCAGAGCGCAGGCCGCCGTACAGCCTCTCCTCCACCGACGCAACCAGCTTGTCTGCCAGGCTGCTCTCTGAAAGAATGGCTTGACTGCTGTTGTTGTTTCTGTTGACGACTCTGGGATCCATGTGGCTCGTCGTCTGTGTCGTCACCGTGCTCACAGACTGGCTAGTTGTGCTTTCTGTGCCTTCAGCAGTCGACTCACCGCGGCTCTCTGTCACGTCAGTGCCTTCTGAGGTTGTATGGGCTTTACTCACTGCATCGTCCCCCGCGGCTCCCTCGCTGGACAGATCTTTGTTCTCTGTGCTCTCATTCGCTGCCTCCTCACAGGCTGCAACTTCGCTGGCTTCTTCGTCAGCGGCGCTCGCAATGCGTGAGAGTGTGCTGTGATACCTCATGTCCAGAGGGTAACTGGCACTGTCACCTCTCCTCAGTGGAGTGAACCTCTGCCTCTCCAAAGATGGGGAGTACCTACCCCCGGCGCCTGACCCTGGGTCGCTGTATTGCTTGTGTCTCTGCCACTGTTTGCGGAGGTGAACTCTGGATCGGTGTCTGGAGCGCAGCGGAGAATCCTGCTGGTCAAAGCGCGGATCATGGCGGAGGAACTCGTTGAAAAGGGCATCCGTCTTCTCGTCAATGCTGTAGTCGCGGCGGCGGAGTCGAGGTTTGTGAGGACTAGAGGATTGTGGGATCTGCTTGATCAGCGGAGACATCAACTGGGGTTGTGATTCTGAAGGTTTCTGAGGGTGAAGTGATTTCAAAAGCTGAGATGGTTCTTGAATGGTGACCGACTGCTTTCGAGTTTGAGATCTCGCCTTTCGTTTCCCCTCTGTCTCCGTTCTGTTGGCCACATCATCCTCCAGCTCCTCCTGGAACAGCCTGGCCTCGATGCTCTCGCACACTGAGCCTTTCCTCCCCGAGTTGGTGAAGAACAACCTTCTCTCAGATGCCGTCTTCCCTCTAGAAGTTCCCGGAGTCCCAAACAAGCGCATTTCCTCAGGGTGTCTTGAGGGTGCTTCAATGGAGGTGTAACCGCTGTCCATCTGGAGGAGCTTCCGGTTCCCCGCCTCACTCTCTCCTCCAGCTCCACTCCCCACCTCACTGTCCCCACCTGACGCTCCTCGGATCCCACCCTCCATCATCCCTCCGTCCCCTTCTCCCTCATGCTCATCGTCCAGGTCTTGGGACAAGCAGCTGTCCAGGCCATAGCGAGCTCCTGCACCCCCGAAGGACGAGACGCTGTCGGCATCACTGCGGATCGACTCCCGGTCTGTGCTGCTGTGGTCTGAGGAGGCGTATTGTTCTAGAGAGGCTCGCAGGCTCCAAATGTCTCTGTACAGGGAGGGAGGCGCCTCCGAGCTCTCCTGGTGAATCATGAAGGAAATGGATGAGCCCGAGTCGGTCCTTCGTCTGGCCTCAGCTCCAAACACCATCTCATCTCCGTCATCTACCTCGGCCTCGCTCTTCTTCCTCACATCTGATGTCTCTGTGTCTTTAGTTGCTCCAAACATGTCTTCAGATCGTCCCTGTACCGCAGCTCCCGCACCAAACAAGTCATCTACCGATTCTTGTTCGTCCCCTGCTGCTTCTGTCTCTATAACCGCACCTAACTGTGTTTCTTCTTCTTCTGTCCCATTCACTGTGGTCTCCTCTTGCCTCGGCGCGTGACTCTCATTTGTTTGCGAACAGAGATCCTCTCCTCTGCCGCTGCTGCCACGTACCTCCGCCATGTCCTCCAGTGTTACCCTGTATAGAGGAACAACAGCCCTTTGATTAATGACGCTAGGAATGTAGAAGTGCATGTTATTGGATTACAGGAAGGCATGTACCTGCTGAGGAAGACCGAGGACATGGGTGCTGTGTCGGAATGAGACAGAGACTCTGCAGAGAGGGACTGGAGACCACTGGTCTGGATAGGGGACTGTGGGAAAGAGTCCATGACCTCGTCTCTGAGAGATGAAGAGTCGTTGTCGGTGTGATCCGTGGTTTCACTTGCTGCTCTCTGCCTCTGGAAGGGCCTTCTCTTGGGCGATCCTGGTAGAAATTCACATACAAAATAGTGAGGTTTTTCCACAATTTCTTTATCAAAGAAAATGTTTTTGAAGACATAATCAACAAATGTAAGCTACTGAGTGATTTATAACATGTATTCAAACCTTTGGCATCCAGGCTGGCAGCCCGTTGACTACTGTCAAACTTCCACTTCCTGAAGTAGGGCCCTGCTCCCTCCAGACTGGCATGGCGCCGCAGTTTAGAGAAGAAATGCAGAACTGAAGTCTGGCCTGTAGCTTGAGTCAACTCTCCTCTCATCCCCCTTTCGCTCTCAGCCTCTGCCCTGTCCCTGAGAGCCTCCATCTGACAGAAGAGATGAAGGGAGAGGAGGATGGAGAGAGGTGATGAGGCATTAAGGAGGGGGTGAGGCAGACAGGCTGAGATGAATGGTGACGGGCTGAGGCAAAGCCCTCGGGGGACAGCAGTTTGTCATGTTGTCACTCAGCTGCAGTGAAGACTGATGTCACAGTGCATCAGTAGGTCTGAGCCTGTGGCAGCTGCTTTTCACAACTCTGTCTGTCCGCGATACAAGCGGATCAATCCTCACTGAGGAATCAACCTGTGTGTGCCCGGCCAATAAATGCATGCTGTTAGAAAACTGTGAAATCAAAGAAAATTGGTAATTTTAATCTATGTATTAGCACAGTTGGAAATAAGACTCTATAGCTAAATCTGGCAAATGTACATAGTGGACTTGAATGCTCATGTTAATCTGTGCATTGTCCCTACTTAAATAAATAAACATACTGTAGATATGTTCTCACAGACGCTTCTGAGACTGACCCTGATTTTTTTCCTGGCAAGAAGTGCCCAGGATGAAAATACTGATTTTGACTTTTGAACAAAAAACCATAAAATCCCTCAGCACGTCAACCCATGATAAAGAAGCGATAAAAAACAGATAAAGACTCAACAGCTCGTGGCTCTGTGAGGTTATACTTGGGCACAGTGTCACTGAGAACCACCCTTGAGCTGATCAGGACCAACTTAGTCAACATTGCTCTCCGAAGAGTGATGTCGCTAGCGTGCTGAAAAATGTTTGTGTCTGATGCAATAACTATTTCATAACTGTCAATTACAAGTGAGAACAATTAGAAACTCACTGTCTGGGAATGTGTATGCAGTGCTTTCATGGCGGATGGTACCTGTCTGAGGCTCTGGTCCAGGATGGTGGAGTGGTGCGGGTCTCCTGGAAGACCTCCACTGAGGCTCTGTCCCACCCAGTCGGGGACTCTCCTCTCATTGGGCTGGAGAAAAATAAATCAATGCAGGTTAGAGAGGAGAAAATAAACCTGGTTTGTTTTGAGACAAATCACTGCCAGTAAAGTCACCTGGTAGATGGTGAGGGGCAGTTTGGGGGATGCGGTCTCATTGATGTTGACGGTGCTGCTTTCCGTGGAGTCACACTCCATGATGGTGAGGATCTTCAGGTCACATGGTGACGGAGGCATGTGGAGGTGAGTCAGCCGGGCCTTCTTCAGGTGGTGGAAGTCTCCCTCCGTCAGAGTGTATCTGGAAAAGAGTCAACAAATCTTCTCATCTGCTTCCAGCTCATCAAAATATGAATGTATCGTCTGTTATACTGTACCTGCGTCCTTTGTCCTGGGTCGTCTTCTCCTGTTCGTAAAGTGCAGATTCATTAAAGGAGACTCGGCGACCAGTGGACCCAGTGGAGACAAATCGCTCCGACTCCCCATCGTGACAGCTGGCAGCTGAGAGAGCGTCTGATTCATCCAGATGAATGGTGATCTCTGAGTGACAAAGAGGACAAGGCCGAAGTGAGGGAGAAAAATAGCATTAGTGACGACAGTGGAGAAGAATAGATGTATGTATGAACTTAAGAAAATACACATCTCTGACCTTGGGTGGGCTGAGAATCCTCAGCATAAGTCGTGTTTGTCTTCTCAGGGTCATCGCTCGCTCTGAAAGTGGAAATGATTTTTTCTCTTTGTCAGTGATTGAAAAAGCATTCAGCTCTTCAGTAAAAGAACTCCATTACAACTCCAAGTTCTGCATTCACCTAAGTCAAAATATGTCAAATCAATTGATAGACAGTAGGCTGCTTACATGAAAAACTATAAGTTGAAAATAGTTTAGTTAACTAATTGATTAACAAGCTAATTATTTCAGCTGTACTTGTGTGTTTGAATATATTTATATATATATATATATATATATATATATATATATATATATATATATATATATGTATGTCACTAACTAACCAAAGCTATCAGATAAATAAACAGCTACTGTTTCCTGTTCAGCACAATGGACAGGAAACTAATCCACTCTGTCACAATCACGTCAGCTGCTGTGATGTTTGCAGAAGAACCGGGCCTGCTCCCACCTGGAGTAGCGGCGGCCGCCCATGCAGCAGCAGTGGCAGAAGAGGAGCAGCAGGGAGAGCAGCACCAGCGTCCCCCCCGCAAAAACACTCAGCAGCACCAGCAGCAGCACATAGTTCTCCACCTGGCCCGCAGACACAGGCACATCCTGAAGAAGAGCAGCCAGGGAGAGAGGTTAGGTACACTTAATCAATACAGTACACATGTGGGGTAACCCTACCTAACCCTAACCCTACAAATACTAAAACATACTACATCATTTCATCTCTGAATGAACCAAAGATCAGGTAATCTCTGAGTTATTCCTTTTTTTTCTAGCATTTTCTCTGCGAATTATTAGTTTAACATGAGTTTTTAATAGTGTATCCCAAAGTTGAGTTTATCTGGCATATACTGGACCATGTATGTTCTCTCAGCTTGGGTTTAGCATGCTTTGCATTGCAATGAGGCTTCTATGATCAGCATATCTGCCGGGTATAAAGATAAAGAAATCACACACCAACCAGTTTTCTATCCTACCCTACCTCTTGTGAGATCAAGGGACTACAACTTTTATGTAGCCTGAAATAAATAAAGATTTACCTTAAAACTTTAAAATAGAACTCAGCATTTCTTTGCTGACAGGAATATAAATCAAATACTGACAGAAAAAAACCTGTGTCACTAAAAATACCAGCCTTCCAAGCCTATCTAGCTCAAACCCCGGTACTCTCTGTAGTGTGTCCTGTTTAGGTTGCACAACATCAATTGAATTCCCATTGCTTGTGTTTATTGGTGGAGCTCGTAACTCATTCCTTTAATAGCACAATAAAGGAGCGGCTTACATATCTCTGTTGTCATGTTTAGTTGTTGCGAGCTGGCTGGCTGTGTTAGTCCTGCTGGGACAATAATTGATTCTTCTCCCTTTGAGTTTCGCAGCATTGGGGAATCTCTTTGTCGCATTACGCTGCCAGCTAAGCGCTATAATATTTAATAAGAAGTGGAATTAACACTGAAAGACTTTCTTAAGTAGCCTAACTGCCTCTTCACAGTAATTCTTACGCACACACAGACACACACTTTTGACTCTTTCTGATTAATACCCTTAGTCTTGGCTGAGCGATCTTGAGGATGCTAATCGAAACGTCAGCAAGACCCTTAATTCAATCTCCTAGCTCTTCTCAATGAGGGGGAAACGAAGCCTCCGCAGGCTAAAAATGGAAATCGGAGGAGGACTAGTGAGGACGCACATGAGCAATCCCCACACCAGACTTTCCTGCCTCTTCTTCCGATGTCAGTTTCGAAAGAGAGGGAAAATAATTGGGCTCTTTTCACAGTCACAAATGGAATATTCATCTATTGCAACATTTAGAGTTACATAAGATATCAAAATGTAAAAAGGTTGTCATTGCGCACAGATTTAAAGGAAACTGAGTACTGGAAAAACTCCTCACTGAGCACACACCGACCTTTAGATGAAGGCCTCACAGGAGCAAGGAGGTCGTTACAGCAAAAATCCAAAGCCTGCTGCTGACTGGACGAACAGACACTGCAACCCCTCCTCCTTAATATTACATTGCATTTAGGTACTTTAATACTCATTAATCCGCGTATAAAGAGTACAGAAAATACAAATTATATTTGTATGTAATTCTTTGCTGTTTTCAATATAAACCCCAAACATATTCAATTTAAAGCAGGATATCCTCATAACTGAAGAAGACGCAAAAAGAGAGGTTGACATTTTAACTGAAAAGATACATTTTCTAGCTGTCGTCTAAAGGTGTACAACAAAACTAAAGAGCTAAATAGCAAGATGGCTGGTTTCATAGTGACTCTGCTGCTTTCCCTGTAAATGATAAAGGCATTTCTGTAAAACAAAGCATCAATCAATCTTTGTCAACCTCAATCACAATCTCAATCCAACAGTGAGAAAGTCGCTACGCAGAAGAGGGAGTGCTGCCGAACAGAAGAAGCTGTCATTATGTAGGCCTACTAATAAAACCAGAAAGGGTTGGTGATTATGTGCTATTATCGGAGCAAATGAAAACATCCTTTTTTATCCTCTTTTCATTCAACCTCGAACCTGCTTCAGGCCTGAACATGTTCAACTAAGTCCATGACGCACACACACGCACGCACGCACGCACGCACGCCCACTTAGATATTTGTACAGCCATGGCCTACATTTAGCTGTAGCCTATGGGGAGATTCAGAATGATGTGTATGAAACTGTGTGTGCGTCTATGTAAGAATAACAGCTCCATCACAGCACACCTTGATACACTCACAGCACACACACATGGTTTGTCAGAGTGTCTGTAGCCTAATGAAATCTGCTGTTTTTACAAGCTCAGCCAAACATGAAGAACAACACAATCAATCAGCGGGAGCAGCAAAGCCTCTCGCCAGTCTTTATGCCATGTTTTTCACACACACTGTTGAGTCCCACAGACAGCCTTAACTGTCCGATAATCACCGCCGCTGGCTCAGATTCCTCCCCCCCCCCCGGCCTCCAGAGGCTGCATGGCACACAAAGCCAGCGGCACAGTCTGTTTCTGAGTCAAATCCTCTTGAGAAGCAGATCCAGCTATCCCCCACTACAGCTCCACCTGGATGTGTAATACCTGTTACTGGAACCATGGGTGGCGTTAAATCACTGTGTCTACCTGCTGTGGGCTGCTTTTGGCTGAGGTTCCATATCCATGAAGTGCTGTTGATGAGTTGTGGTTTGGACACAAGCTAGTGTGTTTGAGGTGTGTGTGTGTTGATAGTAGTACTCACAGTGGAGTTCTCAGTCAGACTTGTCAGAAAAGGCAAATCATTGCTCATGGTCCAGGTCAGCGTGAGTGAACCCTGCAGAGGATGGAGAAGGTGAAGTCAGACAGAGCTGCTGCTTCTTTCTAGATAACATTACTATTTATGTTGTTTCAGGAAAGGCAGCAGATTTATGTTCTTATTGCCATTCCTATTGGGTGTTTTGAAATTCCTTGCAACAGCCCCTACTAAGGCCATGTTTGTTATTAAGTTAGATGATTTACAAGAGGCAGGGGCTAAGATGTACATTTATTTCATTTCATGTAATCGTTTATTCATCAGGGACAATGCACATTAATGAACACTTAAAACAGAAAAATGAAAATAGTGTAAATATGCCGGATTTGAGCTTGGAGCTAATTTCCATCCGCAGTCCCTCACATAAAACATTTAAGAACATGACAATTACACAAATAGCAAAAACAAATACATGATGTGCAAAAAGTGCAAAAGAGCAAGAGCAGCACACACAAGTACTTACCACATGGCAGTACAATCTAGCATCAACGACATATAAAGTGCAGGAGAAGATACAAGAGATACCTAAAGTGCAAGAGGAGATACCCCTGTATTAATGTGCATTTAGCGGTGATTGCACGTCTGTTTGTTTCTCAACCATTCTTTGAGTTGACCTTTGAAGCTATTGAGAGTGAGACAATCCCGTATCTCAGTTGGGAGGCTATTCCACAATGAGCTGCCTTTAATGGAGAGGTCATTTTGTCCAAAAGTGGTCCGTCTACGGTGGACTTCAGTCCACGTGGCCAGTCCATGTAAACATTTATAAAAAAAGCACATACTTTTAAAAGACTTAAAATTGTCAAAACTCAAGAAATTGTGTTTATCAAGGATGGCACAGTGGTGGTATGAATAAGGCTTTCTGTCGAACACCTTGATAGCTCTCTTGTACAGCTGTTCTATGGGTTTCAGGTTTGTGGCACAAGCAAACGACCAGTTTGTAAAACAGTATTCAATGTGGGATAGAATCATACAGTGGAGGTACTTTAAGTTTCATTAGCCATTCCTTACCCACCTCTTTCAAACTCCAAAAGTTATAATGATAGCTTTCTGTTACTATTTGGATGTCATCAGAAGAACAAAATGATAATATTATAAAACTCTTTTGACCTGCTTAACAGTACTCCTAAAGAAGATATACTGATTGTCTTCCTTAAATTGGTGTACTGCCCCTTTAACATACCAAAGTCATGGTTATTATTGAAAGATTATTGAATGGGCCCACTGGGCCTGAGCCTCCTTTTGTTAGCCATTTTCTTTTGGGAAGTCAATATAATGCATGTTGATCATCGCTTCATATCAAAAACGAGACACAGATAAATCAATAAGAGACATAATATTACCACAAATAGATGCAAAATTACCACAGAGGTTGAGATACCAGAGAACTAAAAATAGCCACATAATTACCAAATAGAGATGCAAAACTTTCAAAAAGACGTGTCCTTGAATGTGTGGCTCTTGTTCGTATGTAGGAGGTGGGAGCACTTTTCCCAGGGTCCCATTGTCTCATAAACACCCAAAGTTACATAAACTCTTGTCCTGAATGAGAGTTATACACACACACAAGGACACACAGACACACACATACACACACACACACACACACACACACACACACACACACACACACACACACACACATACACATGAAATAACCGAGAATATCTCAGCTCAGTCTTTACACTTTCTGTAAAATGAGACTGTGAGACAAAGTCGTTTGGTAAAAGGAGGTGAAAGCCTTCGGTTTATAATCACTTGCACAAAGCGCAGCTTGCGTAACATCAGCCTGTGATTGCATTCCTTACCCAGACCGGAAGCACTGCCGCACATTCCCTCTCCATGTGAGAGTCATATTTTATGTAATATCTCATAGAAACCAACAGCTAAAGGTAACAAGGACGAGGATGAAACTCTGAATAGCACACCAACAATAGAGACCCACACACACTAAGACATCATGTTGAATGTTGGTAACACTTTACTTTCACTCTTGTTTAGCAACAGAACATGAACGTTTAAAATATGGTTGTTGTTGTTGTAATCAGATAGTAAGGCATGTTCCTTATTAACAAACAATTATACATTGTCCATTGTCCCATGTCCTATGAAGACCTATTTACCATTATTACAGCTTTTACAACTATTTATAAGGCTTCATATTTACTCATTCTATCCCAGCCGACATGATTAGGAACTTAAAAGTAAAGTGAATTTTTAATAAATGATTTCAGACAGCTGTAGCCTTAAAATAATTCCGCTTAATTTTTTTTTTTTAGACACGGTCATAGATTCCCTCGAGAGAGATGTTGTGAAAACATCTGTCTTCTCTCTGCAGATTGAATATCAAACAGTATAATGGATAGAGGCAACTAGCATAAGACTAAAAATGGTCTCTTTCATTAAATTGTACAAGGTCTCATTTGTAATGTTCTTTCTTGTTACAGCTCAATACAATCACTAAACTTTGTTGAATTAGTGGCTTTAAAAAAGAACTACCTGCAATTAATACAGTTAGTCAGTCATGTCTGTTTCCTTTTATGCATGTCTGACATGAATATAATGTATATAAATTATATTTACCCATGGTGCGCCGCCATAACAAACTCGTGCTGAGAAACCAAACCATGCTCAAACCCACATATACCTCAAATATTAGGAGATAATCCATCTAGAAACTGCAGCCATGACATTATAACATCTCAAATACTTCATAGTGTCAGTTTATGACTTATAAGAGAAAATAAAAGGAGAAAAATTGTGTGTTGATTGCATGTTTGGCAAATACATTTTAAGATTATTTTTATTCAATGTTTTTATATTATTATTATTATTATTATTATTATTAGGCTATTATTATTGTTATTTTAATAACTGCCCTATTCATTATGTCCTATTCTGAAAAAGAAAAGTGTATCCTAGTTATAATAGGCCTAGGATAAAATAAAATGAAAGGCTAGTGACGTTTACCAACTTGCCTTCTAAGCTTCGCAGACAGGTGGAGGTGTGTGTGTGTGTGTGTGTGTGTGTGTGTGTGTGTGTGTGTGTGTGTGTGTGTGTGTGTGTGAGTGTGTGTGTGTGTGTGTGTTTTGCGCGCGCGTTCATGTGTGCGTATGTGTCTGCGCGTTCGTTCGTTCGTGCGTGCGTGTTGTGTGTCATGACATGTTACATCCCCACATCATGTCTCTCTTTAGCAGCAGGCAGACATATGGAGACAGACAGACATCCGCATACTTCCATCCCATAAGTGCACAGTGAAAATGCCCGTGGTGTTTACACCCTTTCGAGCACCGTCAGTAGTAAAGTGCATGGCGGGGGGAGGCGGAGGAGGGGACCGGAGGATGTGCTGTGATCTTACGGTGAAACAGGCGGTGTTGCAGCAGCGTCCCTCCGCTCTGCAGACTACAGGGAGCCGCTGCAGCCGCTCAGCAGCAGCAGCCTCAGCATCAGCAGCAGCATCTCCCTCTCTCCTCCGAAAACCCTCCGATCAGGACTGTCCCACATCTCTGCTTCGTGTGTGCTCAGCCTGCGGGGAATAAATCACGACCAGTCACTCAGGAGTAACCCTCATGTGCCAGCCAGTCAACTCTAACTAAATCACTGCGATTAACGAGCTGTGATCACCTATCTATTGCTATATATTTCAAAATAAAAATGCTAGGCTACATATTTCACTCTGATCAAGCCTGTTGGTTCAGGGAAAAAGACCCACACTCACCCGACTGTAGAGTCCGTGTGAAGCGGTGATCCACATGCAGCCTGCTCCCTCTGCATACTTTAATTTGGGCTTGAAATACAGACTGTAGTTATGAATGAAACCTCACGCGATTAGACACACCCACCGCCCGCTCCCTACGCACCACGTGACCAGCAGTGATGATGATGCTGGTGGTGATGATGAGAGATGGAGGTGAGAAACTCATTCACAACAGATCCCCATCAATGGCAGTGCTGACGGAGCGATTGGTTGGTTTTCTATCTGATTAATGTTGCATGGATTCAGACATTTTATTCAATATTTAACACGTTTACATTTGCTGCGTTCGAGTCTGTCACTCACTAATGCTTTGTTGTACGACGTACATGCACGAGGACAGATGGGTGTTGTAGACGTGTTCTGTAATCTCACGTTTTACCACCAGGTGGCAGCGTTGCACAGTTGTTTTCTGGTTGATAAACATAGACTACATTTTTATTAGTCTTATTTAACATAAAATAAGGGTTTTTGTGTACTAAATCACTGAACTACATATGTATTAACCATAGTATACAATCCAATTGTTCCTATAACATTTAATTAAACTATTTTTATTTTAAAATAATTTATGTATTTTCCTTTTTAATTTGACACTATAACCTATTGCGATGTCAGTCAATTGCAGTCCAATAGGTTAAATGCATGGATCTCTTTGCTGTTTGCAAAATAAATTATGTCTTAACTTGTTTTACTGATGAAAATTAAATTAAGTTACACCCAGATATTTATACATTTTTTCTTCAAGGATTTGCCCAACTATTTAGAAGCCCTCAGGTTTTGAACCTCTCAGTGTAACGTGTCCAGGGAAACAGGAAGTGCAAACACATTTTCCTGGTTATGTGATCAATAATTTGTCATAAAAGTAGAAGACCTGTTTTTCGCAACTGAACAGTAAAACATTAACTTCATATTATTACTTTTCAGTAAAACTGAGATAATATAATTGTTGCCATTTCACAAAACCATGCAATACAAGTGAAAAAGCCATAACTGCTGTAGGCCTACATTTGGATCATATTTTATGTCATACCATGTTTAACTAAAATGTTTGTCAAACCTTAGATGAAATTATGTTGTCATACATCTCAACATTACATGTTGCATAACTAACAACAGATTTAATTAGTGTAGTCCCCTTTAAGCATTTGAGGTTAGTTTTGACGCACAACATGTTTCTGCACAAAGGGAGGGGGGGGTCCATTTTTTACGGACGAATTTGAGATGCTGTCCATTTAGGAATGTAACCACATGGTGTAACTTGAGTGGCCCTCTTGTCTTGTCAGGCTATTCCTGTACATCTCTGGGACATTTGAACTCTAAGTCTATTTTCCACTTGCTTAAAAGGGTCTCATTAACTTTACTTGCAGTAAAGTCTCTTCAAATATCTGGAACATAAACACACCAAATGGTTTTTCATACACTTTGGAAGAAAAAAATGTTCCCACTGTATGCACAATCTCTGAGAAGATATAGCCTTTTGACCACTACATACAATTCAAAAAGATATGTTAAATGGATTGGCATTATAGGTTTAATACTATTTACTACACTACAATATTGCAAAACAAGTCTAGTTGATCAATACTGAGAACAAAAAAGCCTCTAAAACCTATTGTATTGGAAAGTATACTAAAGGTTGTTGCTAAATGGAGACGATTTGTTTTTTTAGATTATTTTAAACACGTCTCTTAGCATACTATCAAACCTTATGTTGTGTAAACGTCACTAAGATGTGACTTTGAATTGTTGTACTGCAATTTAGAAATGTACACTGATTCAGCTAATAGGACTTCTTTGGTCAATTCATTTCTATATGTTCAGTGAACGTCCATGGATAGGTATGTTTGTAGTCCTATATAAGAGAATAAAACCACAAGCAGTTTCTAAAACAAATCAAGCCTCTTAAAGGTGATATAATGGCACAATAACAATTGTGGAAATCCTACCACTTCTATATTCTAAAAAATATATATATCTCAAGGTTGATCATTCGCATTGATCAAATTATTCAATTTGCTAATATTAAACTTAAATGCCTAAACAATCTGACTTCTCAAGATCTCAATGACATGGTGATACCTCTTTGTGTTTTAAGATCTGTGTATGGGCAACATTAGTCCATGCTCTATACTTGTTCCAACGAGAATAAGCATTTTATAAATATATAAAAGCATCTGATGGTTTGCTGTAAAGAGCTAAGACAATGACCAGGAATTCATTTGAAGCTTTTTCCATCTAAAGAAATGTAATGAAGATCAGTGAAGAGACATTTTTCTCCACCTGTTTTTATTAATGCAACAGACAATGTTCTGAGTCTATCAATACTATCAATCATATTGAAATATTCAGGACAGATTCTTGACGTACAAATGTTTTTTTCTCTGAAATTCCATAGACTGTAAGGTGCAACATACCGGAGGACTGGAACATCTGGGAAATGATGCCAGGAGAGGCTGTGCAGGGGCAAGAGGAATGTGAAGAAAAAAGATGAACGATGTGTGTGTGTGTGTGTGTGTGTGTGTGCGTGTGTGTGAGATTGTGAGTTGACGTCAGAGCTGCGTCTGTGCATGCTCTGGAGAGCAGGACATCCTGTGGAATTGTTCTCAGCGAGGCCCGAAGAATGTAAAGCAGAAACCTCTCCCTTCTCGTTAGTCTCGGCGAAATGTTGGAGTGGCACGATGACATATCAATTTTGGAGAGGAATGAGGGCGGGGGAGGCTAAGGGAGGGAGAAGAACAAGATCTTCATTAAAATCTTACTGTGTTCATCAAGTCTTTGAGAAGGTGCATAGAAAGACTGTAAAACAATTGCGTGTGGGCTTCAGATTAGGCTTCAATTGTTGTTTGATTTTATTAATGTGCATGGCTCCCCTTTTTCTAGAGCATAGAATATATATATAAACATCAGAAAAAGCAAGAGATAGACATGGAAATACTCAGCTATGCAAAGCACAACAGAAGTGTAAAAGAGAATGTTGATATTTGCTTTGCAGTTTTTGTCACTGTACAGGTTTTCAGACAGACAAGACGCCATGAGGCAAACATGTCTGCAGAGAAGTGAGTGTGGGTGTGAGGAAGGGAGGTAGGTAGGTGGTATGGGAGAGGAGTGACGCAGGCTGGATAAAGCGGGGGTGTTGTGGGTGTAGCTATTTTTAGCCACTGTGAGGAGACACATATTAGCTGCATTTCTTTGGCCTATCCCAGCTTCCTGCGTCACTTTACTCCTGGCTTGTCTTCTCTCCACCGAGAGTCATGTGACAGGTGCAACCCCGAGATCCAGAGGTGGGACACGAATACTAAGCAGCCGAGGATGAGGAAGACTGCAGAGAACAAAGGGTGGATGCTGTCTGCGAGTGTCTCCTCCCACAGGCTGAACAGTGAGATTATACCGCATCCAGAGATGTGCTCGTGATGAACTGGTCAGGGTGTTTCCATGCTTTCTGCACAGTTCATGCTGAAACAGGCTTCAGCATCATGTGACCTTGTAAAAGAAAAATTAGGAATGATGTAGAATGTTCTTGACATATAGCCCACTGAATTTCCTCTTAACCTGATTGAAATATAAACATATTTTACAATATAAATGATAGATGATTTGTTATTTGGACACCATCTATTTGCTTAGCTGATCCTAATGAGTACATATATATACAAGATCTTATTGTCAACATGTTCAGCTATTAAATGTCCCAGAAATGTGCAAAAACCATTGTAATCATTACAATTGATAGTGATGATGTTGAGTTATAGTTGTCAAGTTTGTAATTCAACTCAATAATTTCAATATCACCCAAAAAATGTGTTTTGTCTTCTTGGGTAATAAAATTAGGTAAAGTGTGTATAGGCTGCACAGATAGTAGTTTGCAATAACATTAAAGGATTAAAAGAGCGTGAATGGAGAAAACCTATTTAAAATACCACAATAGAGTCTGTCTGTTTTGCTGGTAAAAAGAAGGTAAACATTTTGACATGAAGACATTCTGTACACAATGTTGTATCTGCTCTGCAGATTGCATCATTTATGAATGGCAAGTAAGGCACAAAGCCGGGTGGAGCCATGTGAGAAACAAGCGCTTTTGATTGGATGATGCAGTTAGACGGGTTTCGAGGTTCATGCTGATTGGCTGTGTGGCCGAATGGGCGGAGCTTGTAGTGACAAGGGTTGTGGTGGTTTACGCTCGGTGGAGTAGTGCTGCGTCTGTCAGAGCTAGGAAGGGAAACAGTTTCAATCTGGTTAAACCGCTCTATGTGATTTTTTTAAATGTATATCCTTTTCACGCGGTCCACCAAGGAGGACAAAGAGTTAAAAGAGCAAAACTGTTGCATCTTGCTCAATTCAAGCGAGCAGTCTGGTTTTACATTTGGACCTTTCAAATAAAAAAAGCTTTATGGAGCAGCAGCGGGGCATCTGTAGCTTCACCCCGGGTGGGTCCGCACGCTGCGGGACTGGGGTCTCCACCGGTCAGCCCACCATGCGTTTGTGCATCACCTCGACCACCGGCAGCCCGGTGGAGCTCACTGTGCCCCTGGGAGAGACTGTGGAGGGACTGAGGACTCACATCTCCCACAAACTGAGACTGCAGACTAACAGAATCGTCCTTCTGTTTAGAGACAGGTGAGTAATTCCTCATGTTGAATAAAAGACATGTTTCTCCGTCAGTTCTCTTTGGTATTGTGTATGCTGATTGTATATTGCATGCTGACTGTTTAATGTGTATATGGCAGGCAGCTGACTGCAGGCAAACTGGTGGACCTGGGTGTAGCAGATGGAAGCAAACTGACCCTGGTCCCTGCCATTGAGGCTGGTTCAGCGGTAAGTAGGCCGGTGTACATGTCACCAGTGGAGGAAAACTAAGTACACATATAGAGTATGGTAGTCAAGTAAAATATTAAGGTACTTTACAGCTATATTTATTTTCTGTTACTTTGCATTTCTACTTCATTACATCTCAAGATTGGTAAATGTTCCTGTTGTCTCCTCAACATTAAGTTACTTTGCAAATGCAGATTAACAATATAATTGACAGATACATTATGTATTATTATGGATTAAGATAAGACTTGATTGATCCCTTTCACAAGCTACTTTTATTATCCAAAGAAAAAGGCATATAAAAAATTCACAAATGCAAAAACTGCAACATTAAATCACTGCTTCTTACACTATGGAGAAACAAACTGCACTTACTTCATGAACACATTTAATCACACTTAATTTAGTGATGTCATGTTGATATTTTTTTACTGCAGTGCTCAACTGCCAGAGCTGAGAGAACTATAATGGACGTCTTGGAAAGTTTGCCAGAAGTCAAGGTAAGATAAACGTATTTTCAATGCCATTCTGTTATTAACACTTGTTGAATGCATGAATGAGGCGATTTAAAAACAAATGTTTTCTTCGAAGAACTCGTCCTGAGGAAGTGAAGCTGCATGGTGTTAATTGAACAGCTGTATGATTGAGCTGTCAGGGGAAAAGAAAAGCCTACACATTCTTGTTTTAATGTTTCGAGGAAAACATGCATACACATGCAAACATCCTTAACAAAGGCAATTCACACCTGATTACTGACAGTCATACAGAATCCTCCCCACACACAAACATTTGAACACATTTCAATATTTCCATGTAAACTGAAATGTTCATAAAACCAAAGTGAGTTCAGGAGGCTGTGCTGTTAACAGATACACCATGCTGCTCTTCTGTTTTGTTTCTGACAAAGTCGTTTCCTTGCTGTTGCCACAGTATACATGAGTGCCAGCAAAACCTTAAAGATTGTACATTTATCTCTGAAGTAACTTTTTCTATCCTGCAGATCAGTGACTTCCTGTCTGGGCGCTCGCCTCTGACCATCAACCTGGGAGTCGGAGCCCAAACGATGTATGTGCAGCTCCAGCTTACTGCACAGAACGTGGCAGATCTGAGAGCTGGGGGAAGCAGTGAGCTTCAAACTGACCTGCCTGCCACCGCCATGACGAGCCCCCCTAACCCCTGCACCAATACCCCAGGATCCACCTCACCTGTTTCCCAAACATCAAAGTCTTCTGTCTCCACGTCCTCGATCCAACTGAGCTCTCAAAGACACAAAACTTCCTTTAACTCAGCAGCTCCCCCCTCCCACTCCCTCACCACAGCTCCTCCACATGAGGCCTTTACTCCCCGCTCAATACACACATCTCCTTATGTTCTTTCAACCCCTTCTTCGCCTTCTGGTTGTCCACATCCCAGCTGTCCAGCACCAACAGCCACACCGGTCTGTCCTCCTGCTCCAACCGGCTCCATCCCTGGACCCCACAGCCCAGTGCCAGCCTCCACCTTCACAGAGGTTAGCTCTATAAGTCTACTGCATCATATGCTTGTCATTATCTTTCAATCATGTGATTGTGTATTACCATATGTCGATACCTGATTTCAATGCAATATAATTAAATCGTAGGAAGAGAAATTATCATAATCAAGTTTTGCCCTGCCCTTATTCCAATGCTTAGTCATAGTTTCACCACTATGCCATAACAAGCTGTTCCAAATATGATCTTTTTAACATTTATGGTTTTTACTCCTAGTAATGGATGGTAAAAAACATGTGTTCTTTCTGTTTTACAGAGTAATGTTCATGCCTCATCCACTTCAGAGCTGTGTAAGCAACCAGGAGCTGTCATAGAAAGTCTTGTGAGCCACTCTCCAGGTGTCTTCTCCGGGACTTTTTCTGGTAAGTGAGTGAGTTAACATAACAGCGTAATCATTTTCCATTATTTTAATTGAGATAGACAGAGAATAATATGTATAAATCCCCAAAGGGAAAAGTGTCACAGAAGTGCTGATAGGCTTATAATTGAAATCCCAATGATATACAATAACTAAACATAAATAATAAGTTATCTTAATTGTATACCATGAGACTAAAGATAGGGAATACTCTTTAGTTATATAAACTGTACAATGATAGTGTTATTTTGTATCCTACATACAGTCAAATATATAATCTTGTATCCTGCAAGGTACAGAACTGTCCTTCGATATAAAAACTAAATTCATTTCAAGGACGGCAGAAATGTAAAAGTTGTTTAACATTAGCTCAATTGTGTTTTCTAGGCGTTCAACTAACAATTATATTCTTTAATTGAGGTATCTGCAAAAGCTGTTGTTGATGAGCTGATTAATAACTTTGCTTATGAAATAGTAAAATGATTATAATAGCCCAAGAAGACGTGTTCAGATTGCTTACTTCATCTGACCAGCTATTTAAAATATCTTCTATTTTATGAAAAAGATGAGCAGCTAGTTATTACATTTGAGCAGCTGGAAGAGCAAACAGATAGTTTTTGTTGGCCTAAACATTACTATACAAATTATTTGAGTATTATATTGCTTTATCTTAATCCACAATTGTTATTGATTCAGATCAAATGTGTGCAGTTTTCTTATTCTCACTTGGTATCCCATCAGGCTCTCTGGCCCCTTGCAGTCAGACCGGCATCAGCCATTCTCGACGAGGCTTTGGCATCATTCTCCAGATTCTCCAAGACCTCCTCAGAGCGGCCTTCCTCCACCAGGGGGCTCAACCTGCCCCTCCTCATCTCCGCTGCCCTAATATGAACCCTCCTCCCGGCCCACTGCTCACAGCCGAGCAGCCAAGCAAAGCAAAAAGCAAAACACTGGTCACCCAGAGGGCAGAGCACAGTAAAACCCAAGGTGATCACATGATATTATACACTTGAATACTGCATGATTTGCTGGAGGCTGCATTCATAAATACATCCGCTTTTATCCATCTATGCCTGCTACTTGATGTTACCCCCTTTATTACCTCTGCCACATATTTCCATTACTTTGCTTTATTTTTTTATTTATTCTCCGTTGTACTAAAATATATTAGCTGAAGATATACCGTCCAGGAAGATATGTAAAAGAGCAACAAAGACATATAAAACAGATTTAAAGAGACATAAAGCAACTACAAAAATGGCAAAACAACCCTCAAATTAGCATAATAAGAGGGCAGTTCAACCACAAAGGCACACAATACAATCAACTAAACTGTCCACTAAGGGGCATAAAAGACCAAAAGAGACACAACATGACTATAAATAAATGCAGAACAACTACAAAGAGACACAAAATTACTACCAAGAGACACAGAATGACCAAAAAAGGTAAAAAATGATGGAGATAAGAGGCACATGTACCTGGGGATACAAAGATGACCTAAAAGAGACACACAAAAAAGAGTCATTATTAACCCTGCTTCTATTGCTTTTGTAAGAGAGATGGGCCTTTGCCTGTCTGTCCCATGGTCTGCCCCCAGGGGCCAATTGTCTCATAGTTCAGCCATGCAGGCTTTATAATTAATTTCCACTGGGAGTCAGTGTATAAAGCACTCTCGTCTTTACTCTTCTACAACTCAAAGTCAAATCTCCTGCATATACATAGATGTCATTATTTACACCAGAACATACCAACCAATAACGTTCTCATTGTGCAGCATGTCTAACAAATTGTTATTCCTCCCTATTGCAGGTGAGGAGAGTCCCCCCTCATGCTCGTCCACACACGAGAATCAAACATTGCACTGTAAGCTGGAGCGCCTGCAGCACTTGATGCTTCAGAGGCGTCTTCGCAGGCGGACTCGCAGGAACTCGCAGACGTCTCACCCATACCAGCACCGTCACCATCGTCCCTAGTCTCCTGCAGGGAAGATACCCTCTCACTGTGATCGCTGTGGCAGCTTTCTGGTGTCAAAAGAAGCAAATCTGTAGACCAAAGCTGATCTCTGAACTTGTGGACTTGTTTAAGAGCAGCAGACTGAACGTTGTCGCTATTTTTACACTCTGAGCAGTTCTAAAGAATGTATTTCCAAAATGTCTGTGGAGCATGACTCCTGTGCTGTCCCTGTGCTGAGTATTCATCTGACTCTGTCCTTCACTGACATCGCTCTCATTGTCAAGAAAGGTTATAATGTACATTTTCATGATATACATTTTGGTGTTTGTACAAAGCGTACTATGTGTTTGTTCGTTTATTTCAATGCCTTAAATGTCCATGTCTTGAATGTAAACTCTATGTTTGGTTCTGTGCCGAGGATGTTCCTCTTAAATGTTTTACTTATGCAATATATAAAGTGTAAATACAAAGAAGGGAAAAGAAGAATAAAGAAAAACCTTCAAAACAAAGAGTTGTCTTTGTCAAGCCCACTTTTGAGGACGTGTGCTGACTAAAACTTTCTGCACACATGACTGCGATTGCTGATGTAAAACAGGGTTGGTTGTGTGTAAGGCCTGTAGAAATGGGTGACCCTGGACTATTGGGCCAAAAACCCTAAAACACAAATGAAATCAGAATAAAAAAGAGAACTAGACCAAAGAGCGACTCTGGAGGTCATGACCGAATCCCCCCACACACAAAGGGGAAGAATCATCTGGCTGTGGACCTGAATGTAAATCACAGCAGGTTTGATAAGGACAAAGTTACGCCACACTCCTTTCCGATTCAGAATGAACCCCCCCACCTGCACTCAGGTATGTGAACGGTTCTTCTCTTCCGACATCAACGACTCCACTGCAGGGGGTCAGTGTTATCTTTCCTTAAACTGTTTTGTTGAAGTACATTGAGAGCAACTATCTTAAAAGCTGTATCAAACTCCTTGTATATATACACTCAATCAAACAAATAGTTGTAGTGAACAGTGACTGCTTTAATGTTGACATGGGTGCACATACTATCGACTGATTAAATGACATAAGATCATATTACTTCACAAAAATCAGAGAATGAACAATATATTTTAAAAAAAACCATGGAATAAGTTACTAAAATCTGCCTACCAACATCAAACAGCTCACTATGAACGTGTTATATCTTGTTTGCTTTATCACACATAATCAGGTTCATACAAACAAAACACCAAACCATTTAAAAATGTAGATCTTTATATATTGAAATATGTTTTTACCACAAGTAAAATGTATGACTAAATATAACTAATACATATATTTATAACCTATTGGATCTTCTGACTACTGCTGAGAGGAAGCAACTATACTGATAAAATAAAAATGCCAGCTCAATATTTCACACACTATTAATGTTGCCACTTCCTACCTTATTACTTTAATATGTTAACTTACCTTTTCCTTTCGCTGCTAATTATTTTTGTTCAGTGCATCTGTACTAATCATCGTTTATTTTATTAACATGTGCTTGCCTCTTTCTTGTTACTCTTCTACTCTATTAATAACTTTTTTTTAGATTGCTGACTCCTGTTATATAAATATACAGTCAATGGTTATATTTGGATTGGCCTGGATGTCCTCACCGGTAGGTAGGGGGCGGTATGGGCCCTACAGGTCTCATGGTGCCGCAGAAGAAGACTAAGCCCTCATTACAGCTGAGCTCGCTCCTCCTCCCTCATTCGACCTGCAGCCCGTTCAGCATTCACTTGTCCATGCTACTGAAAGGGTAATTGCTTTTTCAATATAATTAATGACATGTTTTCACGGTGAATTTACTTCGCAAATGTTGCATTCACTAGGCATAACTTACTTTTGATATATGCTCTATTAAATCGAATGCATTGCCAGCACAAGCTTGTCAACCAATTTATTGTATCGAGTTGATTTAGGTTGGAATACAGGTGAACATCGGTATTAGGACTAATGTTTTGGTTTAACTCGCTAACAAGTTATGTAAGATATTGTGGCCTGTCACCGCATTCCGAGCTGTCAGTTGACAGAAGTGGGGCTGGAGCTCCGCGATACAAAATGGCGCCGAGAGTGAAAGTGCTGGCTACCTAATCCTATCACATAAGGGCCAACACGCTCAGGCGCCTGCGGCCTAGCTAGGAAAACAGCTATAAATGGTGGCTGTGCGTTACATTTGAGAAAATGCACAATAAAATGTCATTATTAGCGTGTGTACGGTTAATTGGGATGTATGGTATTGTTTGACACCAAGAATATCGTTTTGTGGTTAGGGTTTGTCGATTACCTACTTTCGTTTTGCCTTAGCAGACAATATTTGCCAAAGTTGGAAATTGGTTTTTAATGTAATGTGTAAATATTAACGTTTTTATTTATTTTTTAAAGATGTCGGACGAAGGTAAATTGTTCATCGGAGGACTGAGCTTCGAGACCAACGAGGACTCTCTGGCCGCGGCTTTCGAAAAATATGGAACCATCGAAAAAGGTATAGTAGGCTATTTACTGTTAGGGCAGTGTTTCCCCTATATACAAATAGTGGCGGCGCAGCGCCGCTGCTGAAATATGAGCGCCGCTGCTAGGGGGTGCCACCCAGGTAACACAAAAATTCTTAAAATAATAATAAGTGGCGACCCTTTTTCATTTTTGATTGTTTATGTGGATTTGTAGTATTTGTCTTACTGTATGTTCAATAAAGGTGTATTTTTGCTAAATCTTGAGACATTGCCCCGGACCCCCCTAGAGGATGTGACGTCCACCCCCCAATTCAAACATGTTTATACCATACTGAATACATTTGAAGCCATTTTGACGTTTATTACCTATGTCAATAAGTTTCTGCAGTGTATTTGTCTTTAGTAGAGATTTTGCATTTATTCTTTACATATAAAATGTCACCTAAAATCTCACCTAGGGCAGCAAATTGTCTAGAACCGGCCCTGGTACTAGGCCTCAAGAGCCTTTCTTGTGCAGACACATAGAAACAAATTGGCGGGGCGCACTTTGCACACACTAAACAATTCCACGCGCTCCGCGCTCACATTATGCTGGGCCCACATGCCTTAGCACCGCTGCTATGACTCCATCCTAGGGGAAACACTGTACGGTTATACATACTTTTACAGTTATACAAATATTTATCTTTTCCAATTATAAATATATGTAATCTTTTTATTTTATTTCAATTCTAGAAAATGTTGTTTTAAATATTAATTTTTCCCCGTTCCTCTTTCCCATTAGTGGATGTGATCAGAGACAAAGAGACAGGGAAGTCTCGCGGTTTCGGCTTCGTGAAATACGATAATTCAGAAGATTCTAAAGATGCACTTGACGGCATGAACGGCAAGGTAAATATCACTTCACAAAATACCCCTGTTATCAACGTGTTTGCAATCAGAATAACTTTATTCTCCCACAGTACGAGGCATGCATAACATTTTAAAGATACAAATTACACAAATTACCTTTTTGGAAAAATACACATCCAAGTGAAAACAAAAACTATAAGTAATTATAATAAATACATAGAAAATTGGAGAAAGTATTAATCACTTGTCATTTTAATAGTTTTTACTTTCCACAGATGTTGGTTTCTTAATATTAACAGTTTTCTTAATGATTGCCACATTTGTAAATGGTCATTTCTTTAAAAACACGATTGCCTATGTATTGCAGACTCTGGATGGACGGTGTATTCGCGTGGATGAAGCCGGAAAGGGTGGCCGCACCAGAGGAGGAGGTTACAATTCTGGCCAGAGAGGACAGCGAGGTGGATTCAGCGGGCGTGGGAGAGGTGGACGAGGTTACTCCAGAGGTGGACACTAGTTGTCTGCTTGTCTTTAACATGTTCTGTTAACTGTTCATGCTTCTGCCCTGTTGGTCAATCATAACCTTGTGTTTCAGGAGGTGGATACAATGGAGACAGGGGCTATGGTGACAGGAGCTACAACGAAAGAAGCTTTAGTGGAGAGGGGCGATTTGGAGGTGGCGGTGGCCAGTACAGCAGGAGCAGCAGTGGCGGATACTCAAGCTACAGAGACAATAGGTAAGAAATTGTTGACTTTAAACCAGTTGAGACAAGACCAATTTGCTTGAACCATAGTTAATGTGATTTTATATTGAATCATTTTATTCATTTTTTATTTTCAGGGGTCAGGGGTCATACGGTGAACGCTCCTACCGCGATGGATACGACAGCTATGGTAAGCTTCTTTGATATGACAGTGTCTGTTTATGTACACTTATGTTGGGGCTGTTTTAAGTTTTTTTTAAATGTTATTTTAAGATTAACACTTAACTATTTATTTTTTTATTAATTAGTATAAACACACAATTAGGATGCTCCGATCGCCAATTGTGGGGCCGATCGCTGGTATCGGCCGATCCGATTGAGTGGGTGGGGGATATGGGGATCTTCCATTTAAAGTGATGTTTAAAACTCAGTTAATGGGGCTCATTCACTGGCACTTCCACAAACATCAACCAACATAATTATTACATTCAAATGAAGTGCATTATTCAAGTTTACATTAACTTTGGATAATAACACTGGCGAAATGAGCGGAAGCGCTCTCTTTTCCTCTCCCCCTCTCTTTCTCTCCTGACAGCCCGTCAGTATCTCATGCAGCTCACTGATCCAGTAATGAGTGACCCGACAGTGAAGAATGAATATATTTATAACTAATTTAGCTTGTTCCAGAGGTAGATAAAATAGCTAAGTGTGTTAGGTCTAACTCTTAGTGTATGTTTTGCTCCGCTCACCGGTCCGTCACAGCGGGCGGAGCTGCAGGATTTCTGCTTCACACACGTTGCATACCGCTATTTTATTGTAATTTTCGGGCACCTTAAAATACTGCCAGACCGGTGAAGCCATTTTGGCGAGCTTGTTTTGCCGCGCACAGAGAAAAGTGTCCTGTATTTTACGTCATGTGATCGGCTCTCACAATCGGCATTTTTAGAGAGCACCGAACGATCGGCAGAGAGCGAATATCGGCCGACATCGATCGGCGGCCGATCGATCCTACATACAATATTGATTACACCTAAGATAACCTGTTTTGGTAGGCTGATTTATAAAACACTAGGCCGCATCAAACATTTAATGTAAAAACTTCACAGCCCCAACATATGAAGACCTGTATGATGTATGTCCCTCAGTTTTGTACCGAGCCCAACTTGATGCCTCTTTATGCAGTTGCCAAATTTCGCTAGCCCCCCTCCGTCCCACTCTAAAGAGGCTGGCCATCAATTCGAAACACAGAAAACTTCCTTATTTTGATATTGCTCGTATCCCATCGTCTGGAGCCCCCAATATTAAAAAAACTGAGGGAGGGTTGAGGGGGGTTTTGTGAAACTCCAGTGTTGGAACTTTCCGTGTCTTTACCTGTGTGCCCACTTCTTATCCTCAGCTGCAAACGAGTAAACATCCTGATTCAAGATCATCACTTGGCTGGCTGTATGTCAAAGATGCGCTCCTCGAAAAAAGAAAAATGTCCATGTGTTATTGCTGACCTTAGTTTTGTAGTTCTGTTGTGGTAGCTCAAGCATCTTAAAAATATTGTAGCCTTGAGTTTTGGTCATTCCTTAATGAACCATGTTACAAATTACAGTTAAAAACTCTTACCTTGTTTAATTGGACATATTTTTCCTCAAAGGTCCTTTTGTTAACTAAAAGGCATCTGTGTAATCTGATTTAATTCTGTAAAGTCCCTATGAGAGGACCGAACACAGCTTTCGCTTAACAGCCACAACCATCGCTATAGACTTTTTGCCCAGCACGTAAAGTGTTCCTTTTAGTATTTTATATTGAAATATACGTTGGGGCTTTTTTCCCCCCTTAACTTATTTTCCCCCTCAGTTTCTGTGGCTGACTTCCTCTTGGCAGATTTTTAAACTGAGAACGGAGATCCATTTGCTCTTAAACTGACTTTTGGGGGATTTTGGCTAAATTCCTTGCACTATTTAACTTCGTCTAGCTGAGGCTCCTGTATGTTCAATTTCCCAAAAGAGTGAATTCCTTTCAGACTTGTGAACTCCACATCCGAAGTGCCCGGCTGTTCATGAAGTTGCAAATTGCAGCATGCTACAGTCTGTCCAAGGTATCTTCTGTGCTCTGCTCAACATCTGCATTTTAAATGTGCTGTCAAATGGACTAATCTTGTTTAAATGATTGGAAAATGTAACTTTGTTTCCCCAAAGTAATATCTCTACCGGGAACAGTTTTGTACTTTATGTTCTTTGTATGATCAACAATTTTCTTTCTTTGTCAGTTTGGCTTCATGGAGCCGATTAAACAGACTGTGGAAAATAACCTTGATTCTTTTGCCTTTCAAAACTACCGCATGGGGGAGTTTAGCCGATAGCTGTAGGCTTATGTAACTGTAAATGCTGCGTGAGAAGTCAACAGCTTGAAGCACTGAAATTGCACATTTTGATTTGGAGGGCAATCTTTAATTGGCAGTTTATTCTACATTTCTAAGAAAGAAATGGTCATTCGAATCTTTTAAAAGTCCACTTCCAGTCCACAAGCTGCCTGCCTGATCCAAGATTTCAAAATGTAAAGATGGTTTTTGGCCCAGTGCATCCTTAAATGTCTAGAAACCATCAACTAGGCAACTTGATCGTTTGAAATCAAACTTCTAGTGATGTTTGAAGAATAATCTCCTAAAGTGGCACATGTAACGCAGGGAATCATCATCAGTCTGGGTCTGGTCATGTTAATGCTTCATTACGTTCAAGAGGTCAGCTACTTCAAAAACCTACAAGTCCTTGGAGAGTGTTGCGCCTTCCAACAAGTGCTCATCAGCGATGAAAGCTGCTCTCTGGTCAGGTCAAATGTGGAGAAAGTAGGCCAATGCACGTGAGGTAAAAAAAATCTCCTTTTGCTTTGCTCACATCCTTCAAACTCAGTTCTCATTGTTTCCATGAATTCCTTCAAGTTAGTCATACGTTTCTAGTCCTTTGCTTCAGATGTCGCCCACAACATGCCATGGCCTCTACCCCGATTGGAAAAGTTAATTGAGAGAATGTTTCTAAGAAGCTCCTATGGATTGTAGTGGTCCACCTCCTGAGTCCACCAAAAGAAAAGCTTTGGCCTCTAAGTCATGGGTAGTATTGTGCTCAGTCCACTTCTGTTCACTGCACTAGTCCTCACATTTGCTCATGTAATGCCCCACAACAGTCCTAATTGACGTCTAGACTGTATTCAGTTTCTCTTTGCACCCTTGTATTTGAATAAGTGGTGAGTTTCAGAGACTAATAGGGTTGCATGCATTTTATTGTGATTGTGTCAAAAGTTAATTGCTGTGCTTAATACACCTTTTACTCTTTTTCTTTAGAATGAGCTGGCTGGCAGAAGCTTCAGTGAATCTCCTCACAGATGACATATCAGGCTGTAGATGGCCGTGACTGATGCAGTTCCCGTTAACGGGTGAGTTATTGCAAAACGTTGTGACCTGATGTTTTTATAGTTGGTGCAGTGGTTATTTGCATGGCTGATTATGTGTTTCTGCCTTGTTTCAGGTCAAATGTGCCGCAGTTATGGTGCAGCTGTAAGCAGTGGCTACATGGGAGGAACCGACCAAGATCAGGCTGATTCCAAGTTGGAGGCCGTGGTTGATGCTAGTTTGCCTGAAAGACTTTCAAATGTAATGGCAGCTAATGAAAGGTCCTAGAGAACGAATGGACCAGATGACAGAGCTTGTCCTGACACAAGAAGCAGTTACTTTCAAGCAATGTCGTACAGTCATATTTGTTCAATCAAAAATGCAAGTTTTCTGGTTATTGTTTTGTACTTTCAATAATAAATTGATGGATCAAACTTTATTGTGTTTGGGTATATTTCATGATTGCCAAAATATTTAGTTTATTAAAATTGAATATCAGACTTGACATTGGAGGATTTAGGTGTTTGACAGATTTAATCAATGTGTTGGATGATGAAAGTTTGGAGCAATTAGGCTGTAATCAAAACACTTTATTGATTTCAGAGGGATATCAGGTTTTGTGACAGCTGCAACCTAAAAGAGATTTTTCAAAATGAGGTTAGGGGTGGGGAACCTTTTTCCACTCAAGGGCCATTTCAAAAATCACAGCCCATTCATTTCGCCTTTCTTTCATGCTGTGCAAAGAAAAAGCAACCTCTTAAACTAGATATTTGACCATGACCTGCGCATGCATGCACCGTGGCATGACCACCAAAACGGAAAGATATGGACACAAGATGTGTGCAAATGTATTTAGTTTCATATCCATGTGGACATGATTTAAGTGGGGGGGATCTAACCTCATCTAGGGGGGTTTGGGGGCAGGAACCTCCTGGAAGATTTTTTTTTTAATTTTGAAGTTAAAAGCATCAATCTGGTGCATTTAGAGTAAAATTAATAGATCTATGGATACATCTCTCAACACCCATATGAAACAACTGTAAGCAGATTTTTTTTCTTTATGGATATTTTACAAATCACTCTGCTTTTAAACTGTATTGTTTAATAACTTTTTTTTACTGTCATTAGTATTTTATACCTGTTTACTTTATTCTCTTTTTTTATAACTGATCATAAAGATGTGCCTTTACCTCACTGGTTGGAGAAAAAGCTTCTTATATTCGTTAGCATAGCTAGCTAACCAGATGCTAATAAAGTTATTGACTGTATGATCAGTATGACAGATGAACAGATCGCCACTGGGCTTACAACGAAAGACACAGCCATGCAAAAACTGCGGCATGTGTACAGCTCCTTATGGGTACTGCAATTTGTGAAGTCCCGGCCCGGAGCCGTGTTCTGGTGCTCTCCGTTAGAACTACACCCCTGTCAGACGAGACATATACAACGTGAGGCTCGTGTTGTGTTCAAGGACCCTGACCTTGGCCAGGAAAAACAGGCACTCGCTTGTTTAATTATTCTGCGGTCTAGATTTCTTGCGTGTTTATAAATTACCTCGAGGGCCGTACCAAATGGTCTCGCGGCCCGGAGGCCGGAGGTTCCCCACCCGTCATCGTGAGGTACAAATAAAATGACGATACTGTAGGCAAGTTTGGTGGATCAAAAGTTGCTGTAATTTGTAAGCAATGGTTTGTAGATCATAATGCTGTGTAGCCAAGTAGCTGTCCTCCATGCCTTATGCTCATCATGCTTGGGTAGAGAAAGTTGTACATGTAATTAAAAAGGACATTACTTAATACATTTATTTTGGGGGGGCGCCTTTCATAACACCCAAGGACACCTTACAGGGCATAGGGGCAATATAGGGAACAATTAAAACAGTGGATTTAGTGAAGTGAAGTATCATCACTTGCTTGATGGTGTGATAGCAGTGTACTATATAGCATGTGAAATGTGAGGATAATGGCCAGAGATACAGGAAATGTACATTCCTTCACTGAATGTATGTGAAATTGAATCCTAATTGATCAAATAAACAGGGTACACCAGGATAAGGTACAGGAAAAAAAGATACTTTATTATTGAACATTTACAATCTGAATTGAGCGAGGAACAAGGTGTTGAAGGCGGTGGAGCTCAGGACGCTGTACGTCGTTGATGGTGCTTACACGTACCACTTGAAGCCGAAACGCTTTTGCAGGTGCTCACTACGGGGCCGGAGGTTGAACAGCTCCTCTGACAGAGGGATGATCCAGCGGTCTGTGTGGTAGACCGTCTCACCAACCTGCAGAAATGTTAACAAACGCTTTTTATAAATACAATGGCCTTAATGATAACATACATTTGATTCTTAAGGCACTTAACTCTTATTATAGAAAGTTTATGTTGTGGTGCTAGGATGTTTCAGTAAAGATGTAAAAACTGTATGTACAGTTTATTTAAAAAATGTCAGGCAGCTTTGGTATGTACACATTGTTTTTATACAGTATGTATTCATTTAAACATGGCAAAAAAGGATCATTAAAGAAATATTGATGCCAAAGAAGTCATTAATTTATGGTGTCCATTTTGTTTTGTATAGCAATCAGCTGAATCCTGTTATTTACTAGTGAACTTAAGTGAAATGCTGTAATGTATTGACTGCTAAATGCTTTCTTTACAATTAAATGACACTCATGTATAATTTGTTGACTCACTTCTGACCTAAAATGTATTGAAAATATGATTTTTTTTGTAATACAGCAAAAATGAAGACCTGTTATAATCAGTGTTGGGACTCAGAAAAGTAACGAGTTACTGTAACGCCGTTATTTTTGGCAGTAACTAGTACTCTAACGCGTTATTTTTTTAATTCAGTAACTCAGTTACCGTTATTACATGGTGCGTAACTCCGTTATTTTTTTTATATAGTCTCGGCTCCCAGACGTTGGTGAGCGGCGCCAACAGCGAGGCGAACAGAGATGAGAACTGTACTTAAGTACAGTACTTGAGTAAAATGTACTTATATACTTCCTGTGTCACATGCGGAGACGCGCTGTGGGCGTGTTTTGTGTTTACTAACAAGACTATCATGGCGACGGCGGAGCTCAAGTCGAGTCTCTCCGCCTTGAGATATTCTCACTATTTAAATTTTGTCGAGCACAAAGAAAAGAACGTTTTAGTTAAAAGTAAGTTGTGTCTTGGCGGGTCAAAGATCCTATCTACTGGCCAAAACAGCAATTCAAATCTGTTGAAACATCTGCAGAAACAACATGCTGGGACGAAGCTAGTAGCTAAGACCACAGACCCAGAATCATCCGACGCCACTCTACCTCCACCTAAGCAACAGCGGCTGGATTTTAACCGAGGGACTGCTAGCCAGGAAAAGTTGATAAAGCCATTGCACGGTATGTTTTAGAACACATGCAGGTTATTTCTACTATTTCTATTTCTTGATCAACAGATTGTATTATTCTCCAATACAATAACAATACTGAAATGAAGGTTATAAGGGCATTAATGGGATCCCTTTTTATAAGTAACGCGTTACTTTTTTGTGTAAGTAATCAGTAAAGTAACTGAGTTACTTTTGAAATGAAGTAACTAGTAATGGTAACTAGTTACTGGTTTTCAGTAACTAGCACAACACTGGTTATAATGTCAGAAATATAATAAAAACAACTGAAATAGACTACAATCCGCACTTAACCAGTTAAGCCCTGAGCCTGTTTTTCAGGTTTAAGGCTCGAAAATGATATGTCCAGAACAAATGACTATCTTCACTTCTAACTTAATAATCTTTTTTCTCAAAGCAATGATACACCTGTGAGTTGGGTGTAGAAAAGTCACAATCAATATAGATGTTTTTATTTTTCAAGTAAATTCAGATTGCACATAGTAAAATAATGTCAATTATAGTTTCCGTCCAAAATAAACCCATTACTTATAGTGAAAACCACCCTTGAAAGATGGGATAGTAGACTAAAAGCTTTAGGAATCCAAACTATAACATATAATAAGTACCCTGTATCAAGATTGATGCAAAACAAGTGATATTTGACCTTTTAGAGAGGTTTAGCAAAACTAAAACACCTGGGGCCATTTGGGTGCATTTTCCTTATGTCTGGAACCCATCGGTCGATTTTGATGATTGACACCTTTTTTTGGCTGTTAGAGCCAATAGAATCGAGAGGGAGTTGCTAAATCCATCTAAACATGACCATTGGTGAATGAGAGTGATGCGCAGCCAGCATGCCCAAAACCGGAAGCTCTCATACACTCTCAAAGCAGCTATATATGACAACTAAAGGTTATTGATCATTAGTATATGATGATGTTAAAGTTGAGTCCCAAAAATGAGAGATCGCAACTTTTTTTTTCACCTTCCAGCCAGGAACGTCCTTCATGAGAATCGCCTCCTCTTCTAGATTTTCCCTCAGCATCCGCAAGGTTCTGGCATGAGTGGAAATAAAACGTTAACTGTTGTAATTGAGGAGAGTCAAGGCCATATGAAAAAAAATAAAAAAATGGTATCGCATTTGTCAGTGAGGCTTTTATGTGTCACCTTCGGTCGGTCTCTGCCTGCATCAGGGGCATCAGAGCGATCCTGGCTTCCATCTCCTCGATTTGCAAGCGCCTGCAATGCACACACG